>NC_040042.1:29602755-29776978 GCF_003713205.1 Coffea eugenioides | reverse complement strand
ATACTGTGTAAAATTTATCGGGTGTTAAGAGATAAGTGGAGTGTGTGGAGTGATTGATGTGAGAGAGAAAAGAATGATAAGATTGCATTTAATAGAGTGACACATGTCACTTTCTTATTGGATACCTTTTATGAATCACTATTCACCTTTTGACATTTTTTTTGACTTTTGACCCAACTAAGTAAATATCCAAAAATTCACCAAAAATCATCATTTTTCTTCTCTTGTTGGCCGGCTCTCCTTAGCTCAAGAAGGAAGGGAACTTCTCCATTTTCAAGCTTCCACTTGGTCCAATCTACCACAAACCAAAGCCTAGAGTTGATTTCACTCCATAAAAACTTTCCTTCTAGTGTTAGTAAGTAGTTTGGTGAGATTTGTTTGAAGGCCTAAGGTGCTCCACATCATCCTCTCTCTTGTTTCTTGGTAAGTGAAGCTTGAAACACCCTACTACCTTTAATGATGGTTATATGATGCTTAGAAGTGGCATGAGTGTGTGAAAATGTGATTTATTTCTTGATTTGAAGAGTTATGGTGAAGTTTTTATTTTATTGGGATTTTTTCTGGTTTAATATGATCTTGATGTTGGGGGCTTGTATGATGAATTGTAATGGTTGGAAATGACTCTAGTGAGTGTGAATTATGGTTAAATGCAACTAATTTTGGATTTGGTGTGAAATTGAAAAGTTAGGGTTCTTAATTCCCCAATTCTGTCCGGTTTTTGATCACTGGGTTAGAGGCCGAATTTGACTTTGCTCAAAACATAAAAGTTGTAGGTATTGATGAGGTTGATGTGCCTGTAAAATTTCAGGTCATTTGGATTAATGTAGAATGAGTTATGACGAAATTACTGTAGCTGTTCTGCTTTGAGCAGAATGCGAAAACTGCGATAGTAATTGGCCATTTTGACTGGAATTGGTTTGGATTTTGGAGTTGGTGTCTTCTGATGAAATGTAGCTGAGTGTCTTAGCTAACATATTCCTTTGGAATTTCGGCATTTGGACTTGTAAGGACTGAGATACATTGATTACAGTTTTTTGTGTTTTGCGAACCTGTTTTAGGAATTCTGGGTTAGTATTTGGCATTTTCGACCTAGTTAAGCTAGGAACTGGATTGAGTGCCCTTCTACATTGTTGTAGCCCGGTTTCATAGCTTCGAAACGGGGGGTCTTACACCCCCAACCGATAACCGTAGTGAAATTGACGCCATTACCGCATAATAAGGGCAAAACAGTTTTCTATTTGGGGCCAAGACTAAGGCCATTTTCTAATTTCTGGTTTGCTATTATGCACATTTATGCATATGAAACCCTATTGGGGTTGTGTTTAGCGTTGCTATAGGACTCGTTATCGAGTCTCATTGCATTTGTTGCGTGATTCTAGGGCGTGACGATAGCTCACGACGTCTTGGTGACCACGGTGTATGAAACACCACTTTCTCACTTGGTGAGTATACTACTCACTTGATGGATTACTATGTGGCTTTGTTAAATGTTATGTGATGCCTTAGTGGCCTACTTGGATATTGAAATTGATCAAGGTGAGGGTGTACTTGACCGCCCTCACCTCTTTTGTTATTGTCACTGATTGGTTACCGTTTTATTGCATTACTGGACTTGATATATTGGTTGGTGAATTCCATTTCATGGAAACTGAATTGATGTCGTTTGGACGATGTCCAACGGCCTTACTGCATTTATGAGCTCAACCCCGTATGGTAGTTAATTGGATCGAGCCGGCGAGGGCTTGGTCGTGAAAATTATCATGCCACGGGGACTGTACTGGGGAACCTTGTGGTAATGAGACCCTTGGTTCCGGTAAACTCGAGTATTACCAAAAACTACTGAAATGAAGTGCGGGCCCGGTTGGGGTATGTTAGGTGGAAGGATTGGAAGTAAAGGGTGGTCTACGGTTTGGTACTTTTAACATTGACGGAGAGTCAATGAGGTTGGATCAAGATTGCAAGCGTGGAAATGGGCTCTTGAGAGCCGACCGTATCCTTTTACCGTTTTGCTTCATTGCTCATTTGTGCACTTTAAATGAAAGTTCATTCTTATATGACTTTGATTGCTTATTGGGTGGTATACCACTGGGCTTTAGCTCATTCCGTGTTATTTGTTTTCCTTACAGGGTGATAATTACTTTTGAGAATGAATTGGATAGTCAATTGCCGAATTGAGCATGTAAATGTCTTTTGTATTGCTCTTGAAGTGAAACCCTAATGTATAACGGGTTCATTTCCTTTTGATAGGCAAATCGAATGTGTACTTCCTTAGTGAATGGTTTTGGCTTGCCGTTGTGGCTTGTAAATGGCTAATGTTATGTTGTATATGTTTTCGATGCTTGGTTGGGTTTCGGACGGGTCGGTTGCTATTCATGGCCGACTCTGGAGTTCGTTTCTTTTATTTTGGGATATTTTGCCCTTTTTCCTTGTTGCGCGAGTTATAAGTCTCAAAACGGGATAGATTGCTTTATACTGCACCGTTAGTCCTGGCGAGAGCTGGGCAGGCAGTCCGCTAACCTCTTTGGTTCGCCTTAGAGGAAGGTGGGGCTGTCACAGGTGGTATCAGAGCCTAGGTTTGAATTAGCCTGGGTGTTATAGGAATGCTTGACTTGAGGATTTGATTGTTTATGCCTATTAAGTTTATTCATGTGATTTTCCTTTGTTATAGGATGGATGCGAGTGGTGATCCGAGTGACCGCCCGGCAGGAGATCGTCCTCGTAGCTCGCTGCCGCCAATTAAGTATCAACTTAGGCAGAAGGGGGCCGTGGTGCGTTGGAGCCCGGCCAGCCGCGTTCGACAATGTAAGTGTCGTAGCAACTACGCCTATCCGAATACACTAGTATTGGCGGTGGCAAAGGAACGTGAGGAGTTTGCTAAGGATAATACTAAGCTGGAAGCTGTGGTTGCTGCGTTGGAAGCTGAGGTGACTCAGGCTAAGGCAACCAATGAGAAGCAAGCCGCACGTATCATGGAGCTAGAGTATGACGTGCATGATGCCGAGGATCGAGTTGAGGATCTATGTGATCAACTGAGAGATACACGTGAGCGCGAGACCAAGAGAGCTCGCAAGGTCAGGGGTCGTGCTGAGGCGATCCTTAACCTATGCGACGACGGACTCGAGGAGTCTAGTGATGAGGCCTCGTGCGCTGGGGCCGAGGCTGGGGAGGAGTCTACCCCGTCGCCTGGGTCCCAGACCCCAGCGACTGATTAGGCCTTGATCTTAGGGCACCTTTTGGATAGTGGTGGTTTTGAATGTACATAGGGATAGGGATAGAGCCTTAGCTAACCGTTTTGGATGTAGAGTTAGCTACATGTAAATCTCTTTTGATAGGCCTATCCTCAGGTGGATCTTTTGTGTACGTACGTGCTTTGGCCGTACCTGACTGACTGCTTGTATATATGTGTTTGGCATGTATGCTTGGACTGTATAAATGTGTTTTTGTGAAAAACTTAAGTGTTACTTATATGCTTTGTTATTGCTTTGGTTTAGTACTTTTGCCTAGACCAAGTATACCTAATGGAAGGAACACGGAGAGGAACACGGAGAGGACGGGGACGTGGGCGTGGTAGGCAACCCACACCGGTTAGGGAAACTGGGGAAGCTTCTACTGGCCCAATTCCTGAACCCCAAATAGACCCCAATGCTCAAATAGCTGCCGCTATGCAGCAAATGACAAACCTACTCGCACAAGTAGTGCAACAACAGGGCCAAAACCCAAACCCTAACCCTGGAAACCCCGGAAACCCTGGCCATCATATTGAGAGCGAAGATAGAGCACTAGAACGTTTCCAAAAGTTTTCCCCGCCAAAGTTTATTGGGGGACCCGATCCTGATATTGCTGAGAAATGGCTGGAGAAGATGGTAGACATATTCGCGGCCTTACACTATCCGGACGAACGGCAGGTGACTTTTGCCGTGTTCCAACTCGAGGGGGCTGCCCGTTCCTGGTGGAACGTAATTAGGCAGAAATGGGAGCGGGAGCAGACACAGAGGATTTGGGTGAACTTCATCCGAGAATTTAATGCTAAGTTTTTCCCTCCTCTAGTCCAGGAAAGGAAGGAGGACGAGTTTATCCGGCTCCGGCAAGGGGCTCAGACTGTGGCGGAGTACGAGAGCCAGTTTACCCGCCTGTCCAAATTCGCGCCTGAACTAATTATGACCGAACAACGACGCGTGAGGCGCTTTATTCAGGGCTTGAACGTGGAGATCCAGAAAGATCTCGCAGCGGCTCAAATCACTACTTTTAGCGAGGCAATGGAAAAAGCCCAACGGGTCGAGAGTGCACGGCTTCAGGTCCGAAACTTCCAGGCTAAGAAGCGTGGTTTTCCTGGGAGTACATCTGGGCAAGGTGAGAAGAGCACTCCCTCCAAGTTTGGACGAGGAACTGGGGGTGGACGACAATCTGGAACAGGCAGAGGGACTCCGTTCAGGGGCGGCCAAGTTGGGCGAGGACAGAGGGGGAACACCCAGAGTGGCTCGGCATCGGCACCTCGTGGTCCCTGTGGGCACTGTGGAAAGACAAACCACACCGAGGACAATTGCTGGAGGAAACTGGGGAAATGTCTGCGGTGTGGAAGTGCGGACCATCAGCTGGCTACATGTCCGGTCCTGAAACAAGATGGAAAGGGGAGTCAGCTACCGCCGAGGACTAACACTGGACCAGCCAAGGGAGACGGATCCAAACCTAAGGTGCCAGCTAGGGTTTATTCCTTAGAGCCCCATCAGGTCCCAGATTCTTCCGAGGTGGTGGAAGGTACGATCCCTATTTTCCACCGCTTTGCCAAAGTTTTAATTGATCCCGGTGCCACTCATTCGTTTGTTAACCCTGATTTCATGTGTGGCATCGATATAAAACCTGCTAGCTTACCATATGACTTAGAGGTTAGTACACCTACGGGGAATCAACGTTTGGTGACTAGTATGGTCTATAGGGATTGCGACGTATGGGTAGGTGAAAGGAGGTTTTTAGGGGACTTGATTAGCTTATCCATTAAGGGGTACGATGTGATTTTGGGTATGGACTGGTTAGCCAAATATAACGCCCAACTGGATTGTAAAACGAAAATAGTTGAATTTCGCATTCCTGGCGAGGCAACCTTAAGGTTAGATATAAGGGGTAGGTTAGCCTCATCTGCTCTCATTTCGGGCATTCGAGCTAGGAAATTGATAAGTAGAGGGGCACAAGGATTTTTGGCCTTCTTAATTAATACCCCTACGGATAAGTTAAAGGTAGAAGATGTAGCCATAGTGAGGGACTTTCCGGATGTTTTCCCTGATGAGTTAGTGGCTTTACCTCCGGAAAGAGAGATAGAATTCCGAATAGATCTTTTACCTGGAACTGCACCTATCTCAAAAACCCCTTACCGAATGGCGCCTGCAGAACTTAAGGAGCTTAAGTTGCAACTGCAAGACCTTTTGGAGCGGGGATTCATTCACGAGAGTGAGTCTCCTTGGGGAGCTCCGGTCCTATTTGTGAAGAAAAAGGACGGAACGTTGAGGATGTGTATTGATTATAGGGGGTTGAACAACGTGACCATCAAGAATAAGTATCCACTGCCTCACATAGACGAGTTGTTTGACCAGCTGTAAGGAGCAGTGGTCTTCTCGAAGTTGGACCTCCGACAGGGGTACTACCAGTTGTTGATTAGGAAGGAGGACATTCCGAAGACTGCTTTTAACTCGAGATACGGGCATTACGAGTTTGCCGTTATGCCCTTTGGATTGACTAATGCTCCCGCCGCCTTCATGGACTTAATGCATAGGGTTTTTAAACCCTACCTGGACCGATTTGTCGTGGTGTTTATTGACGACATTTTGGTCTACTCTAAGTCACGCGAGGAGCATGAGAAGCATTTGAGAATGGTATTGCAGACATTGAGGGAACATCAGCTGTATGCCAAGTTTAGTAAATGCGAGTTCTGGTTGGAGAGAGTAGCGTTTCTAGGGCACGTGATCTCCCACGAAGGTATTTCGGTGGATCCGGCGAAGGTTGAGGCCGTGACAAATTGGAAAAGGCCAGAAACTCCCACGGAGATTCGCAGCTTTCTAGGGCTAGCTGGGTACTACCGACGGTTTATTAAAGATTTTTCCAAACTGGCAGGACCTTTAACTGACTTGACAAAGAAGCATGGCCAGTTTATCTGGAACGGCCGATGCGAAACAAGTTTTCAAGAATTAAAGAAAAGATTGACCATGGCTCCAGTACTGGTCTTGCCCAATGGAATGGACGGGTTTGTAGTATATGCGGATGCATCGCGAGAAGGACTGGGATGCGTTTTGATGCAGAACCGGAATGTGATTGCTTTCGCCTCTAGAAAATTGAAGCTTCACGAGCAGAACTACCCGACTCATGATCTAGAATTAGCCGCAGTGGTGTTTGCTCTGAAAAAGTGGAGGCATTACCTATACGGGGTGACCTTCGAAGTGTTTTCGGATCACAAAAGTCTTAGATACCTTTTCTCCCAGAAGGAATTAAACATGAGGCAACGAAGGTGGATGGAATTTCTGGAAGATTACGACTGTACGATCAATTACCATCCGGGAAAGGCAAATGTGGTAGCAGATGCCTTGAGTCGTAAGGTGCAAGTAGCAGGGCTAATGATTAAGGAGTGGGGTTTGCTAGAATCCGTGTGCGAGTGGAAACCCTGTCTAGGGAGCCATAAGGTGATATTTGGCAATGTTAGGGTTACCTCCACTCTACTGGAACGTATTAAAGAGGCACAAAAAGAAGATTTGATGGTACAGAAATGGAAAGAGAAAGTGGATAAGGGAGAAACTACGGACTTCAATTTGAGTCCTGAGGGTATTTTAAAGTACCGAAACCGAGTGGTGGTACCAAAGGATGAGGCATTGAAAGCAGAAATTCTGGAGGAAGCTCATAGGTCTAAGTATACAATCCATCCGGGTAGCAGTAAGATGTATCAGGACCTGAAAGGGACCTATTGGTGGGATAATATGAAGAGGGAAATAGCTCAATACGTGCAGAAATGTCTTATTTGCCAGCAAGTGAAGGCAGAGCATCAAAAACCATCGGGTCTGTTACAACCCTTGGAGATACCCGAGTGGAAGTGGGAAAACATCACCATGGACTTCGTTTCCGGTTTACCGAGGACACAAAGAGGACACGATGCCGTTTGGGTGATCGTTGATCGATTAACCAAGTCGGCCCATTTCTTGCCGGTGAACATGAAGTACTCAATGGACAAATTGGCTCGACTGTACGTGGATGAGGTTGTAAGACTACACGGTGTTCCTGTGAGCATCGTCTCTGATCGGGATCCACGATTTGTGTCTCGGTTTTGGCAGAAGTTTCAAGAAACCCTGGGGACGAAACTCAATTTGAGCACTACCTACCACCCGCAGACGGATGGCCAGTCAGAACGGACAATTCAGACGCTCGAGGACATGTTACGAACGTGCATTCTGGACTTTGGAGGCAATTGGGGTCAGCACATGACCTTAGTCGAATTTGCATATAACAATAGCTTCCATTCGTCGATACAAATGGCTCCGTATGAAGCCTTATACGGACGCAAATGCCGCTCGCCGATTTACTGGGATGAAGTTGGTGAGAAGAAGGCACTAGACCCGGCAACCATTCCATGGATGGAAGAGGCTCAAGAGAAGGTCAAATTGATAAGGCAACGAATCCAAACCGCTCAAAGTCGCCAAAAGAGCTACGCGGATAATCGAAGAAAAGACTTGGAGTTTGAAGTTGGAGACCACGTATTTCTTAAGATCACACCTTTACGAAGTCTCACAGCAGGTAAAGGAAAGAAACTTCAACCGCGGTACGTCGGACCCTACAAGATCCTGCAGAGGGTTGGAGCGGTCGCGTATCGATTGGAACTACCGTCTAGTCTATCTCGAATCCACGATGTCTTTCACGTCTCGATGCTAAAGAAGTATCATCCAGACCCATCTCATGTGTTGCAACCGGAGGATATCGAAGTAGATGAATCACTGGCCTATGAAGAGAAACCGGTTCAAGTACTTGATCGAAAAGTCAAAGAGCTCAGAAACAAGAAGATTCCACTAGTGAAAGTACTATGGAGAAACCACGGAGTGGAGGAAGCTACTTGGGAAATGGAAGAGGAAATGCGAAAGAAATACCCAAACCTTTTCGGGAATTAAGGTGAGAAATTTCGAGGACGAAATTCTTTTAAGGGGGGAAGAGTGTGAGAGCCCGTAAAAACCCTAATATTTTTCCTAGGGTTATTTCCCCTTTAATTGCATAATTTTGCATTTTCTGGCTTAGAAATATTTTCTGAGAGGATTTTATGAGCAATTATAGTTTTAAGATGATTTGTCTAGCATTGGAGAAATTTTAGAAAATTAAGAGTAAATAGTGGACGTGGGACCCACTAGTGCGAAAAGTTCGGAAAAATTCGGCCAATAAGGTTAAGTTTCGGATACTGTGTAAAATTTATCGGGTGTTAAGAGATAAGTGGAGTGTGTGGAGTGATTGATGTGAGAGAGAAAAGAATGATAAGATTGCATTTAATAGAGTGACACATGTCACTTTCTTATTGGATACCTTTTATGAATCACTATTCACCTTTTGACATTTTTTTTGACTTTTGACCCAACTAAGTAAATATCCAAAAATTCACCAAAAATCATCATTTTTCTTCTCTTGTTGGCCGGCTCTCCTTAGCTCAAGAAGGAAGGGAACTTCTCCATTTTCAAGCTTCCACTTGGTCCAATCTACCACAAACCAAAGCCTAGAGTTGATTTCACTCCATAAAAACTTTCCTTCTAGTGTTAGTAAGTAGTTTGGTGAGATTTGTTTGAAGGCCTAAGGTGCTCCACATCATCCTCTCTCTTGTTTCTTGGTAAGTGAAGCTTGAAACACCCTACTACCTTTAATGATGGTTATATGATGCTTAGAAGTGGCATGAGTGTGTGAAAATGTGATTTATTTCTTGATTTGAAGAGTTATGGTGAAGTTTTTATTTTATTGGGATTTTTTCTGGTTTAATATGATCTTGATGTTGGGGGCTTGTATGATGAATTGTAATGGTTGGAAATGACTCTAGTGAGTGTGAATTATGGTTAAATGCAACTAATTTTGGATTTGGTGTGAAATTGAAAAGTTAGGGTTCTTAATTCCCCAATTCTGTCCGGTTTTTGATCACTGGGTTAGAGGCCGAATTTGACTTTGCTCAAAACATGAAAGTTGTAGGTATTGATGAGGTTGATGTGCCTGTAAAATTTCAGGTCATTTGGATTAATGTAGAATGAGTTATGACGAAATTACTGTAGCTGTTCTGCTTTGAGCAGAATGCGAAAACTGCGATAGTAATTGGCCATTTTGACTGGAATTGGTTTGGATTTTGGAGTTGGTGTCTTCTGATGAAATGTAGCTGAGTGTCTTAGCTAACATATTCCTTTGGAATTTCGGCATTTGGACTTGTAAGGACTGAGATACATTGATTACAGTTTTTTGTGTTTTGCGAACCTGTTTTAGGAATTCTGGGTTAGTATTTGGCATTTTCGACCTAGTTAAGCTAGGAACTGGATTGAGTGCCCTTCTACATTGTTGTAGCCCGGTTTCATAGCTTCGAAACGGGGGGTCTTACACCCCCAACCGATAACCGTAGTGAAATTGACGCCATTACCGCATAATAAGGGCAAAACAGTTTTCTATTTGGGGCCAAGACTAAGGCCATTTTCTAATTTCTGGTTTGCTATTATGCACATTTATGCATATGAAACCCTATTGGGGTTGTGTTTAGCGTTGCTATAGGACTCGTTATCGAGTCTCATTGCATTTGTTGCGTGATTCTAGGGCGTGACGATAGCTCACGACGTCTTGGTGACCACGGTGTATGAAACACCACTTTCTCACTTGGTGAGTATACTACTCACTTGATGGATTACTATGTGGCTTTGTTAAATGTTATGTGATGCCTTAGTGGCCTACTTGGATATTGAAATTGATCAAGGTGAGGGTGTACTTGACCGCCCTCACCTCTTTTGTTATTGTCACTGATTGGTTACCGTTTTATTGCATTACTGGACTTGATATATTGGTTGGTGAATTCCATTTCATGGAAACTGAATTGATGTCGTTTGGACGATGTCCAACGGCCTTACTGCATTTATGAGCTCAACCCCGTATGGTAGTTAATTGGATCGAGCCGGCGAGGGCTTGGTCGTGAAAATTATCATGCCACGGGGACTGTACTGGGGAACCTTGTGGTAATGAGACCCTTGGTTCCGGTAAACTCGAGTATTACCAAAAACTACTGAAATGAAGTGCGGGCCCGGTTGGGGTATGTTAGGTGGAAGGATTGGAAGTAAAGGGTGGTCTACGGTTTGGTACTTTTAACATTGACGGAGAGTCAATGAGGTTGGATCAAGATTGCAAGCGTGGAAATGGGCTCTTGAGAGCCGACCGTATCCTTTTACCGTTTTGCTTCATTGCTCATTTGTGCACTTTAAATGAAAGTTCATTCTTATATGACTTTGATTGCTTATTGGGTGGTATACCACTGGGCTTTAGCTCATTCCGTGTTATTTGTTTTCCTTACAGGGTGATAATTACTTTTGAGAATGAATTGGATAGTCAATTGCCGAATTGAGCATGTAAATGTCTTTTGTATTGCTCTTGAAGTGAAACCCTAATGTATAACGGGTTCATTTCCTTTTGATAGGCAAATCGAATGTGTACTTCCTTAGTGAATGGTTTTGGCTTGCCGTTGTGGCTTGTAAATGGCTAATGTTATGTTGTATATGTTTTCGATGCTTGGTTGGGTTTCGGACGGGTCGGTTGCTATTCATGGCCGACTCTGGAGTTCGTTTCTTTTATTTTGGGATATTTTGCCCTTTTTCCTTGTTGCGCGAGTTATAAGTCTCAAAACGGGATAGATTGCTTTATACTGCACCGTTAGTCCTGGCGAGAGTTGGGCAGGCAGTCCGCTAACCTCTTTGGTTCGCCTTAGAGGAAGGTGGGGCTGTCACAAACGAAACAGTTTCTTACCTGATATAACAGGTTGTTGCATTTTTAGCGACCATTTGATTAGTTGTTGGACCTATCCACCTAAATAGGATAACACCTAAAAATATGGAAGTAAGTTTCCCATCTAAAATAGTAAGTTAACCTTAATAGATTAGTAATTTTTATACCTCAAAAGGTAAATTGGAATAAAGATTAAACTTACTTTTTATATAAATAAATTACTACTTTATATCCCAAACTTACTTTTTAGAGAGTAAGTTTCGTTCAAGTAGCAGTAAGTTTTTATACATAAATAGTAATTCTTACTAATAACATGGTAAATTTGATTAATGATCAAAACTTACTGATTTTTGGAATACATGTACAATTTTACAATAAAAAATTATCTCAATCTAGTATTAGAAAGTTTATTTGAAATAATGATAAGATGTTTTATTAATGATTAAAACTCAGTACCTTAGTTAGCAAGTACTCGTAATATACCTATATTATAAATGATTATAGGTATAATTTAAATTTTTTTTTTGTATTTATATATTTTAAAATACTGTGAAAAGTAGTTTCACTTTGCAGATAACCTTGTAAAATATGTAATAAAATTTTGTCATATTATAAGTTTTTAATCATTTTCAATTTTTGAAAAGTTTGAAAATTTGAATAACAATAACAACAAATCTTCCTAGTTATATATAGAATATCACTTGTTTATATATCACAATTTTTATAATTTAACACCTATGAATATAATAAGATGATAAAGTTTTAATAAATTTACATCTGGAACACAAGAATTAATAAGAGTTAAAGCCCAAAAAAATGAGAAATAGTATAACAATAAAAATGACAAATTTAGTATAACAGTTAATATAAGAAAATCAGTATGATTTGGACTTTTTTCCTTGGGAGATTGTTCATAAAAATAAGATCTAACAATTAAATGAAAATCACTTGCACATATAATCTATTGTATAATTTAAATTAAATTCAGTTCACGTATAAAACGGTCCAAAAATAATTAGCGCACTATGATACAAAGTTATTTTAACAACAAAATTTTTTTTTTACTGAAAGTCTCAAATATCCATGACATACATATGAGGGATATTTTACCATATTGTATCCAACTGTAACCACAAATTTCGTTGTTGAAAATAAAAGACATGAAAACTTGCACAAATATCAAATTTATTAAATCAAATAATAAGAGAGTTACAATCTCTAAAAATTCTTGAATCAAAGAAATTAATCCCCTAATACTTCTCTTCAAAAGCACTTCTAATTAAAGTATAACAAATCAAGTTTTTTTTTTAACTTTTTAATGTAGTAGTTATGTTTACTAAAAAATTAGTAAACCATTCCTACAATGCATTGCTTCTCCTAAAAGTATTAATATTTTGAAAATAAATTGAAATAATTTGTAAAAGATTTTATGCATTTTCACTAATATAATCAATAGAATTTTGCACCTTTAAAATATAAATAGAAAGAAAGGAAAATGGTATGAGTATAAAGGTGACCAAATGCAATAAATATCACATCATGTGTTTAGATATGATTTGTTAAGTAATCAGTAATTTAGTCCTGGTCAATATATGATGCATATTGATTTCTTATAAATAAAAATATAGTTTAGCAATTATGCACTAATAGAATTCATAGTTTGAATGCAATCAATTGAGCACCTATTTCCTTTTTTAAAGTAGCTATTATTTATTTTATTACTTAGGTTATATATTTACATGTAAAAGACCAACAAAATTTCAATTATTGTTAACTAAACTAATTTTACATTGATAAAAATTAGTCTAGAAAATGAAATGTTAATGGAAACAATTAGTAAAAAAAAAAAAGCAATCTTTTAATTTTGGGAAAATAAAAAATAAGTTTCCAAAATATTTCACTTTTATTTTTTTTTTAAAATCTCAACTTGTTAATTAAATTCAAAATGATTTTATTATAAAAAATATTCTTCCTCAAATTAACATCAATGATTAGACATGAGATACAAATTTGGGAAAAAAAGAGATAAAAATATGGTAAAATATCTCTCATACATATATCATGGTTATTAGAGACTTTTGGCAAACAAATTTTTTGTTGTTAAAATAATATGGTATTGTAGTGTGCTAATTATTTTAGCATTTTGTACATGAACTAAATTTAATTTAAATTATACAATAGATTATATATGCATGTGATTTTTGTTTAGTGGTTGGATCTTATATTCGTGAACAATCTCCAGAGAAAAAAAATTCCAAATTATACTAATTTTGTTATACTAATTCTATTATTTTTATTGTTGTATTAATTGTTACACTATTTCTCTCATTTTTTTAGGTCTATATTAATACAAGTTTAATTCTTATTATTTCTTGTGTCCCAGAAAATAAATATATTAAAACTTTATCATCTTATTATATTAACAGGTTTTAAATTATAGAAATTATATAGATAAGTGATATTCCATATATAACTAGGAAGATGTGTTGTTATTATTATCCAAACTTTTAAACTTTTCAAAAATTATTCAAAATTATAATACGACAAAATTTTATTATTTTATAAGGTTATGTAAAAGGTCAACATATTTTTCATAGTATTTTAAAATATATAAATACAAAAAAATTTTAAATTATACATATAATCATGTATTATACAAATATATTACGAGTACTTACTAACTAAGGTACTAAGTTTTAATCATTAATAAAATATTTTATTGTTATTTCAAATAAACTTCCTAGTATTGGTTTGGTATAAGTTCTTTAAGCAAAATAGTACATTTGTGCCATAAATTAGTAAGTTTTGGTCATTAATCAAATTTACTATGTTATAAGTAAGAATTACTATTTATGTATAAAAACTTACTATTACTTGAACTAAACTTTCTCTCTCAAAAGTATGTTTGGGTTATAAAATAGTAATTTATCTCTTTAAAAAGTAAGTTTCATATTTATTCCAATTTACCTTTTGAGATACAAAAGTTACTAATTTATTGCGGTTAACTTACTATTTTAGCTGAGAAACTTACTTCCTTATTTTTAGGCATTATCTTATTTAGGTGGATAGGTCTAGCAGGTAATCAAATGGTCGCTAAAAGTATAATAACATGTTATATCAGGTAAAAACTGTTTAGTTATCATAACGATAGTTACTACAGCATTTTCCAGAATCTATTACGTGTGATTGCATGCTTATTAATTTTAAGTATCTTTAAAAAGAAGTAAAATAACTAGTACTCTTCAATAACAAGACCAGTTTACATGATGCCATGTCGGTAACTAATTAATCAAGAGAAAGAAAATTTGTTAAATTATATGAAAAAGTAAATGTTACGATTTTGTGCTTGGCATAGTCAGGATAGAGTGTAAAAATGAGTTCTATATCGATGAATTGGGTGCTTCAACTAATTTTAGTTTAAAATTTTTCAATTTTTACTAGTTAATTAGTTAGCATATGAATTATCAGTTTCAAATTCATCAATTTTTTAGGTATAACATTACAAAATAGCTATTTCACTCCCATAGGTTCAGTGTAAACTTTGCGAAAAATAACCTCTGTAACATCATTATTTCAAATACTAATAATGTCCTTACTTAAATGATAAAACGAATAAATGTTTAACCACCTTGGATAAACTGCAAGGAAATTGTGTGGATAAATGTAAAATTTACAATGAGGTAAAATGCAGATTTATTTAAATCACATAGGGTTAAGTGGATTTTATGATTCCATCACACAAGTTTTTGGGAGCGCATTTAGTTTAATCACCTAATCAATGGTGCATTCTTTCCATTTTCCACATTACATAAAATCACATAAAAGGTTATATAACTATTATGAAACTTTAGAGGTGATATGCGGCATTGAAGAAAATTATAGGGGGATTATATGTAATTTATTCTTTTTTACATGAATTGTAGGTATATAGATTATTTTAATGCTTTTTTGACAAAATGATATAAAACTTTTGGGGTGTGGGGGGGGGGGGGAGAGGGGTGGTCAAATGATGTTGTAATCAATAGAGAGAAATTTGAGAAGGAATATGAGGGTCCAACTCTTATGTATTAGAAACTAGTTTCTTGAATTTCAAAAAAGAAAGTTAATTAGAGATCCTCTCTTCATATTCTTTTTTTATTATTTTTTAACTCAATAGAACTTAAAATTTGCTAGCGCCATACGTTAATCAAACAAATTGCAAAACCAATCGTTCTTGATTGCCCACATGTTGCTAAACCTTATCTTCAGTATTCGTTCTTGATTGCCTGCCTAATTTATCCAGATTTTGTCACCTTTAGAAGTGAAAATCTTTAGAGAGAATTGAATTGAATCCAAATTTTGTGTTTTCTGATAATTCCTGGAGAGAACGCAATGCACATTTTCAATGTAAAAATATTTAAGAAATAGTTATACACATTGTAGGTTTATTAGCACAAAGTAATTATACTAGTCAATGATGAATGATCGCATATGCAATGTGAATTGAAACACTGGCAAATTTGGGAAGGAAATAACAGATTGGGGATACCTATCACGTAAAAAGAGTTGCATAATAAACTTGGTGTATTTCTATATTTACCAGACAAACCATATTAATGTTGGTTTGTACAAACAGAAGTGAGGATAAATTGGGTTTATGTATTATCTCTGACCAAAATTTAAAATTGATCGTTCACTAAATCAATTATAGAAAATATCAAGACACAAAAAGATAAAGAGTAATAGTATACAGTACATTAACAACATCAAGCATTATACACAATACATACAATAAATAAGAAGGTAAGACACAGAAGATGATGAACTTCTCTCACGGATGTCGAAGGGGAAAAAAATTACTAATAAAAAATAAAAACAAAAGGAGAGAAAGCAATGTTGGCCACAACAGAGAGGGTGCAAACTTGAGAAAAGGAAGCCACAGCAGAAGTTAATTAGAGATCCTCTTTTCATATTCTGGTTTTTAACTCAGTGGAACTTAGCATCTGCTAGCCCTTACATTAATCAAACAAATTGGCCAACTACTCGTTCTTGATTGCCCACATGTTGCTAAATCTTATTGTCAGCATTCTTTCTTGGTGCCACATAATCCTCCACATTAGAAAAGAATATGAGTTCCACTTTTCAAGAGAATTGCAAGAGAACTGTCCAAATATAGTGTTCAATGCAAGCGTTATGATTAGGCACGTCTAAAAGTCTACACATACATATTATGCTCTTTTCTACTGTCAAAATAGAAAATCTAAACTTTGAAAAGATTAAGATATGAACTAAATAGCCGTAGTGATTAAGAATATCTACTTCAGGAGCATCTTTCTACTGCGGGTTCTTTACAAGGGGAAGGAATAAAGTGAAAACGCGTGTGGACTGGACATTATTGATTTCATTGACGAAGAAATAAAACTACGTACTACAAAAGTCTTTTGCTCCTTCTGCTGACATATGTAACCTTCCTTTATGAAACTAACTTCTGCTGACCTTAGGAACAAACCACTGCAATACGGTGTCTGATCACCAAAATGTGAACTTATATTGATTTAAGCGGTCTATGAACAGCATGCAAATTTAGCAAAAAAAAAAAAAAAAGAATATCAAAAAATGG
Organism: Coffea eugenioides; assembly: GCF_003713205.1. Taxonomy (NCBI): domain Eukaryota; kingdom Viridiplantae; phylum Streptophyta; class Magnoliopsida; order Gentianales; family Rubiaceae; genus Coffea; species Coffea eugenioides. The sequence goes on along the minus strand of NC_040042.1, from coordinate 29,760,414 downwards.
TAAGGTGTACATTAAAAAGAATTTAATTTCTTTGCAATAGGATTGCAAAATTTGTTGGAATAGCTGTACCACTCAATCATGTCGTGGCTTATTTCTATGCCCTTCACTTAGCCAATTAATTTGACGTCTCAATCATATCAACTTTTGCAGCTATCTTTTCTAAATTCGTAGGGAAAATTTAAGTTTCTTTTTTAACTCAATCAAATACCAATTAATATCATAAAGATAAATGTATTCTTACGATTTATGGGAAAAAAAAAAGAATTATTGGTGTCCGATTTCCTAAATGTGATGAATACTTTGATTCCTTAAAATTGTCATCTGAATCTTATTAATTAATACTTGGGTACATGAATGAATACTATAAACAAAAAAATTATCAATATGAATTAAATTGTGAAACCATTTTAATCGTTAAAAGAGACTTCTAATTAAGATAATGGGATAAATTCAAAAACCTCCCCTGAGCTTTCTGATAATTTCACTAGCCTCCCCTAAAGTTTGTAAAATTTACATAAACCTCCCCCGCGGTTAAGGTTTTGATAACAAAGTTAATCCAATTAGAAAAAGTAACATTAAAGAAATACTTTAAGAAGAGAGATGCAACTTTTAGTCCATAAATACCCTTTACGCACGTATATAAGTCATATTAGTAAAAGAGTAATAATAATTAAAAGTTAGAAACAATTAATACACATATTTAACCACTTAAAAAGTTCACATTTAATAAATTAGACAATACAATTAAGTAACAAAACTATACTAATGATTACAAGATTCAACAAAACAGACTAGTCATCTCGTTTAACATGATGTTTGCTATAATTCTTGTTTTTGAACAGAAAAATTTTCGAATTTTGCCTTTCTTTTCTCTCCTTTCAATTTTCTTTGAAATTCTTAAAATTGTGACAATTGTAAATTAATTTCATGGAAATAAAGTAGAATAAAGGCATCCCAACTCCAAAACTTAAGTTCAATGTTATTTTTTTGGTTAATAGAAGCTCATATGAGTGTGAAAATTGTGGAAGATAGAAGCAATCAAATCAGCATACCAAGAAGAAAGTTGAATATAAACTTAGGATCCATGAGCTACTAATAACTTGGCCAAAGTATTTTATCCCAGTGATTTAATTAACTTCAAAAGTTTTATTGAGCTAGCCTGGACATAACAATTGGGGTTTTTTTTTTTTTTTGACAAAAACAATTGGGGTTCCAATTAACTACTAATAACGTGATTAAGTTCAAATTACAAAACACGATCACATGCAATCGTACGGAGTTGAATAAAATTAATCAACTCGGAGGAAACGGTAATGATCTCAGTTGTTCTCTTCGTTTGCTGTTCCCACTTCCCAGCTTTAAGGTGTACAGTTGTTCTTTTAGATCTCCTAGCTGTCATCCCGTCATATCTGAAGTCATAATTTTGTCATTTATTGAAATAAAGAATTTCCACCACAATTTGAATTGCATTTTTGGACAGAGTCAGTTTAATTTTTTTTAGACAAGGGAATTTAATTGTTTTTGTATTTCTTTTCTTCCTAAGGATCAAAGAAAAATTTTTTATGAGGGAATTTCATTTTTAGTAATTCTTTTGTTTTAAGGATTAAAAGTATAAATCATATTAGTATTAGCTTTTTAAGTTTGTATCGTATTGGTCTTTTTTGGACAGCAATTTTCTGGAGTTTTTGTATAAAATATACTGTAGCGATTTGATGTATGTGAAATAAAAAAGTGATTGAAAAATGTATTCATAGAAAACATAGAGATTTTTTTGATAGAAAATTCCTTTCCGAACAAGGCTAATGTTGCAATTTTATAGTGGGTTCATCTCCCTTTTTTTTGGTGCTCTTATAGTAGAAGGATTAGCCTTAGGTGGTTGGTTGGCTCGTATTCAAATTGTCTTGCTGGCCTGTCCTGCCAATCCCACGATGTGCTCATAAAATGTTGAATTCACTATTGCACAGTCATAATTTGGATTCAAATGTGATAAGCAGCACTATTTGAGCTACTTGAATACTGTATGCTGGAAAAGCAACTTTGGAACACAAGAAGAAACAGAGGCACAAATCTTTCTTAGTGATCAATAGTATTACTGGTTCTTAGAAACAACACAGGGAATGAGATAGAGAGACGCTATCGATGTTATAAAGTTCTGTCATCGTTTGTCATTTTTATATAGTAATTTACTACAAACGAAATGTCAAAGTCATGTGAGAACGTTAAGAATGAAATTACACTAACGTGTTTCATTCCAAAGCAAATTGTATTGTTAGAAATTACATTAACGTAATTCATTCCAAATCTAATTCTATTTCATAATTCATAAGAAAATTTGATGCAATAAAAATTCTTTTTTGAATATGGACCCTGATTATGACAATACATAAATATCCTCAATAATATTAGAAAGTGCATTCAAATTTAGGAACATGACGTAGTCCTAATTATTTTGTGAGAAGGGTACTCTTAAAAAGAAAAAACTCGAACACTCAACCATCAACACAAGCTCACTCTTTTAGCATAGACATATATACAGATATAGATGAATCTTTGTAATTAACAAGGTACATCATGGTGAATGTGATCAATAAAAGTCAACGGTACACCATGTTAAAGTCAATGGCAGGTAGAAAAGCTGGCATCATCCTTGAAAGCGTGCTTTAGGACAGAAGAGCTGGAAACCAAAACGAAGGAGATCAGTAAATTAATCACAAGATGGCCTGAGCTTACAAGAATCATCCTTGAAAATGCCCTTTTGGACAAATGAGCTAAAAACCAAATTGCAGGAGATCAATAAATTAATCACAAGATGCCCTGAACTTACGAGGAAGCCAATTAGTGCAATAATACACCATATTTTATAGATGGGAATGTGCAAGTGGTGGAGTTGGATAAGACTCTGCTGATGCAATTGTGGGGTTCCAGGCTTCAAAATAATGCAAAGATGACAACAATGAGTTGGAGCCAGCTTATTGATCACAAAAATGCTTGTATTTTAGGCACGTTAGATGTGAAATGTTAGAATTGACTGCTGTCTGAGCTCATTCCAGTGCGAAAGAACCTTTTGCGATTGCAAAATGCTGTTCTCTACCAGTCTCATTCAGTCATTTGCAATATGATTATGGTTATTTATTAGTGTGAACACACATGATTGGAATGAACATTTGTTTATTTATGTAGAAAAAGTGATCTTGTTAACGTTATTTTTTCTAAAAAGTGATTGTTTTGGTGTAAATTGTGGAAGATAGAGACATAATTAAATCCGCATACCTCTAATTATTTACCTACCATATATCTATATGAGGGCAAAACTCAGATCACATGCATTAATGCAAACAATAATGATCTACAATACTAAACAAGATATATCACGACATATGTGTTACGACAAATGTGTTTCTCTCTCTTCTTTTGTTACCTGATTTTTCTTTCACTATCCTTGCTTTTTATCTCACCATTTCCTAAATGGAAAGTCATTTAGATATGTCATGATTTTCTTGTCATTTTTTTAAAAGCAATACTCTAGTGTTAAATAGGAATCTCCAAAAATTTTTTAGTAGGATAGAGTATTGTACACAAACTCGTTATTTATATGGTGCTGCAAGTATTTAAAACTCAAAAGGAGACCCTGCAAAAAAAAAAAAAGAAGAGGAAGACCTCATGACTCATGAGGTCAGTTCAGGTTTCTGAATTATTCTATCAAGGGTACAGGAGAGCAGCCAAAATTGGAAAAGAATAAAAAATTATGAATGGAACATTGAAAGGAACCGAGAAATCTATAAATTACCCTCAAATGTCAAAAGCGTCGTTTTATTCACCTACTACCGCGACCTTTAACCCGCCGCCCCCCTCTTTTTCAAATGAATGGTCGATAGATGGATAATTGCAATGCTTTTCCGGCTAAATGAGGTTGTATTTTATTACTCTTATTATTATGTTTTTTTTATGGTCAAATGATGTCGTACTCAAATAGAGAGGAATTTGCTAAGAAATATAAGGGTTCAAATCTTATATAATAGAAACCAGCTTCCTTAATTTCAAAGAAGGAAGTTGATTAGAGATCCCCTCTTCATATTCTGGTTTTTAACGCAGTAGAACTTAAACATTTGCTAACCCTTACATTAATCAAACAAAAAGCCAACCAATCATTCTTGATTGCCCACATGTTGCTAAATCTTATCGTCAGCATCGGTTCTTGGTTGCCTGCATAATTCTCGTTTTTTAATTTTTCAATTAATTACAGTAGCTGGAAATGAATACAAGTTCCACTTCACTGCTAAAAAAGATTATTAGCAGAACTAAAATTTATTAGCATAAGTTATTTATAGCCCATGATCCCATGTGCAATATTGCAATGCAACATTGGCAATTGGCTAGGCGAGAAGACGGAAGAGATAGAGAAATAGATAGGGAAGAACCAGAATCCCCATTTTCTAGAATGAGAAATAGATATTTTTGTCATTCAGTTATATCAGATTGATTAATAAGAGTTACCAAGGGTACATTTGGCATCTAGAATAAAAGTTTTGAGAACTTATTTCACATATAAGTACTAAAATACTAGTAATTAAGAATGTAAACATGTAAAGGGTTTGTCTATTTGGTAGTGCACCAAATAAGAGGTGGATCCAAAGTTAATTTTTTCTACCAAAGTGTTGCAACTTAAGTGGTGAATGATAATTTTAAAACTTTAATAGTACACCCACCTTCTTGTTTTAATTATATTTAAATCCTATATATATATATTAAATATCTAATAACTCTGGCGTGCCCACGTGGAACAAGCTAAGAATCTTTTATATATGTTAAATATCATTAACCACTATGCACCCTATCACAATCTAACGATTACGTGATTAATGACCAGAAGAATGTTTGATATATGTTAATTTGTCACAAATATTTGTAAAATGAGCAAAACTTAGGATCCAATAGCTTGTATACTTGCAAGAAACTACTACACAAACAAACGACAATTCTTTTGGCCGGGATGTGATCAAAGCATCTTAGTATAAGCTAGAATCTTGTACTAATTGATGACAAACATCTATGAAATAGTTAGAGACTTACTCTCATCCTAGCAAATCAATTTCTTAACTTGAGGTGTATATGATAACAAATTCGAGTTTCTGTTTAAAAAGTATAATTTGTGAATTGCTAGGTTTTATTTTTTATTGGTTAATAACTTCCAAATATTAGATTCACGGTTTCTTTTTAGAAATTCCTATGTTTTATTTGATATATTTACTTTAATTTCACATATAAGCATTATTCAATGTAATATGCAGTAAGTTTTTTCCAGCTTCCGATGTTGTAAAAATTTTATTTTCTTTTGCAAGTCAAAATCAAATTAGGATTTGTTATCCCTTATGTTATATCCAGAACCTAGTAGAATAGGATTAAGTAGCATTACATTATTTGGTAGAAACTATGTTTAATTAAGTAATTTCATTCCAAATCTAACTATATTTCATAAGAAAAATGTAATATACTTCTCTTCCTAAAATAAATACTTAACAATGATATTACACAATTACCCTCAACAATATCTATAAGTCATTCAAATTTAGAGCTAGCCATAATATGCTATGGGAGGGTTAATGTTGGAAAGAAAAAACTAATTTTTACAATAATTAATAAAGTAGAAATAGTTCTTCAATTTCCTTTTACAATAAGGTTCCTTTTTTTTGGGTTTAACTTTGTTTTACAATATGGTATATGGTTTCCTTTTTTTTCATTTAACTTTGTTTGGAATTCCTTTCTTTTTAGAATACTAAATTTTGGAAGACAATAATTATATCAACACTAATATCCATAAATATCCCTCCCCCAATTCGTATTTGAAATTTAAGATGTGCTTCATTATTTCATTATACAAGGGCATTACTGGAAAGCGAAAACTAAATTACTAAAACACCAAACCACATTGGTGCTTTTAATATATATGCATATATACATATACACATGTATATATATATGTATGTGATAGACATTTGCACAGAGAGGTTTATTTGGTATCTAGTCTAGGGCGATATCCACAAAGTCGATTAGGCAACCACAAAATTAAAAAAATAAAAATAAAATGCCTTGAGAAACATTAGACAGAGATTCAAGGGATTGTCAACCATGGCATTCCAAAAGAAAAGGAAAACAACAAATTAAAGAGGAGAATCATCGAGGACATACAAAATTAAAACCTAATAAATTAACTTTCTGATGTTGAAATAATGATCAAGTGAAAGGCATCCCTACTCCAAAACTTAAGTTCAATGTGATTTTTTGTCAATAACATTGTCAATAACAGCTCATATAAGTGTGAAAACTGTGGAAGACAGAAGCATAAATCAGCGTATTGAGAAGAAAATTGAATATAAACCTTGGATCCATGAGCTACTAATAACTTGGCACATGTTTCATTCTATAATTATCATGTCTGGAGGTTCAATTTTTTCTTCTGAGGTTTGCCCTTTTTTGCTAGATTATACTCATCTTTCACCATCAAATTGAATTTTCAACGTACCAAGGTTTTCTCAAATCGCTTCATACAAGATGCATGATATTTGTTCTGATTTACCATAACATCTCAGTATTTGGGATGGGATTTTACTGTTTACCTCATTGTAATGATATGCCGTTAAAATGGAACTAATAAGTGGGTGTATGGTTAGCGGGTGCCGACCGTCCAAATGAATCTGTCCTTTTGAGCTTAACTTGTGCAAGAATAATTAATTTGTGGGAAAAACTCGCTACTTATCTACAAGGACTAAGTAAATATTGGCTATGGTTAGCGTGAATGTATCCTTGTAGAGAAGATTTTTATGCAGGGATATTGTTACGAAAAAGAGAAATTTGAAACACATAGTTGGATTGGTTTTTCCAAATTTTAAAGAGTCATAGGCTAAAAAAGTAGTAGTGGTTCGGAAATTTTCCCTTTTTTTTTTTCTTTTTCAAATCCTAGCTTGAAGCCCCTATTTGAGTTAATAAATTGAAATTCATAGTAAAATTAACTATTGTAGCATCATAATTTGGACTCAAATGTGATAAGGTGCATTATTTGAGCTACTTGAATCCTGTATTTTGGAAAAGTAATTTTGAAAACAAAAGAAGAAACAGAGACACAGAGTTTTCCCGGTGACCATATGGTTCCTAGAAACAACATAAGAAAGGAGATAGACAGAAATACATTAACGGCATTATGCAGTTCTATCAATGTTTGTCAATTTTATATTGTAACTTAATACAGAAGAACTTTTCAAACTCGTAAGAAATTTAAAGATGAAATACGAGAAAAATTCTTACTCACAAAAGAAGAAACTGCAGCAAATAAATGGAGTGGAGCCATCGTAGTCAAAAATAAAAAAAGAAACTAAAGCAAGAGACGTGATGGAAATTGAATAGAAAGAAGATAGACAGCAACGTGATTTTGAGATAGAGTGACAAGCTACCTTATCCGCTACACTACAAAAACATGGGAATTATTAAGAGGACTATGCAGTTGGTGGGGTGTTCACTCTTCGTAGATCATTATTATGAGTTAATAATCCAACAGGAAAAGAGAGAACTCTTTGTGCCACTTTCAGTTTTGTAGATCATTTAGCTCTCAATATAAAATTTAATGGATTTAGATCTTAACATAATTAAATTGTTTGATAATAAAAAATTGAGCATCTGAATTAATTAAGTGGCACTGAATTTCTTTAGTAAAACTTGCTCTCAAAATTAAGTGATAAGCTATTCACTTATCACTGAATGTGATATGCACTCAAATGTATTAGATTTAATACTTAACAATTCAATAACTTAATGGATTCAGATTTCAAATTTTAGTTTTATCAAATGCACCATCAGTGATAAGTGACAAGCTTACCATTTAATTTTGGAAGCAAGTTTTGCCTAGAAAATTCAGTGCTACTTAATTAATTTAGATGTTCAATTTTTCGTTATCAAACGGTATGAATATGTTAAGATCTGAATATATTAAGTTTTATAAGTGCTGAAATGGGTTATCACTTATCAAACAGGGCTTTAATTTAGGATTCTTTTGTGCTTTGCCAAAGAATAAGAGATGGACTCGCTTTAACTGTGTGGACATTAATCAAACGAGTCTAATCAAACTCAATGAAGCATGAGTAGTATAAATTAATATTTTATATAATTTTAAATGAGGATACAATTGACATTTCACACTAATAAATATAAAAAATTCTAAAAGGATATATTACATTTAAATCTCGATTGAGTTCAACTGAACTTGACGATTTTTCAAGCTTCATATAGTAAACTCGAACTTGAACTCTTCAAGCAATTTGAGATACTCAAACTAAATATTGAACTTGTGAGGACCCGTAAATTTTCCTTATTTTATATTATTTTATTTTATTTTCTCGCATGCATTTTCTTCACTATACCCTATTATCTTGATTTTTCAGAGATTTTATAAGTGAGTAGAGTTTTAAAATCATTTTTCTAGTTTACGTTAGTTCATATTAAGTTTAAAGCGTATTATGGACGTGGGACCCACTAGTGCGGTAAATGCGATATATTTTTGACAACTCGTTGGAGTTTTGTATTAAATGATATTATTTTACCAAATGCTAGGAGACAATTAGAGGTTAGCTAGATAGATTAACCATTGGGAGAAGAAGATAAGCTTAAACCCTAAAAGGTGCCAAGTGTCGCGACCCGATTGAATGGTGGACTTGACCAACCTTTCTTCACCTTTACTAAATACAAAATTTGACCAACATTTCTTCATTTATTTCTTCTTGTTGGCCGAACCATTGAGGAAGGAAAAGACAGTGAAGACTTCATCTTATACTTCAATTTCAAGCTCCAATCTTGAATTCCAACCATAACTTTTGCAAATTACTCCATAAAAAGTGCTAGTTAGGGAGGATTAGAGGTGTTGGTGGAGTGATTTTTGAGGGGGAAGTGTTAAGCTACCATCTTTCTAGTGTTTCTAAGGTAACTTGCCAAGAAAACCTCTCTTTACTTCTAATAATTGCATCATAGTGGTTTAGAGTTGTTAAATGTGTAGTATTGTGAGAAATTTCATGACTTGAGGTGGTAATAGGTGGAATTTCAGTTTTTGTGGAGAATTTTCTGCTCATATATGAAGTTAAAGGTTGGCCATGATTTCCTAACTTTAATATGTGAAATGTTGAGTGTTTATGTGCTAGTTTACTTTGCCTAAAAGAATTTCCAGCTTGGGTGTCTAGATTTCAGCTTGAGGGTTTCTAATTTGGATTTGATTGTGGTTGGTTTTGGAACTACTAATTGATTGTACATGAAGGGTATTGTGACCCTAATTAAGTATGTTGAATGGTTTATGATTTGTATGTGAAATTGTGGCTGAATTGAGATGAGATTGGGTGGATGTTAGGTTGGAAAAAACAAAACAAGGGAAGTGCTGCTGAAATTTTCGCAGGACCCTTGAGCAGTTTTGGGAAATCTGTTGTATCTTGATGAAGAAAAATTGGAATTAAGTTCCATTTCTTGCGTTTGAAACTAGATTCATAGATCTACAAACCATGAAAATTTTAGACCTTAGTTCTGTTTGTGTGATTTATGGTGATTTTCCAAAATTGACTGAAATTACATACGTATTCTATCTTTTACTGGATGAAGTAGAGAATTGAGGCTCGAATTTGACTGACTTGTGGTATGAATCTTATAAATGTGTCTTCTGAGAAATTGTACCCTTTGAGTCTATTTTCCGGCGGTATAAATTTTATCAATTTTGGACTTAAGAATCTTGAGATATGATTTTTCAAATTGTGGTGCGCAAAACTGAAAAATCCTACTTTCCTAGAATTATTCTTACTTTCATTTTGCACCTTAAGTTTGGAGTTAGTAAATCATCGTAGGTATGGTTTTAGGTAGAAGTGAAGGGTTTTTGAATCGTTCATGTCTTTAGGGCCAACTACTACCTTTTCACTCCAAAACTATACTTTTGTGTTGCATTGGTAATTTACTTGGTTAGGCATATGACTCGTAATCGAGTCTCAATTATTTTACCTTGGTGGTTTAGGACGTGCCGGTGATCCAACTACTTCGGGAGGAAACGTTTGAAGTTGTTTGTTTAAACTGGTGAGTGTATCACTCCCCTCAGTTGTGCTTAACTTGGTTTATCTGTACTTGCAATCTGTGATTTGAATGACTGTACTATCTGTTTATTCTGTTTGAGACGAGAGTGTATTTTATCACACTCGTTCTCTTGTCTGTATACCCATCTTGCTTGGATTAACCTCCATAATCCTTTACTCATGAATCTAACATCTTGGTATTTTACAATTTCTAACCATCCATTTATAGTATTTAATATAAGTATTTGAAACTGGGAGATTGTATGAAATTATTTTTGCACTTTGGTTGTCTTTGATACATGTTATAAGAACCTCACTTGGAGGCCATTAATCACATAATAATGAAGTTAATAATTGTCTTGCAATAGTTACTCTCAGTTTTTTGAACTACCAATCTTCCTCCGTTCGTTGAATATTTTTCATCTTTGCTATTTCGTCTAAGAATTCTGTATGGAATCTAACAAGTATTTCTCCGAAGATACCTCTCAAAGTCTCCTCCTTTTTCCTCCAAGATCCCTCTATAACTTTAATCCATTTCTTCTCTTCTTCGATTAACATCCATTCTTCTTTTCATCAAATTAACTAATTATATTGGGTTTATGTAATTTCGAACCTCTTTTTCCTCTTTGAATTAAAAGGTTTGCGGGGGCAATTGGAAAGGATTTTGGACATGTGTAGACATGGCAAGAGAGAGATATTTGTGACAGAATTTAGTGGCCTCTGCGTGTCTTTCTTCAGTTTCTAAAAAACCTTATTCACGATATGCAAGTTATAATTTAAAACTTTTGAGGTTGATCATTGGGTGAGTGCTTTTGATTGTGATTTGTTATTTGAATTCTTGTATTTGTACTTGGATTGTAAGATCTCCTTCTTTTATTTTTAGGTTTGGTTGTTTAGTAACTTTGTAATGGATTGTCTATCTATAGTTTGGATTATGTTGATATAGGTATTAAAAAGCAACAGTCTTGAATTGGCCAACAAGATGCAAGAGCATATAAGAAATAGCAAAAGAGTTTTTTTATCTCCATGGCGACTCTTGTTGGTTTACAAGCTATCAATATTATTATAGATGGAACAAAGAACTCAAAGATAGTAGATTTTGGTATTTTAAGACTTTTGGCAGTGGATGAAAAAGCAAAATTGATAATCGTTGAGACATTGTAAATTCTTCACTACCAATCTTGTAGTATATTATAGGAAAAAAAAAACTAACCAAATTTTCAACCTCTTAAATGTGGTCATTTATTTACATTACATCTTATAACATTCTCTTTATTATTTCTTATGCATGATGCATCAGGTTAGAAATGATACCATCATTTAACCGTTCTTGAAATAAAAAAGAAATGTGATAGGCAAGAATTGAATTGCTTACTAGATAGTTATTTTTCATTCATGTGATTTTTGTGTTTTAGTTAATCTCCAAGGATTTCTTTTTTTAGAGTTTTGGATTAGAGAAAAGAGTCCCAATGGCCCTCCAACTCTTTCCCAGGTAAAGTTTTAGCCCTCCAACAATTAAAGATAAAGTTTTAGCCCTTGATCTAACAAAATAGTATATTAGTGGCCCTTCTGTCAAATCCAGCAGTTAACTATGATGGGAAGTATCATCTCGTGAGATGCGCGACCAAATATGAAGGGCACTATTGTCTCTTTGCCAAGACAGAGTAAAAACAGTTTTACCAACAATTTTCCCTCCAACAATTTCCACCCCTTTTGCTGTAAAACCCTAATGCGACTTAAATCAGAGTACTCCATCCGGACGTTGCAGCGAAAGTGGTAATTGCCGGCGTAGGAGGGGTTGTAAAGGCAGAAATGGAGTGGCGAATACGGTTGGACATGTTGGAGATAGAAGATGGGATAGAACCTGCAAAGCTGTTGTTCTTGAGAGAAAAGTAATGGAGTTTTTGCAAGGAACCGACCCAAGAGGGAATAGATCCACCTAGCTTGTTAGCGGTGAGATTAAGGACCCACAGCCTGCGCAAATGGGTCAATTCATGGGGAAGTTCTCCTTGGAAGTTATTCCAGCTCATATCCAGTGACACTAGAAAGGACAGATTCCCCAGCTGGGGAGGAATTGTGCCAGTAAGACCCAATTTGGAGATATTCAAGGCAATCACTCTGTAGTGATGAGAGCCGCAAGTGACTCCTCTCCAGTCACAAATTGAGGTTGCAAGGGACCAGTTTTTTGCCAGAATTTGATGCGGATCTGAAGTGATTTTATCTCTCAAATCAACAAGTGCTAATTGATCAGTGGTAACGTTTGTGGTGGTCATGGCTAAGCTAGCTAACACAAAACTCAGCAAGGAGAGTCCAACTCCAGTGGGGAAATAGCAGTAGTACGTCTTCTTCATGACTATATAACCTGCGATGACTTACAACGAAGTGCTGCTTCAGGTGCATATAGAATACTTACACATTGTCCTATGGGGGCCAAGGTCAAGTGCGATCGAAATTTGGTTTGGTACAATTATCCAGTTATGATAATTGTACATCTCCAACATGCCCAATATCCGCAGCAACCTTCTGCGCACATAGCAAACCTTCACCCAGGATTTTTTGAAGTCCACGAAGTAATCACCCTAGTCTCTTTCTCACATCTGCACACTGGTAAAGAGGAACTGTTCATTCTTCGCATTTTCAGCTCCAACTTTGACTGGATAGAGATTTTTGTTGCTCTAACTTAAGGTAAGAGAAGAAGCTACCTTTTTACTCTCTCTTTGCTTGGTCAACCATCATTTAGAGACTAGAATGCCCTTCATATTTGGTCACGCGTCTCACGAGATAAAACTTCCCGTCATAGTTAACTGCTGGATTTGATAGAAAGGCCACTAATATGTTATTTTGTTAGATCGAGGGCCAAACCTTTATCTTTAATTGTTAGAGGGCCAAAACTTTACCTGGGTAAGAGTTGGAGGGCCATTGGGACTCTTTTCCCTTTGGATTACTAGTTGCCATCATCTTAAATCATTTTAAAAATAGTTGATTGAACAAATTAAAATTTACTACATTTCCATTGGAGTTAATTGGTTCCATAACTTATCACATATATTTGGCTTTCTAGAATTAGATGGCTTTGAGTACATGTTGCATGGCCATTTATTATGTAAAGTTAGATGTGTTCAGTTTCATTGTTTATCACTTAAAACTTTTTAGTACTATATTTTGCATTTAGTACTAATGCTTTCTTTTATTTTAGACCACTCCCACAAAAGCCATAGTTTATTTTTATTTGAGTTTCTTTTTAGAATTATTCAATTCGCATAGTTGCATGGCAGTTGATGACATTTGTTAATAGGATTTGTTGGTTTTTACTGTTAGAACAAAAGCTCAAAAATATTAATAGGACTAGATATTTCACAGGTAGTATGTAAATGATATCAGCAGTAACATGCTCCATAACGCATGGGAGTGAATTTCATTTCTTTCTAACATATTTCTAAAAAACTTATTAACAAACATGGCCTTTAATTAACTTGATCAATTTTCTTGGTTTTTATTTAATCAATTATTAGGTACCAACTCTTGCACATCAATGACAGCTTAAAATATATGCAGTCCAATTCCACGCATGGTAAACAAAAACAAGAAATGAATAGTTACATGGTATGAGCTTCAAATAAATGTGAAGATATTCTGATATTGATACTAGGCACCTTTACGGATAACAAAATATACAAATATATGTTTTATCTGTTTTAAACGAAATTACATCAAAAAATTTACCACTTAACCTAGATAATGATGATTGGTTCCAATTGACTATTCTTGATTGTAATTGTTACTTTTTCATGATTATATCATTTATTACATGTCTCACTCAACTAAACATACTTCTCACTTATAAATAAACCCTAACTGTTATATTGGGTCTTACACGAAATTGCTCAAACTTGTTTCTTACAATATCTTCTTTATTACCAATCATCATTATCTGGTGTTTTGATTAGTTTGAGTGGTCGCTTGATTTTTTTCTACCTTTTTGAGGGTAAATTAGTCTGTCAGTTGTCTATTGTAAGACATTAGTTGCAGATAGTACTATTAAGCATTGCTTGAATAAGTGATGAATTTTCCTTCGCCCCCTTTTCTACCTCATAGGCTTAGATTTTTAAACAAAAGGATAGGAGACACAACTCCTGAGTATGCTATCAATGCTGTCTATTGAATTGTATTGAATGATATAATCACTCTATTTCCCCACGTTTGAGCAATTTTTTGAGGATGTTTGACCAACCAACCTTTCTTCTTCTTTAGTTATGATGTGGAACTGCTTGGTTGTCTGGGTTTAGGCTACATGAATTAAAATTGAAGTTCCTATTGATAATTAGCATCTAATATAGGGTTTTGTTCTCTAGTGGTAGTGGTGGTGTTGGTTCTGAAGAAGAGAGAGGTTGGAAAAGTGTAATAATATCCATGAACTTGTGGCTTGATACAGCTAGAGTGAAAGAATACGAGGTAGGAGTAGTGAAAGAGAAGAGTTCGATATAGAAAGCCCATCTCATATGGCTTAGCATGTTATTGCTGACAGCATAAAACACAAATGCAAAGAATATCACACAAATGCAAAGATTAGCACACTTTTTTCAGATTCACCCTCCAATTTGACCATATTTACAATATAATTGGCCCACTCTAAATACAAATTGTCATCCAAATTGCGCAAAATTACGCAATAACTAGCCCAAATTGCACTATAGCAATCAAGCCAATACACTTTTATTCTTATTATGATTTGCTAATAAAGGACATGGTTAAAAGAAGTAAACCCTTTCCAAATTAGTTTCAACAAGTTGGAAGATACCCCTTCCAATGATTTTAATAAGCACTTAGCACCAATCTTTATAAACCTGGATGAGCTTCCAGTTCATGGTTCAAATCGATTCAATTTAGATCAAATATTTTTTGTGCTTTTATTTGTGTAAATAGGATAAGTTTAAAATTTACAAAATAAAAAAAAAGAAAATTTAGTATGAACCGGTTCAAAAATCTAATCTTTTATCAATCTTGACTAGTTAGACTGAATTTAACTGATTCAATTGATTTTTAGGCCTAGTCCGATTTTCAAAATACTATTTTGTACCCTCTAACAAATTTCATTTAAAAAGTTAATGCATAAATGACACTTTGTGCTTATTAAAAATTATACTTGCAACGATCTATTTAGTCGTCACTTTTATTATTATATGATTAATTTTTATTTATTAGCAATAATTTCCAATTTTTTTTTACATGTATTCACTATTTTTATGTTTGCATAAGTACACTTCGTATTAGGTAACATAGAGCTTATTATATGATCATCACTATTAAAAGGGGAAATGAATAAACAAATAAATGATGAAACTCCAATAATATAAAAATATTAATTAATGCATATGAAAAGATTATTTTGATGTACAAACATCTATGGAAAAAGGAAAGGAAGTAACTAATTGTATAAGAGAGGAAAGCAAAAGCAAAACTTTGGAAATTGAGCAATGACAAAATATAAAAGACAAAGAATGTTCAAAATAGAAAAGGAAATAAATAAAATAGCAAGGCGTTAGTGTCAACCAAAAAATATAAATAAAAAGTTTGAAGGTTAAATTACAACTAAAGTAAAGTACAAAGGGATTTAGTGCATTTAACCTCTGCAATTTTTCCTACAACTCAATAGCAAAATTTGCAGGAAATATTTTATTTCTAATGAGGATAAATTGGTCATTTAACTGATAAGATTGATGAAGTTACTTTTTTCATTAATTTAGTCGAGTTCAAGCAATGTTTTAAAACCCAACTCGAACTGGCCGGTTGAACCATTGATCAACCTTCTTTTCAGTCTAGGTTTGTTTAAAAAACCAGTTTGTATCAATTTGCCTTTAAACCGGATGAACCGTTTGGTTCAACCATTAAACCGTTGACCCGGAACAGTTTTGTGAGAACCGGCCAGTTCAATATCCAACCTCAATTAAGCCAACCATTTTGAATTTGGTTAAATGCTCTCATTAATGACATTTCAAATTTAATATTTTACTAATTACCCATGCATAATTATCTCCAATTAATTAGACAATAACAATTATTGCCTTATTCTACTCATTTCTCTCTCTCCTCCATAATTACATATTAACTCTTGTTTAACATTTATAACATATAATTGACTATATTAGTTTTTTTAAATCTTGAATGTATTTCATTTATTTGTTAATGCCTTTTGAATGTCTCAATTTTCATCATATAAACTAGTGCTCATATAATTTAGGAAAATTAAAAATATATGAAATAATACTATTTAAAATTCTTTAACTTATAAAAGCTATATTTGAGTCTTAAACAAATTAATAATACTATTTAGTATAATAGAATGAGAATTGAAGTGATTATATTTAACAATATGACTTAAGTTTCTACAAATATTTGTTTGTTTTTTGTAAGTTTAATATTTATGATATTACGGGTTAATGACAACCATCCCAATGGTTGAACCAATGACCCTTGACCCATTCATTTTTTCAGGTCAATGAGCGGTCTGGGTTTCTGACCATTGGGTTCAAGGATGCAAGTTGCTTATCAGAATCATTAGATGAGGCTTCTTGCAACAAGGCTAAAAAGTTGAAGGAGTTTTATTACTTATGACATGGGAGTTTATGAATTCTATAGGGATAAATAATCCATAGCAACAAATAGTTTGATTGATCAAAAAATTTTGCATACTTAGTATTTCTTTCTTATTTGTTTTTTTTTATGTAATTCTATTTATGCGTTTTGTTGTAATGTTTGAAAATTAGATCTAGTTGCTCGGTGGCATATTTGATAATCAAGGCACTAAAAGAACAAAGGAATAGAGGGAATTAAGTCGATGCTATGTGATTTAGTTCAATTGTTGTACCTTTTAACGAATATTCAGTACAACACTATAAATACATACAATAATTGGTTTGTGAATTATGCAAAACATAAAAGCATCAATACGTAGTTTGGAATAGAAAAGAGGCCTATCCTATCCTCTAACACAAGACATAAAAGTCAAAACACCTTTAGTAATATTAAGTATTACCGGGATTAGGGGGAATTAGAGGACCAAATTACATACAATAATCGGATTGCATTACGCAAAACATAAAAGCACTGACACCTAGTTTGGAGAAGAGAAGAAGCCTATACTATTCTCTAGCACAAGACAGAAAAGTTAAAACATCTTTAATAGTATTATTGGCATTAGGGAGAATTAGAGGACCAAATTACATAGAATAATCGGATTGAATTACACAAAACATAAAAGCACCGGCACCTAGTCTGGAATAAAGAAGGGGCCTATCCTATCATTTAGCACAGGACAGAAAAGTCAAAACACCTTTAGTCGGGATTAGGGGATTTAGAGGACCGAATTGCATACAATAATCGATCTGAATTGTGCAAACCATAAAAGCATTGACACCTAGTCTAGAATTAGAGAAGAGCCTATCCTATCCTTTAACACAAGACAGAAAAGTCAAAACACGTTTAGTACTATTACCGGGATTAGGAGGAATCATAGGATCGAAGTTGGATTGGAAATGGTCTAGGAGGTTGACCTAGTTAACAAAATTGATAGAGTGCATTTTAGTGGGATATTTTGGGTAATATTGCACAATTGTTTGACTAGATATTGCACTAATTGGGTGGATTCTACTCAGATGTGGTGTTTGGTGTAAACTGCAGGAATTGATGTTGAAAAAGGGCTTCAAATCACATTTTAGAGGACTTCCTGATGACCAGCCCTCAGAGCCGGATTTCCGTGGTTCGTCGCACGTGGGGTACTTCAAGAAGGAAGTAAAGCAGCGGACTACACTTTGGGAAGCAGTGGGGCCCACTTAAAAGGCTGAAGAAATTAAATTGTAATAGATTTTCTTTTATTTAGGGAGTTTTGGTATTTGAACACCTATTTTTGGAGAGGAGAAAAAGGATAATTGGGGGGAACCGTTTTATTTTCCTCTCGGGTGGGGCCAGTTGATAAGAAGGAAATCACTTCCTTCATTTTCGGCGGCTACCAACGGAAAAGAGGAATTAGACTTCCAAGAAGTTTTGGGGGGCTTTTGACTTACGCTTTAGTAGTTTGATAACATTTAAGAGAAAGACAAGCGGGGGCCGCTATTGTGGACTTTTGGGAATTGCCTTTTCTATTTTGGTTTGACCAAAAATTGAAAGAGAGCAGACTCTCTGTACGTTTGGCTTTGGAAGTCAATTGAAAGCAATCAAAATCAATTGTTCCTTTTCTTTCCTCGATTGACCGAATTGAACAAGGGTCGATTTCTTTCGTTTGCTTTGATTAGGAATACACGGAATAAAACGACAAACCTTTTTGTTTTGCTTCTCCTTGATTGACCTGTTTTGGAAAAAAGGAATCGACGGCTCTTTTCAACTTTGTTCGCATGGCTTGTTCTCTAATTATGGAGAACTAAATCCCTAATTCTAGTCAAGGGGGCAACTGACGATTTGGTTCGGCAATTACTGTAAGATCTAAACCGTTTTTAATTATTTCTTTCATTTATTGGTATTTATATGTTTCCTGCTTTTAATTGTTATAACTCTTGTGTATGATTGATTAGTGCGCAATAATTAATTGTTCGTATAGGCTATTTTGCTAAATAGGGGTAATTAAATCCGTAATTATTTGATTATCTCTATCTCAGTAGCAACTAGCGTAATTGGATTTATGTCAGGAAAACATACGATCTAACTTAAACAAACCCCCGTAGCGTATTTGTTAGATAGGATTGGGTCTTTCTGATTATTAATGCAATCTAGAAATTAAATGCTACGGTCGTACCTAGGGTTGTTTTCGGGTTAGAGAAATAGTTAATGGTCGTACATTAACTATCGAGAAATTAAGAAAAGGTTGGTTGTTTATCGCGTGCATGACAACTATAACTAATCTATTAATAAATGTGAAATTATCTTTGAATCGATGATCAGTGCATGAATCATTTCTGAAGTGTACCATTAGCTAGAGTTCTCCCAATTATTTCTTTTAATTAATTATTTACTGTATTTGATTTATTTAGTTCATTAACATTTAATCCTAAACCCCTTATTTATCTTGACTTGAAAGGAAATAAATTTCTCCCCAATCCCTGAGGAGACGACCCTACTTGCCACTGTCTACTAGTTAGTGAATTTAGTCAGATAATTAATTCGGGTATATCGGATTAAGCAAACTCTTCGGGAACAGGGTGAATCAAGTAACCCATTGCACACCTAAAGTCCCTGCTCCAGTACCTAAAATTGATTATTGATTATTTTTTGTGGTAGTTAGGTTTTATTTATTATTATTGCGCAGGTTCGGCACCTATCAATTTTTGGCACCGTTACCAGGGACTGGAGTTTGAATTATTTGTTTCTTTTTTAATTCAGTTTCTTCTTGGTATTTTTGCTAGTTTATGCCCTATTTTTCTCGCACAGGTGAATTGATATATGACCCTGAGGTTGAGAAGGCAGCGTGTAGGTGAAAACAAGAGACCAAGAGATGAAAAGAAGGGCAAGTATCTACTGCAAACGAGTCAGTAGAAGACGAATTTAGCATGACCAACACCCAAACATTAAGGGAGCTGGCTGCCCCAGAGTTGATTCACCAGCCTTTATGCATTACATTCCAAACTCTGGCTGAGAATACCTCATTCGAGCTGAAATCGGAGTTGATTCAACTCTTACCCTCGTTCCACCGTTTGGTGAAGAACCCCACAAACACGTCAAGGAGTTCGAAATGGTTTGTTCTAGCATGAAACCTCTGGGGGTCATTGAAGAGCAAATTAGACTTAGAGCTTTCCCTTTCTCTCTCAAGGATGCAGCTAAAGATTGACTATACTATCTACCCGCAGGTAGTATTACCACATGGGCACAGTTGAAAAAGAAGTTCTTAGAAAAATTCTTCCCTACATCCCGGGCTGCGAGTTTGAGGATAGAGATATGCAATATTAAGCAGTACCCCAGGGAATCCTTGTATGACTATTGGGAAAGGTTCAATAAGTTGTGCATTAGATACCCGCAATATCAAATTAGTGAACAATTATTGATCCAATACTTCTATGAAGGGCTCCAGGCATCTGATAGGAGTATCATGGACGCTGCGAGTGGATGAGCTCTTGCAAATAAGATACCAAAGGAAGCATGGGACCTTATTGAATCAATGGCAGAAAAGTCGCAGCAATTTGGCTTCCGTGAGAGCAACCCCACCCGTAGGGTCAAAGAGATAGAGACGTCATCCATTCAACAGCAACTGTCGGAGTTGACGTTTTTTGTTTGGCAATTAGCCATGGGGAATACGCAGAGAGCAAAGGTCTGTGAAATCTGCATAAGCATGGACCACTGTACAGACACATGTCCTCTTTTGCAAAAGGATGGGGCTGAACAGGTGAACATGGCCGGAGGCATGCCTACGTTTCGCAGGCAGTATGACCCATATTCCAGCACGTACAATCCGGATTGGAGAGACCATCCCAATTTTAGTTATGGGAACAGGCCACAGAATTCATTTTCACACCGCCCACCAGGATTTTAGCAACCGTCGCAACCAAAGCCTCAACCCTCGTCCTCCAATTTAGGAAGCTCTTTGAAGGATATTATCAAGAGTCTGGCCACGACGACTATTCATCTCCAGCAAGAAACTAAATCCTTAATCACGAATACTGCTCAACTCCAACAAGAAACTAGATCCTTAACCACGAGCACTACTCAGTTCCAGTAGGACACCAGAGCAGGCATGAAAGATATGGAGACTCGAATGAGCCAAATGACAACGGCCATTAATCACATGGAGTCCCACATTTATGAAAAATTGCCATCGCAACCCGAGGCAAATCCCAAGAATGTAAGTGCCATGACACTGAGGAGTGGCAAGGAAGTGGAGGGACCTAAAGTGAAAAATCTGAAAAGCAAAAATGAGGAGGAGATAGAAAAGGAGATTGAAGAGGAAAGGTGCATTTGCGAAGACCCTAAGGTAACATTCACTCCTTCATCCCCTATTAAATCTACTTTACCTTCTTTTTCTTGTAGGTTGGAAAAGACAAAGAAGGCAGAGAAGAAAAAAGAGCTTTTGGATGTGTTTCGAAAAGTGGAGATCAATATCCCATTATTGGATGCAATCAAGCAGATACCGAAGTACGCCAAATTTTTTAAGGATCTGTGCACTCACAAAAGGAAGTTAAGAGGTGACAAAAAAGTGGCGGTGGAAGAAAATGTGTCGGCTGTACTCCAAAGAAAACTCCCTTCCAAGTGTGGAGACCCAGGTATGTTCGCCGTTCCATATAAAATAGGAGATACCCCAATTAGGAAAGCGATGTTGGATTTAGGGGAGTCGGTTAATGTCATGCCTAAAACTATTTATGCCTCTTTAAATCTTGGGCCATTAAAAGGCACAAGTATTATTATCCAACTAGCAGACCGTACCAACACTTATTCAGAGAGGTTAGTTGAAGATGTTTTGGTACAGGTCAATGAGTTAGTCTTTCCTGCAGATTTCTATGTCTTGGACATGGGGGATGAAAGGTCATTAAGTCCGTTCCCTATTTTGTTAGGTAGACCATTTTTAAGCACTGTTAGGACAAAAATAGATGTGAATGAGGGTACTTTGTCAATGAAATTTGAAGGAGAAATTGTGAATTTTAATATTTTTTATGCGATGAATTACCCGGATGAGGCTAACTCTGTTTTGCTTTGAGTGTTATTGAGCCTCTTGTACAGAAAACGTTTGAATTGGATGGGGAGGATGCACTGGTACTGATTTTGGCCAAACATCTTGAGTTGGGAGCAGCGCTTGATATAGAAATAAATGATGAGTTATACCGTGCGGTTGAAGCTCTGCATTTGCTTCCGCCAATTTTTTCGAGGTATGAGCTTACTTCTCTCTTTGTACCAGAAATTTAGACGAAATTGTTGTCTTCTGTTGTACAGGCACCCGAGTTGGAGTTTAAGTCTCTCCCAAAGCATTTAAAGTATGCATTTCTCAGAGACAAGGAGACACTATCGGTGATAATTTCTGCACACCTGTCACCAGGTCAAGAAAACAACCTGATTCGTTTTCTTAGAGATTATAAGGAGGCGATTGGGTGGAGCATAGCAGACATCAAAGAAATTAACCCATCCTTATGCATGCATCGGATACGACTTGAAGATGATGCAAAGCCGGTAAGACAGGCGCAGCGGAGATTGAATCCACTAATGATGGAGGTAGTTAAAAAGGAGATACTAAAACTCCTGGAAGTGGTAATCATGTTCGCCATTTCAGACAGTCCATGGGTAATTCCAGTTTAAGTAGTCCCGAAAAAGGCGGGAGTAACTATAGAAGAGAACCAGGAGGGCGAGATGGTCCCAGTGAGAAAACCCATAGGTTGGCGTCAGTGCATTGACTCCTGGTGACTGAATGTTGTGACAAAAAATGACCACTTCCCTCTCCCTTTTATTGATCAGATGATAGAGAGGTTGGCTGGTCGTGTCTATTACTGTTTTCTTGATGATTTTTCAGGGTATTTCCAGATCGCGATAGCACCGGAGGATCAAGAGAAAACTACATTCACCTGCCCGTTTGGTACGTTTGCCTACCGGAGGATGCCTTTCAACCTCTGCAATGCTCCAACAACCTTCCAAAGGTACATGGTAAGTATATTCTCCGAATATGTAGAAAAGATTGTTGAGGTGTTTATGGATGATTTTAGCGTATATGGGAATAGTTTTAAGGAATGCCTTAATAATTTAGTTTTAATTTTGAAAAGATGCATAGAAACAAACTTAGTCCTTAATTGGGAAAAATGTCATTTTATGGTGGAGTATGGTATTGTTTTAGGACATGTAGTGTCGGTTAGGAGAGTAGAGGTAGATAAAGCAAATGTCAACCTTATTTCTATTTTACCTTACCCCGTAAGTGTACGGAAAGTGCACTCCTTTTTGGGTCATGCAGGGTTCTATAGGAGATTCATCAAAGATTTTTCAAAAATTAGAGCACCCTTGTTCAAATTGCTGCAAAAGGACACGACATTTGATTTCACCAATGAGTGTAAGGCGGCATTTGACAAATTGAAGGAGTCATTAATATCACCGCCCATCATTCAAACCCCAAACTGGAGCCTCTCATTCGAAATTATGTGTGACGCAAGCGACTACGCAGTGGAAGCAGTGTTGGGGCAAAGAATTGGCAGGGTGGCACATGCAATCTACTATGCATCAAAGGTGTTGAACGGAACTCAGCTTAACTACTCTACAACAAAAAAAGAATTACTAACTGTTATTTTTGTATTAGAAAAATTTAGACCTTATTTATTAGGTGCAAAAGTAATAGTTTTCTCTGATCATGCAGCCTTGAGGTACTTGATGACTAAGAAGGATGCAAAACCAAGGCTCATCAGATGGATCCTGCTCCTGCAAGAGTTCAACTAGGAGATTAAAGATAAAAATGGGGTAGAGAACTTGGTTGTTGATCACTTGAACTGATTGTTTGCACATAAGGAGGAGTAGCCATTGAGAGAGACATTTCCAGAGGAGCAGCTACTTGCTGTTGATTCGTCTACACCTTGGTATGCTGACATCGTAAATTTCTTAGTAACTAACCAATTGCCTGCAGGGTGGCCAAAGGTTAGGAGAGACAAGTTGAAAAGTGATGCCAAATACTACATTTGGGATGACCCCTACCTTTGGAGATAATGTTCGGATCAAGTGCTAAGAAAGTGTGTAAGTGCAGGTGAATTCCACTCTATTTTAAATTTTTGTCATTCGTTTGCATGTGGAGGGCATTTTGGGCCTAAGCGAATGTACGCGATAAAATTTCAAATCTGTAGAAACAAGAAATATACACGACAAACATGTGATATATAAATTGAAGAAAAATATGTGAGTACAATCTCTGGGATTTTCTCGAATTCGTAGAGAGTTTCCCTCGATTCTTCTCCTCGAACGCCAATCCAAGGGTTTCGCAGCTTGTTCTTGGATCCACCACCGATTCCTTCAAATCTTGATATAGAAGATTTGAAGAACTTTAAAAGATATTCGAAGACTCAAGTCTTGATATATGGGAGATTTAGAGAGATTGAAGATCCGGACCTTTGTAGCTTGGAGCTTTAATGCTTTGAGCGTATGAGATGTCTCTTGGTGTCTCTGTGTATGTCCTTGATTTGGTTGAGAGACTCCTATTTATAGCTGTAGCAAGAAGTAGAGGTTGAAAACCTGTGTACCACTTTACTTGTCTTGCAAGACGTGCAGTCATATTAGGACTGTGCCAGTCAAATATTATCTCTTCATTTTATATTTATCAATAAAGAGATAAGTAATTTCTCGATTGGCCAAACTCGTGGGGACACGTGACATGGCGCCGTTTGACTGGACAAGCTATTGCAGTATATAAGAAATATACATGGACTAAACAACTCTAAATATTATCTCTTTAATAAGAAATAAATATTTAGGTATTTATCCAATAGACATGTGATATGATATGATTTGGTTGGTGGAGATATCCCTGCAATTTGAATTGATTTGGAATACCTCACCTTGACACGTGGCAAAATATAATTGGCTATTTAATAACCAATCTTTCCAAGTGTACATGCCATATGGCAATATCCAATTGGATAAAAATAAGCCATAAAAATAATTTATAGATCAATGGTAACTTTAAGAATTAATTAAAATCCCATTGTCTACAAATGCCCCCTCGAAACTTGTTCGCGAATGCTGAAGACTGAAGCAAGATTTGAACGGACAAGTTTCGGCATTTTCCTTTTTTTAATTTGAGCACCGTCGGAATATTAATTCAAGTAAAGTCCATTCAATGCCGTGGCTTTACTCAAAGCTTTGCAATTCAAATATCAATTCATGGACTTTATTCAAAACTTTGCGATACCGTGGCTTTACTCAAAGTTTTGCAATTCAAATATCAATTCACTAACTTTGTTCAAAGCTTTGCATTGCCGTGGCTTTTGAATTGGCCATAAGATGGCCATGTGGGGCGCCACTAATCCATGCAAATCATAGTGCTATGAATCCTCAGGGTCAAGGCAAATCATGCCAAAGCTTCAAGTCCACAGCTATGCATGCACTATTAGGCAAATTTCGGTGGTTTCAATTCCCAAGGTCAGCCATCCCATGCAATATTCTCAAGTCGGTGACTCGTATAAATCTCCTTTTACTTGTAGGAATTTGAGATTTACGCACACAAGAATTCTTTCCCTTGCAAGGTTCGGACAACCTCCCGAAGCTACCATTTGCATTCTTGGTGAGCTATACAACCTTGTTGCCGAATCAAATCAGAAAACTTGAATGGAAGTCCAATACAAAGTGTGTTAACATTTGTTGAGATCCGCTCCAAATTTTTTTTTTTTTTAGCATTCACGAGCTAGTTTTGGTTTTTTTTTTCTCACTTGGCTTGAATGTCATAGGAGCAAGAGCTTCAATTTTTAAAAGATCAATTCACTTTCTTTAGCCTCATATCCACCGTCCCAGCAATGTGCTTATTATTCCCAAGCCGAACCAGAAGCCAAGTAGAGTTTCAAATTCATTAGAAGTCTGTGGGATACGCATAGTCCAATCTTGATTAACCAATCTGGAAAGTCCCAAAGCCAGATTCACGTCGGTCTTATAATCAAATTTGAGCTCATCTTACGGATTCCTTGAGTTGAAGAACTCAACTCTCCCTGAGTTCCTAAGCTTTGTGGAGATAACTCTTGTGAGGTAAAGCACTTAAGTAAGAAGCCGACCACAAAAGGATTCAATATCCGACTAGGAATCATATAGGTGATTCACATAGAACTCCATCTCGTAGGTGATTAATCAAACATTTGCCATGTGTGCACCTTGTATACAAACACCTTTTCATCGGCCTAGAAAGTTTCCAACTCCAATTATAAGACAAGTACCTTGTTCCTTGATCAATCATGAATTCCACCGCTTCACAAGGTTCAAGGTCCGAACCAGTCAGCCCTTTGTCGAAATTCCAGGATTTGTATCCTTGATGAACTTAAATGTTTGAGTTCCTTTTTTTTTGCGATAAGGCCAAAGCTTGAAGAGTAACCCAACACAATTTTTCAAGGAATTAATCAGCCTATAGAAGTTGGTTGTGAAAATAATTCCTTCCGAGGCCAACATGAATTGAAGCCTTACCGTATGACATAATAAACTGGTCTTTTCTAGAAGCAAGCTCCCGAGACCAGCTTAGCATTCACTTCCCAGCATGATAGACGAATTAATTGCTAGGAACCCTTAGAGCAGAGATACTCCTTAAACGATTGAAGCGGACTAGGAAACTAATTGTACTTGGACTCAACTTTCTCCCGAATTTGTAGTAGAGATTCGTTCTATAAATTCTCAGGTCTGAAGCCGTGAACTTGCTCAAAGAAAAATTTTCTTTCCTTTTGTTGTGATTCACGAAGATTATTGCCAGGAGTCGCTGCTGCTACATCTTTATCTGCTGCTACCGCTACTCATTGTCTACTAGTTTGCCCCACTTTGTTGTCCTCTTGAAAGGTAATCACCACTTTTGCCGAGACAGTTCGCGAACTAGCTGACTCGGAGGTACATACACCATGCTCCGTATACTTGTCTTCCTTTGCATTTGTTTTTTGCAAGATACTAAGCATCACATGCATCCTTGTTTTTACGAAGCTTCCCACCGCAGGACTTGATTAGTGTATTATGGCTGTCAATCATGTTTTAATGCGAATACTCGGTGATGCACTATGAACAATCATGCTTTAGAGTAGGAATATTTGACGATTGATTCTACCAAATTGGTGCCACCCACTATTCACATCCTACCGATACTGTTTATTTGACACCTAAGATTTTACTTTCCAGTACTTAATTGCTAAAAGGAACCTCGGCAATAAATTTTGTGCGTTTATTTTGATGCATCCTTGATGTCTCGAATGTGATTGGCACTTGTAATTCGTATGTATACTTGTAGTGAGTTTTAAACTTGTAGCATTGCATCGGCTCGCATCACAAGATAGCCTGGCCATTTGATTCATCTATTAGGACAATACCAAAATATGATATTTGAGCCCTTTCTCTCTTTTTTTTTTTTTGCTCATCTATTAGGATGATACCAAATATGATATTTGAGCAATTTTTTTTCCTTATTTTTGCTAGAACTCTGACATTAATTGTTTTTTTTCTTTTTGCACCAGTCCATATCAATATCTCAACTTTACCAACTTTTTCCCCTGTAGATAACCCACCTCGTGCCTGAAAAAGAGGTTGAAACAATTTCAGGGATTTGAAGAAAGACACCAATTAGGTAATTTAATTCCCAAAATTCTGTAAGACGTTCCCTTCATCATCTAATACTTTTTTTTACAAAATTTCAGCAAATATGCAAATTAAGGACTACGTCACGCTATTGCCACATATTTCATTGACGGACGAACGAGGTGGATCTCAATTAAAGAGTTTGTCACTACATGTTCATAAACCAGCAATCTGCTCATTTGCTGAGTCTTTCATCCCCCTTGAAGGATGCTTTCATCTCGAAGGTTGGACTAGCAAGTGGACTAAGAAAGTGGTGTCACCCTCGACTTTCTCCACTACATCGAGAGAAGAAGAAATGGTTGTATTAAACTCGTCACTTCACAATGGAGATCCAGAAATAGCCAAATTCACGCTTCCGTTGACAAAACTACATAAAAAATCCCTTCGTCCTTCTTTGGCGAGGCGTGCTTCACTTCTCATTATTGGGAATGGGTCGAGGACGTCCTCGGAAGGTATAAAGAGGTACTCACACGTACTGGCATATTTGAAGCTGTCTATATGTCGAGATACTCCTACGACCGCTGTGAAAATATCTTGCGAGCTTTCTTCAAATATTGGTGTCCCTCGACAAATACACTTCATACGCCCATTGGGGAGTTGTCCATCACGTTTTTGGATCTTTATCGACTTGGTGGCCTTTCAATTGATGGCTCGTTCTTTGATGAAGTTGTTCCTTCGGCACAGGAGCTTCTCACTCGTGACAAAGAAGGGAAGCCACTTCTCCCTGAGAGTTTCAGGCACTTTTTTTTCGCCTACTACCACCTTTGGACGAATGACCAAGGGGTATGGATGAAAGACTGGATTCGCTTCTGGTTCAAAGGAGAGACTAGGTATAGAGCTCCTCCGAGTAGGGCAAATAGAAGAAAGACCACATCTAAACTGAAAATGACTTACAACCCTTCTGGAAGCGTAGAGCCATACAACCTTGTTGATACGAAGGACTTCAACGTCCCTTTCGACACACTGGATATCCCAGGGCTCTTAAGAAAGGAAACCTATATTGCGGCATTCATAGCGTGTTGGATTTGTAAGTTCCTTTTGCCAAGCAAAAAGGTCGATCGTATTCGCTTAAGTGTCTTCAAAGTTGCATGCTTAATGGTCACAGGGAAAAGATTTTGTCTTGCAATTCCCGTTCTTGCAAGCATATATTATGGGTTGAGGGAGATCGTCCACGCCCCTAATCTTAGAGAATGTGGGGTAACTTTTTCAATCTATTACTTTTATGCTTGGATTGGCCAATATTTCGATGTATATTATGAAAACGATCAAGTGAGTAGCCACCACGCGCGCATGACAAGATTTAGTGGTGAGAAAATGACAATATTTTATGGCCGATTAGAAGTTGAGGAAATCTTCAAAGAAGTGAATCTTTTGATACTTCCCAAATTGTGTTGGACTAAGAATGAAGAAAATGTGTTGATCGACGATGGATCCTTATCATCAAGACTTACGAGCTACTTCATTAGTCAACGCTCTTGCCATTTAACTCTACGTAAGGACAATACTTTCATTATTGAAAAATATAATCCTTACAGACTTAGCAGACAATTCGGCTTCTATCAGGACATTCCCAACAACTTGAAAGAGATTACTCATACTTATACTTTGGATGAGACTATTCAACTATGGGATTCCTCAGTTCGTATGCAGACGCGATCTCGGATGGCTATACCCACGCACAGGAAGCATCCATTGATCAGAAAAGACTATGACGCCTGGTGGTCGACTCGGTCAAATAGTGTCTCTTCAACTTCCTTTAAATTCACCGTTAAGATTCCTCAGCAATCATCGAACAAGGGTAAGGTTACCTCCGTCAACGAGTTAGTGCATCATAATGGAGCTATAGAGATTGTAACGGGTCTTAGCTCATCCACCTTGCAGAAGAACAAAATTATTAGCAGTCCCTCGAAAAATACTGCCACAAAAAATAAGTCTTCCAAGGATTATCGACAAGCCATCAAAGAGGCGCAACCAGTGATTCCAGTAAAGAAGACGCCGCCCAAAGTTTCAAAATTCTTATCGGTGACCCGCACAGAAGAAGTTGTCGAAATTGAAACGGTGGACGATCGTGATTCTATCGAGACTATAGAAAAGGAAGGGATTCAAGTTCGGGACATCGGATCTACCCAAGGAGGACCCCATTCGTTGGCGAGCGGTAGTAGTAGTCAAGACAGTCACTGGAACCGATCAAAGAAGAGAACATCTTCTGATTTGGAGGAGGTTTCCTTTACACCACCGTCGGTTGGAGTGTCGCCACTTAAAGTAATCATCTCGCTATTTTTTTCCTTTTTTTTGTAACTTTTTTTCTTTTCAACCCCTGTTTCTTGAATTCCGTCAAGAAAATGTTGGTAACAATTCTCCACTTGAACTCGAAGCTGGTGATATAATTCCAAACAACAAAAGTAACGAAATAGCTATCAGTACTCCCAAACAATTTGACCCCAACGGAGGTACTTCGTCATTGCGTAAGAAGGAGTTAACTGGTTCGCACGAGATCCGAAAGAGACCTAAACCAGCACTGGTTTCAGAATTTCACGGGCAAAAATTGATCCAAACGCATCGAATGAAATACTTGCAAAGTTTGTGGATAAATTTTCGCGGACAGATTCTTGACACTCCTATTGAGCAGATCTCTTCTTTAAAAGAGTGTGCAGAAGAAATCATTACAGAAATCACAAGAACGGATCCTACCAATGGTCTCTCTTTAAAGGACTTCTTGATAGAATTGTTTGCCAAAGCGAATGCATATGATGTTTTGGCATCTTCGTCATGAAAAAAGATGAGTAAAGAAACACATGCAGAACTCCTTTCCAAAGCGATCGCCCAACTCGGGTGAGTTAAGGCGAATGAAAAAGAACTAACTCGTCATCTGCAAAGTCTTGAAGAAAAGTTGCAGTCTATTGAAGACAGAAAGGAAGTTTTGCAACAGGAACTTATCAATTTGGAGAAACAAGGTCTGGAAATCAGCTCAACTATCGATCAAAAGCATGAAACTTTCAAAGAGATCCAGACTGAAATAACTCGGGCACATGATGAGCTCTCTTCTATTGAAAGTACCCTCATTCAATACGAGAGGTTGAATAGCGGTGAGCAAGGTCGAATCCACAGATTTTGTATATAGCGGTGAGCAGGGTCGAATCCACAGGGATTGGGGATAGTTCGTTTCTTCTAGAGTTCAAAGTATAGGGGGTTTTGAGATTAAATGCCAATTAAATAAATTAAATGCAGAAAGTAATTAATTCAAAGAAATAATTAAGAGAAAACTCTAGGCAAGGGTACACTTCAGAAATGGTTCAGGCACTGATCATTGATTCACACATAATTCCACATTTATTAATAGACCAGTTATAGTTGTCATGCACGCGATAAACAACCAACCTTTCCTTAATTTCTCGATAGTTAAGGTACGACCGTTAACTATTTCTCTAACCCAAAAACAACCCTAGGTACGACCATAGGATTTAATTTCTAGATTGCATTAATAATTAGAAAGGCTCAATCCTAACTAACAAACACGCTACGAGGGTTTGTTTAAATTAGATCGTATGCTCCCCTGACATAAACCCAATTACGACAGTTGCTACTGAGATAAAGATAACGAACAATTACGGATTCAATTATCCCTATTTAGCAAAATAGCCT
Organism: Coffea eugenioides; assembly: GCF_003713205.1. NCBI lineage: Eukaryota > Viridiplantae > Streptophyta > Magnoliopsida > Gentianales > Rubiaceae > Coffea > Coffea eugenioides. The sequence goes on along the minus strand of NC_040042.1, from coordinate 29,729,443 downwards.
ATGTGAATAATTAAATATTGCGCATCTATTCAATCACTCACACGAGCTATAGCAATTAAAAGCAGGAAACATATAAATACCAATAAATTAAGGAAGCAATTAAAATAAATTAGATCTCACAGTAATTGTTGAACCAAATCTTCAGTTGTCCCCTTGACTAGAATTAAGAGGTTAGTCCTCCATTAATGGAGAACAACCATGCGAAAGAGCTCAGAAAAGAAAACTAAAACTATGCTAAAAGCCTAAACTAAAACTATTGATTCCTCAACCTCTCGTACGTTTCTCCATTTTTAAAGCCAAAAGGAAGTCTAATGCTATCTCTCGTGGTCCCCACACCAAATTCAAAGTCTTGTACGTTTCTTTTCCTAGAGTCCAAATGACTCATGCTTCTTATCCGTGGTCCCCGCACATGTGGACAAAACCTCCAAAGTACTTGTTGTTCCAAGTCTCTCTACGTTGCTTTCTTTGAAAAGCCCAAATGACTAAATGTCTTGCACTAGCTTGTGGTCCCCACCAATTCAAGGACCTAAAGGTTGAAACCCTTAGAAGTCTGCATTTTTCCATACAAGTCCCTCCTTTTTTGGTAATTTTCTGCTTCACTCCTGAAATTGATTCCAAATACCAAATATGAGTAAATATCAGCAATTAACACAATATCTGTCAGGGATAGAAGGGGAAATCAATAATAAATTTACTAACAAATTATACCCTATCAAAGAGACTTTTTTTTTTGCAAGGAAAAAGGGTTTGATTTAGGAGGTGTAACTGAACTTAGAAGTTACCCTCCAAACTGCCTACGTATCCCAACAAGAGAATCAAGTCACACGTAGTTCCTGCCGTTCACATTTTAACCCCATGCGGATCAGGAGTATCTATTTGTTTATCACCTTAGACTTGGTGGAGTGTTTCAGCAGTTTAACCACATACTACACTACTGTGGTCGCCATCTATAGTTTTAACTCATGCAGGCCAGGACCATCTCATTTAGGAGTAAACTTTCTTTGTCTGCTATAAGTGAGAATGATCGGTCTCCGAACAGCGAGTACTAACTCTCCAATCTGGAAAGAGCGTGGCCGGACATGCTTATTAAATGCTTTTGAAAGGCGGGTTTGATAGCACTCAATTCGTTGTTGAACTTTCAATCTCTTTTCGTCGAGTGCTTCTAACTCCTCAAGGCGAAGACGAACATTATCTTCTTCACTGAATCCTTCTTGACTCGCAATACTTAGCGAAGGTATTTGACACTCAAGTGGAAGAACAGTTTCAACACCGTAAACAAACGCGTATGGGGTTGCTTGTATGGGAGTTCGAAAAGTAGTTATGTATGCCCAAAGTGCTTCTCCAATTCGAAGTTACCAATCCCTTTTCGATTTATCCATGATTTTCTTCAACAGATTACATAAGATCTTGTTGAATGTTTCAGCGAGTCCATTTGCGGCAGCATAGTACATGGACGAATTATATTATTTGAAATTAAACTTTTCACAAAATTTGTTCATTGCTACATTGCAAAAATGCTTGCCATTATCTGTGATGATATAATGTGGGACCCCATATTGATAAATGATGTGCGAGCGAATAAAATCAACTACATTATCCTTTTTGACCTCTTTTAGAGGAACCGCTTTGACCCACTTTGAGGAATAATCCGTTGCCGGCAAAATGAAAATGTATCCTCCAGAAGATTTTGGGAGCGGTCCAACTATATCCAAACCCCAAGTATCGAACGGCCAAGAAGCCATAGTTGGATGCAATGGTTCAGGAGGTTGACAGATGAAATTGCCATGAAATTGACAAGTTTGACATCTTCTAGCAAAATTGATACAGTTTTTTACCATCGTTGGCCAGTAGTATCCCATTCTCTTAATGCGGAAGTATAATTTTGGGCCAGATTGGTGAGCACCACATACCCCAGAATGAGCTTGCTCCATTGCTTGCATGGTTTCATCTTCTCCAAGACATCGTAGAAATACCCCATCGAATGATTTTCGATAAAGCGTCCCTTTGTAGTAAATGAAATGTGGCGCTCGACAATGTATATCAACCATTTTCTTGAGATCTTCTGGTAATTTTCCATGATTAAGATAATCAATGATGAGGTGACGCCAATCCTCCTTTTCGATCTCATGGACAAAAATATGATAATTATTTTTTTCCTCACCATCATCATCTTCATCAAACTTCGGAGATATGACCCAATTTTGACATATTGAAATTTGATTTTGATAAGAAGGTAGAGTGATCATGGACGTCAACCTTGCCAAAGAGTCAGCTTGTTGGTTGAAATTCCTAGGGATATGTTCTATAGTGACATTATCTAAATATTCTATGAGTTGTCTTATATACTTATAATATGTGATCAATTCAGGTTTTTTGACATCATAAATACCAAGAAGTTGATTTACCACTAATTTGGAATCACCATAGACCCTAAAATGTAACTGCTTCATGTCTACGGCCGTTTCCAGACCGAGAATCAATGCCTGATATTCGGCCACATTGTTTGAACACCGACGTGTTAAAGTAAGAGAGTATGGCAATATATCTGATTCAGGAGTATAAAAGATAACTCCTGCACTAGCTCCATCACAGTGCGCGACTTCATCGAAATATATCGACCACGGGAATTCGACCATAAATACTTCTTCATCGGGGAGTTCATCAGTCAACTCTCACTCGGTAGGTATAGGATGATCGGCTACAAAGTCTGCCAATATTTGTCCTTTGACAGCCTTCGCAGGTACATAAATAATTTCAAATTGTTGAAACTGGAAGTACCATCTCATGAGCCGATCAGATAGTACAGGTTTTGCTATGACATATTTAATGGAATTAGACTTAGATATGAGTCGAATAGTGTGTGTTTGAAAATAATGTTTCAACTTCTGAATGACAAATATAAGTGCCAAACACAATTTCTTGATGGGTGAGTAATTCAACTCATTAGATGTCATCATCCGACTCAAGTAATACAGCGCATTCTCCTTACCTTCATCGTTTTCTTGAGCAAGTAAGGCCCCAACCGACCGTTCTTGAGCGAAAATATAGAGAATCAATGGTTTTCCTGGAATGGACGCAGCTAACACTGGGGGATTTATGAGGTACATTTTGATACTAGTAAAAGCATTCCTACACTATTCATCCCATTCGAAGGGCACCCCTTTCTTCATCAGTCGACTAAAGGGTTGGCATCGTCCGGCCAAATTAGAGATAAACCTCCGGATATATGCCAACTTCCCTTGAAAGCTCTTCAATTCATGAATATTTCGCTGTTCAGGCATGTTCACAATGGCATCAATTTTAGATCGATCGACCTCTATTCTCCGTTGATGAACGATGAAATCGAGAAACTTGCCAGAAGTGACTTCGAATGCGTACTTCAAAGGATTCATTTTCAGTTGGTATTTCCGAAGGCGTTGAAAAACTCTTTGAAGGTTTTGAATATGATCCTCTCGCTTCTTTGATTTCACCACAAGGTCATCAACGTAGCACTCCACATCCCTATGGAGCATATCATCAAAAATTCTTTGCATTACCCTTTGATATGTCGCTCCAGCATTTTTCAAGCCAAACGGCATCATTTTATAGCAATAAATTTTCTTGCGGGTGTGAAAGGCAGTGAGCTCCTCATTCTCGGAAGCTATGCATATTTGATTGTAGCCAGACGATCCATCGAGAAAAGATAGTGTTTCATGCCCGGTTGTAGCATCTACCGTCAATTCTGTGATGGGGAGCGAAAAATCATCTTTGGGGCAAGCCTCATTTAAGTCTAAAAAATTAACACAAATTCGGATTTGCCCATTCTTCTTCTTCACAGGGACAATGCTTGAAATCCAGTTGGATATTTCACTTCCCGTATGAACCCAGTTTCAATCAATCTATTTATCTCATTTTCTATCAGAGGAATCAATTCGGGTAGAAAGCGCCTTTGAGCTTGCTTGACAGGTTTTATTCATCGCTTGACAGACAAATTATGAACGGCGATCCTTGGATCCAAACCATGCATTTCTGAGTAATTCCAGGCAAAGACGTCCCTGAACTCGAGCAGCAAATCAACATACTCTTTCTCTTCTTCAAGAGTCATACAAGAGCTTATGTAAATTGGGCGAGGATCGTCGCTTGTGCCAAGGTTAATCTCCTTTAGCACATCGACTGTATTTTTTACCCCTTGCTCAAGTTCAGGGGGAGCGTCATTCGCATCTTATTCTTTTTTTTCGGAATCACTGATCGTAATATGATGACAGGAAGGCATACTTTCTTGACCCTGTTCTTAAAAAATTGTTTCAATTCTTACATTGAATAAGTCTCCATAGTGCATGAAGAAATTCAAGACTCGCTTTCTTGGTCCGTTCTTTTTTATTGGAGTAAGACTTTCTTCCTTGACAACTTGATACTCTTGCTTTTTACTGCCTAATCTTTCATAGACGGGCAGTTTTAAATTTTTCGGCTGCAGGCCAAGTCTGTCAAACACAGAAGTACGCTTTAACTTATTTCCCAACTTATCGAACACAGATCTCTTTCAACTTGTGACCTCCATTTCTTCGTTCACATAGTTAGAATTTGATCTTTTGATCATTATACGCACTGGAGAAGGCGGTTGATAACCAAGACCCATCGATGAATTTTCAACATTATAGCCTTTTTCTTTCAATATTCTCTGTATAGGTGTTAATTCATAAGTTTTCTCGCCAGTCACCTCAAGAGGGAGTTTGCCCAATGCATGCTTCTCATTTGGGTCATAACCGGCCTTAGCAATAAGTCTATATGCGTTTGGATCAAAATCTTTTTGAATCCGATTAGTTGGTAGTGAGTAGTGTTCTACTGCCGGTTCTTTTTTGGGACGAACAAATCCTTACAAGCTCGCTTTCTCACTTTTAACAGGCTCTATTTTGGTGAGCGGAATATTTAATGTATCATTCTTGATAAAAGAAAACTGGCCTTCTCCTCTCTTTGATCTTGAAATATACTGCAAAATGGGTATTTTGAAATTTTGACTTTCTTCCTTTACTGATTTTTTTCTTTTTGCTTCTTTCTGAAGGTAAAATTTGGCGTCGGCAAAGTGAGCCTCGATCTCAGTGAAAGGTTTATCATCGGTAACAACCTTCTTAACTATACCGTCTCGATAATATTTGAAACATTGATGTAGAGTAGATGGTATAATTTCATTCTCGTGAATCCAGGGTCGTCCCAAGAGCATATTATAAGAGGTTTTGGCTTCAATGATATGAAATAACGCACTTAAAGACAACTCACCAATGAACAATTCAAGCCTTATAAGACCAATTGCTCTTTGTCCCCCTTGGTTAAATCCTTGGATCATGAGACGGCTCTGGGAGAGTTCATCGCTTGAGATTCCTAATTCTTTCATAGCACGTACGGACATAATATTGACAGCAGATCCCCCATCAATGAATATCCGATTCATCTTCTGTTCTCGGACATGCGCACTAACAAACAAAGGTCGATTGTGAGTCTTGAACTCAATAGTTAAATCGTCATCAAAAAAAAATGATAGTCGTTGCACAATCCACTGGTGGTTTATCATCGATTTTGAGTTTTTCCTCAAATTTAGTGCCAATTTATGTGATTTGAGGATTTTTAGCTTTGACGACATTACAAGAAGTGGAATTATCAGTATCGTCACTTAAATACCCATTGGGTATAAATTCTCTCAATGTCACGGGCTGTCGAATCTCTTGAAAGAGCTGAAAATCTGAAGGAATTGGCGTTGTGGCCACTCCTTTTTGTTTCTTTATTGCATTTCGTTGTTTCATTGCCACTTTAGGCTTTGTCGAACGAATGCTTTTCGAAAAGATGTACTTCTTTATTTTTGGTTTGCAAGTCCTCTTTCGAGTGACTAAAGTCCATCCTTCGTTGTCATCTTCAATAACGTCTTCAATTGAGGATTTTTCAAGCTCCTTAGACAAAGCACTGCTTGATGTGGATAAACTTTCATCGAACAACACACAGACCCAAACATTATTGTTACTTGGATTGCCGATGCTTTATCTTCCTCGAGAAGGATTTTCCCATGACGGACCAATTCCATAATTTTGTCTTTAAAGACAAAATATTTAGTGAGAAGGTGGCCAATCAAGCGATGATAATAATAATAATTTGGATCATTGACTTGACTGGCTTCTTCTAGGCGCTTCATGTAGGGAAGTTCAAGAAGTTTCTTCTTGAAAAGATCATCAAACATCCTTTGTAAGTTAGACTCAAGGAAAGGGTACTCCTTTTCTTGCATCTCTTTTAAAGTAGGTCTTCTTACTGACCTATTTTGGAAGGAATCCAACTTCTCAATGACCTTTCGGCTCACTTTGGTAGCAATTTTCATGGGGATTGTGTTTATTACCATTGACTCCTTATTACTGAGTTTTGAAGGAAGTTTGCCCTTTTTTTGTTTTCTTGTCTTTTATTGCTTTGACGAGGCGGCTGCACTCACGGAACTTGAATAGGAAGCCCATCAGTTGCATTACCTTCGATACTTAACTCCATATCATGAGTACGAGTAACTAATTTTTCAAATGTATTTGGACGTATACCCTGTAGAATGTAATTTAAGCTCCAATGCATTTCTCGGATGCACATTTCTATGGCAGAGGGTTCAGATAGTCTGTCCTTGTAGTTGAGACTTAGACTTCTCTACCTATCAATGTAGTTGACCATAGGTTCATCCTTCCATTGGCGAGTGTTAGTCAACTCCAGCATACTGACAGTTCTTCTAGTACTGTAGAAGCGATTCAAGAATTCTTGCTCTAGCTGTTCCCAACTGTCGATAGACCCCGGAGTGAGATCAGTGTACCAATCAAACGCGTTGCCTTTCAAGGATCGAACAAACTGTTTGACTAGCAGGTCGCCATAGGTTCCAGCATTATTGCAGGTTTCGACAAAATGGGCAACACGTTGTTTTGGATTATCTTTCCCATCGAACTGTTGAAACTTTCATGCTCTTGGTGCTCCTTAGGGTTCACATGGCTTCCTTCAGGAGCGTGATCTTTTTGAGTGAGTAGTTGAGCGATAAGAGCATCTTGGTCCTTGATGTGTTTCATCATGATTTCCATCATTTTGGACATGTTCGAAACTTGTTCTTCAAGATTTAAAGTGTTTGTCATCATAGCAGGCATTACAGCAGAAAAAGCAGCAAAATCTTCAATAGAAAATCTTGATTAAAGAGTTTCATGTGAAGGGGCTGATCCAGTGCTTGATGAATCATCATCATGCTTAGAAAATTTGGATTCAGATCCAAATTCGAGCATGGCAAGAGCCTTCTCAATTGAGACAGGGACGTCTTGGATTCCCATCGTGGAAGAATAGCTCATTGGTGATGTTGAACCGAAGACGGGAGTTGGCGCCGATGGAGCTTCCATGCTACTTTGGGTAGAAGTTCTCGTCATACTACTTGTCACAGGACCAATAGCGCGAGTATTGGTGGCAACATGTGCAGTTTCCTGAATAGGTTTGACATTAGTAGCGTTAGAATGAGCAGTCATGAACTTGTTGTTCTTTGGTGCCATTGGTGATATATGTAGTTGAATATTCGAGGAGAAGAGATAGAAGACAGAGATGGTCTCACCGGACATGCCAAAAATTTGTACGCTATAAAATTTCAAATCAGCAGAAACAAAAAATATACACGATAAATATGTGATATATAAATTTAAGAAAAATATGTGAGTACAATCTCTGGGGTTTTCTCGAACTCGTAGAGAGTTTCCCTCGATTCTCCTCCTCGAACGCCAATCCAAGGGCTTCGCAGCTTGTTCTTGGATCCATCACCGATTCCTTCAAATCTTGATATAGAAGATTTGAAAAATTTTAGAAGATATTCGAAAACTCAAGTCTTGATATATGGGAGACTTGAAGAGGTTGAAGATCTGGACCTTCGTAGTTTGGAGCTTCAATGCTTTGAGCGTATGAGATGCCTCTTGGTGTCTCTGTGTATGTCCTTGATTTGGTTGAAAGACTCCTATTTATAACTGTAGCAAAGGTAGAGGTTGAAAACCTGTGTATCACTTTACTTGTCTTGCAAGACGCGCAGTTATATTAGGACTGTGCCAGTCAAATATTATCTCTTCATTTTATATTTATCAATAAAGAGATAAGTAATTTCTCGATTGACCAAACTCGTGGGGACACGTGACGTGGCGCCGTTTGACTGGATAAACTATTGCAGTATATAAGAAATATACATGGACTAAACAACTCTAAATATTATCTTTTTAATAAGAAATAAATATTTAGGTATTTATCCAATAGACATGTGATATGATATGATTTGGTTGGTGGAGATTTTCCTGCAATTTGAATTGATTTTGGAACACCTCATCTTGACACGTGGGAAAATATAATTGACTATTTAATAATCAATCTTTCTAAGTATACATGCCATATGGCAATATCCAATTGAATAAGAATAAGCCATAAAAATAATTTATAGACCAATGGTAACTTTAAGAATTAATTAAAATCCCATTGTCTACAGCGAACAGCTCGCAAGGTGTTGGAGAGTAACTTTTATTGGCCCATCATTTTTAAAGATTCTTATTTGTTTTGCAAATCTTGTGATAAGTGTCAAAGAGTAGGAAATATTTTCGTAGGGACCAAATGTTTCAAACCCCCAATGTTGTTTGTTAAAATTTTTTATGTTTGGGGGATAGATTTCATGGGTCCTTTTCTCTCGTCTTTTGGTTTCCTATACATCTTACTTGCGGTTGATTATGTCTTTAAATGGGTGGAAGCCAAAGCCACCCGTACTAACGATTCTAGAGTAGTTGCAGAGTTTCTAAAATCTGACATTTTAGTCCGTTTTGGGATGCCGAGAGCTGTGGTAAGTGATAGAGAAACACACTTTTGTAATAAGACTATTATTGCCCCGTTTCGAAAATACAGCATACTCCATAAAGTGTCCGCACCGTATCACCCGCAGACAAATGGTCAAGCCGAAGTGTTGAACAGGGAGGTCAAATCAATATTGGAGAAGATGGTGCGCCCCAATAGAAAGGATTGGAGGTTGAAATTAGAAGATGCACTATGGACGTATCGCACCGCGTATAAGACGCCGATTGGGATGTTCCCGTACAGACTAGTCTTCGGTAAGGCTTGTCATCTTCATGTGAAGTTTGAACACAAGGCGTTCTGGGCGGTAAACCAGTACAACTTTAACCTTATAGAAGCAGGGGTCCAGAGAAAATTACAATTACAAGAATTGAAAGAAATTAAGAATGAGACATACGAGAATGCCACTATTTATAAGGAGAAGAGCAAAATCTTTCATGATCAACAAGTCTTAAGGAAATCATTTGTAGTGGGGCAAAAAGTTCTCTTGTACCACTCGAGACTTAAACTTTTTTTTGGTAAGTTGCGTTCTCATTGTATTGGTCCATTTGTCATTTCTAATATGTTTCATTATGGTGCAGTGGAGATCCAAAGTTTAAAGACGGGAAGAATTTTGTGGTGAACGGCCATCGTCTCAAACCTTATTATGAAGGATTCTCTATTGAGAAAATCAAACTCATACACCTCAAAGATCCAATTTATCTTACTTGAGGGTTCCGACCATGTCTAACCAAAGATGTTAAAGAAAGACGCTACTTGGGAGGCAACCCAAGGTTATTTGTTTTAGTTTTCGTATGTTTTTGGAGTTTTTGTTAAGTGTTGGTATCAATTAATAGTTTATTGTTTCGTGGCAGAAAGATGGCAGTTAGACGTACCCACGCTAAGTGGTCACGCCTAGAAAAGGAAGTTTGAAGGCGACTGTCAGAAGACTCCAAAATAGTTAAGGAAACAAAAATTCACGTCCGCGGTTAGAAGACTCTATAGCAGTTAGGCGTGTCCACGCCAGGTGGTCACGCTTAAGAATCAAAAAATTTCGATAGATGGTCAGAAGACTAGTAGGTAGTTAGGCGTGCCCACGCCTAGTACAGAGGTTCTTTGTTAAAAAAAAAGCGTGAAAAGATGAAATTGCCCTTGAAAAAAAACCACCCCATGATTGACCTACTTCTCTTCTTCTTTCTTTTTCTTCTTTTTCTTTCTTTCTTCTTCTTCTTCTTTCCTTTCACCTTGCCTGCCGCCGCACCACGCCATAGCCAAGGTTCGCCGTCGCCTTCGTCCCTGTCTGCCGCCTCACTCTCCTTCACTCTCAATCGCCACTTCGATATCCATCGCTGTCCGCCATTGGCGCCGCCGTCGCTTCACACTCGATACGCGCGCCGTCGCGTCAAGATGCGCCACCAGCGCTCACATCGCGCAGTCAGCAGGCCAAAACGCCCCTGCTGCGACCCCGTTCCCGCGATCCAAAGCGCATGCAGCTCGCGCGTCCTCTACGCACGACCCAGCAGCAAGTCAGCGGCATCAGCGCCCACAGCGCGCGACCCCCGTGCGCACGCCAGCCCACCTAGCAACGTCCCCAGCGCGAGCCCGCACGCTTCAATCCCTGGCATCAAGCCTGCATGTGCGCTTCTTCAACCCCTGGCATCAAGCCTGCTATTTATCAAGTTTTTAACATTTAACCAATATATAAGCAATTATCACCAAAAGAGTTCAAATATAGCTTTAATTTTTTCAAAACATACCAAAAGTTCATGCTAAACTTTTACAAAATGCACGTTAAATATTCACTTATCAAATTCCCCCACACTTGAATCACTATTTGCCCTCAAGCAATTTCACACATAACTTACCACAATGATTCAAGAGATAAAACAATATATATACATTTGTCAAATTTAATTCCTCAAAACTTAGAAACCAATCATTGTGCCATTACTCAAATTACACTAAATACTCATAATATTCAATTAAATAAAAATAATTAAGCTTTAATTTCAACAAATTCAACTCAATCTCTCATTCTATTCTAATTTCACAAATAAGTAAATCACATAGTTAATTCTATGGCTTTCCTCATCCCATGACCATTAAAACTTAACAGTTGAGAGGGATTTATTCACACTTCATTTTACTTAAATAGTGAAAACGCCTTTTTACGCGAAAATCAACACTTTTAGGCGAAAATTTCCGGTTACTCAACACTTCACTTATTCAAATTGCTAAACATACTCTTAATTTCAATACCTTTTTACGCGAATGTCGATATTTGTAAATGCTAACTCCCGGTTACTTAGTATGTGAATCATTGAAGTAGAAAAATAATATCAATATATATATGTATATATTTTTTTCTCTTTTTTTTTTGAAATTTTCTTTTCCCTCTAAGCATAATTAAAGGAAGAACTGGTCTTGTCTTGACTATATCAATTACTTAATTATAAAATTAAGTAAAAATGAGAAATATCATTACACATGCAAAATTCTAAGCATAATTTTTCTTATTTAACCGAATATGCTTTCTAAAATGTAAAAATCCTAATTGCATAATGACTAATTTCAGGCAAAATGAGGACTAAACCTTCCCAAAATACATATAATATCTTATTCAATGGAAGAATTAGGTACTTAAAATTGAACATTTTGACCATTAAATTGAAATATTGAAAAATATTTTAGAAAAATTTTGACAGATTTTTCCCATAAAAATGGACAAAACTCCCTGCCAACAACCTCAATTTCAAGAAAATTAACCTCATGACAATATTTTCAAATATAATTCCAATATTTTTAAGTCATAGACAACTAAAATCATGCATTTCAAGATACAATCATCCATAAGATAAAGTAATCCCTCCCCCACACTTAAATTTAACAATGTCCTCATTGTAAGGAAGGTAATAAAAACTGAAACTTCCCTCAAAATAAGTGGTGATTCAATTTGAAGCCATTAATCCTCACGATCATCCAAATTCTGTGCAAAATGAAACCAAAAGTACGAAAAAACATAAGTAGCACAAGATGATCGAAATCGAAAGGAAAACTACAAATTTTAACGTAACACAGTAAAAGAAAAATAAAGAAACAATGAAAATGAAGATCTTCATAGCTGTTCGGAACGAGGGTCTACGGCCTCCTCAACTCCATGAGGACCATGTGATGTACCAATATTACCCTCCTCATGGTGAGACGGCGGAATAGGTGACCGGCGGATATGAAAATGATTCTCGATCGCACGAAGACGGCGATCATGTCTGTCGAGTCGCTCTGTCATCACCTGCTCCGTCTGGTCAATGCGCTCGACGACTCGTGTCTCCATACCGCAAATGGCATTGAGGAGCTCTTGCCACTTGGAGAGCGGTGGAAGAGGTGGTTGCGGAATGGGAGGAGGAAGAGTCTGCTGTGCCTCCGTCTCTTGAGTTTCAGCTTGTGGTTCAGTGTGAGGTGGAGGCTGAGCGGAAGTCGATGCTTCTCCAGTGTCCCGAACCAGAGCAGCTCCAAAATCCGTAAGGATACTCAAATCTTTGAGTATCGAGGCACTGACCTCCTCGACAGACCTAGTGATGATAGCTCGCTCGGTTCTAAGAGGAATTTTGAACTTCTCAAAAATGAGGGATAGCAGTCGAGGGAACCCAAAGCAAGTTTCGCCGACCCTCATGCCAGCGGTGGTCCGCATGTAGCTGATGATGATGCTAGGTAGTGGAATACCAGTTAGCTGCCCACCCAAACCATGCATCATCTTATCTAGGAAGTAGAGGTCACTGTTGCGGAGCTCCCGTTTTCCACTTCTTTTTGGTACCACATTGAAGGCGAAAAAATAGAATATCAAGTGGTACCTAGGCTCGAAGGAGTCGGCATATACGGTGAGGTTTTTCGAACTTTCTCGCTCCTTATATTGACCCTTTAGGCATGCTACCGCTTTTCCCACCTGCCAAAGATCACGTACCTTGCGTCTTTGAGTTTGACAAATTTTCTCACTGTATCCCGATTGAGAGCCACTCTCTTGCCTCGAACCCAGGAAACGATGAGGTTGCCATTGTGATTCTGTCTGTTTTCTACATTGGCGCAGAACTCCCGGATCAGATTGGGATAGTAATGCTTGGGCAACTGTAGTATATTCTCCGATCCGAGTCGCTTGAATGCCATGGAGATCTTATAGTGGTCATCCACCTCCGGTGCCAAATGTTTTTCAACAATGATCTCATTGTCCAAACCGGCCTCATACCACTGTTGATTCTCGAGTGAGGTGAATCGCGTGGTATCATAGTCTGGAAGAGGCTCTTCGCGGCTAGTAGACGCGGTCTTCCGGCGAGAACAAGGTGGGGACTGAGGTGAAGGGGAGTCCTCCACTGGTGACTCCTCATGCAAGGAAGGTGTGTGTTCTTCACTCGAAAACGGCGAAGGTGTACGAATAATAGCCCTTCTTGTGCGAACCATCGTGCCTATATAAAAAACAAGATTATTTCATATCAGAAACAATCTAACTCCTTGGAAATACATGTGAAAAATGATGAGAAGTAATTTGAAAAAATTTCGGCAGAGTTTCCTCTTGAAAAAGGATAAAACACCCTGCCAAGAATTTCCAAATTCAAGCTAATACCCTATTTTACCAATTCTCAAACTTAATTGCAACATGTATGATATCAATTTCAATCCAAAATCGCATTACATGGCTTGAAAAATCCACTCGCCACTCCATCTCTTTAAATTTAAACAATAAGCTAGAAAAAGGTAATAACTAGTAACATAATAGACTTGCAAAGTCATTGGATGCACCATCAAGCTTGAAAAATCTCATTAACTTAACTTTACAACTCTCATGCTACTATCATATTCAACTTGGATCATTCAACATTCTCACTTGAAGATTTCATACCAATTTATTGGAATAAGCATATGTTATCTTTTACTGGGCATAACAAGAATCTTCACTTCTTAAAAACAAGTCAAACTGATCCAAAGAAACAAGAAATTGCATGCAAAAAGTACAATGTGCCTTAGCCAAATATGTGAGAAAATTATACAAGAAAATATCACAATATTAAAAAATTTCTCAATTCTGAGCATACAAGCATTTCTAATGACATATATTAGCACAATGTAACACAATTATGGCATTAAAATCCAACATCTATGCATTTCCCACATTTATAGAAAAATAGAAAAAATTAAGAATTAAGAAATGTAAAATTTCAAAGAAAGTTGAAAATTGCTACCTCAAATGTGTAGAGTGATGATGGAAGATGATAATGATGCAAAAATGAAAGAGAAACAAGGCCAAATCCGACTCAAAATGGAAGAAATCAGTTCGACCCTTTTGTTTTCTAATGAAGGTCAAAATCCACTTTTGATGATGTTTTGTGGTGAAATAGCTTGGGGTTTTTGATCATATGAGGGTTGGTGAGGTGTTTATGGTGACAAATTGGAGAATTGATGGATAAACGGGAAGATTAGAGAGAGGGGCTAGGGTTTCTGTGAGAGAGAAGAAGAAGAAACTGGAAAATGAGGAATCGAGGCCGCGGTTCTGTTCATATCGCGAACAGATCCGAGGTTGGATTGGTTCTGGCAGCCCTCAGATCCGACAGGGTTAGGATCCGTCACTCCAGAAGTTTAGCCGAGCCCTCGGATCCAACAGGGTTTTGATGAATCCGAGCTCGGATTTCCTTTTCCATTTTTCAAAACCTCATGATCTGAATTCGGATCCTTTTAAGTAAAGGCTCGAATCCTAGAGCTCGGATCCGTCTCACCAGAAACAAAGACGAGCCCGATCCTTTTGGATCCGAGGACGGATCTCTAATTTCGCCTTTGATCATCAAGCTGATCCGAGGTCGGATCCGTCTGGGTTGAGTAGGATCCGAGCTCGGATCTGTCTTTTTCTGCAATAATTGCAGAAACTGCAATTTTTCAAACTTTTTCTCCCATTTTCGGTCAATTCCAAATTACACATTTGGACAAACTTTTATCAATTCCAACCTCCCACGCACATGTAATATACTATAAACACAATATCCAACCTCTCGAAACACATCAAACACATCTACATTGTAAATCAAGAGGTGAGGTTCTTTGATCATTTTTGCACTTTTACACCAAAATGGCACTTTTGGGTATTACATGCACATCAAATGAGTCCATGAGCATTTATAAACATGTTATCACCAAACTCATTTGAATATTCTTGAAATGCACAATGTATATATGAATGGTAATTCTAAACATTTAAAGCACAATTCGGTAAGAAAACCTCCCCTTTTACACTTGTTCTTCAATTGTACCTCCAAAATGGATGATGAAACTCCGGTACCTCCTATAAACAAGTGAAATATATCTAATTAGTCAATTAAATCACACCAAAATGTAATAAACACATAAAAACACACAACTACAATATTATTATTGGGTTGCCTCCCAACAAGCGCTTTGTTTAGAGTCGTTAAACTCGACTCTCCTATAGCTTCTTTAACTCTCCATTGCGTTTTCTAAGGAATAAATTACTCCTTTAGAAACCTTTTCTTTGGTCAAATAGAGTTTCAATCTTTGATCATTCACTATGAATAAGGCACCATTTTCTCCTTTTATTTCCATTGCTCCATAAGGAAACATGCGAATCACTTCAAATGGCTCGTACCATCGAGACTTAAGCTTTCCAAGGAATAATTTAAGTCTTGAGTTAAACAATAACACCTTTTGCCCTTCTTCAAAATGCTTACGAAAAATGTGTTTATCATGCCAAAATTTCACTTTTTCTTTGTAAATCTTGACATTCTCAAACGAAATCAACCGCGATTCCTCCAATTCGCTTAACTCGAGCATTCTCTTTTTACCTGCAGATTTAAAATCAAAATTAATAGCTTTAATGACCCAATAAGCTTTATGTTCTACTTCTACAGGTAAATGACACGCTTTTCCATAAACAGTTTATATGGAGACATTCCCAACGGCATTTCAAATGCCGTTCTATACGCCCACAAAGCATCTTCAAGCTTGTTTGTCCAATCCTTTCTCGATCGGTTGACCGTTTTCTCCAAAATGATTTTAATTTCCCGGTTGGCCAACTCCGCTTGACCATTGGCTTGAGTATGATAGGGGAGTGACTTTTTATGCCTACAACCATATTTAAGCAATAAAGTGTCAATAATTTTATTACAAAAATGCTTACTTTCATCACTTATTATTGCCTTTGGGATTCCAAACCTACAAAATATGTTCCGTTTAAGAAATTTAAACACAACTTTAGCATCATTAGTTTGTGAAGGAATGGCCTCTACCCATTTAGAGATATAATCAACTGCTAAAAGGATGTACTTATTATTATATGAGTTAGAAAATGGTCCCATAAAATCAATGCCCCAAACGTCAAATAACTCAACTTCCAAATATGTAGTCAAAGGCATTTCATTCTTTCTTGAGATATTACCGGTTCTTTGGCATTGATCACAACTTTTAACCCAATTTCCAGCATCTCGGTACATAGTAGGCCAATAAAATCCAGATTGCCATATCTTTGCTATGATTTTAGTTGTACTAAAATGACCTCCTGTTTCAAGAGTATGACAATGCATTAAAATACTATGTACTTCTTTTTCCTAAACACATCTTCTAATTATTCCATCTGCACAATGTTTATAAAAGAATAGTTCCTCCCAAAAGTAATGTTTAGCATCATTTAAGAACTTTTTCCTTTGATGAGAATTCAAATCACTTGGTATCACTCCACTAATTACAAAGTTAACTAGATCAGCATACCATAGTGACTTATAAATTGCCATTAAAAACTCATCTGAAAATTCTTCTTTAATGGATAAATGGTCTTCTTAAGGCATGTTTTCCAGTCTAGAAAAATGATCAGCAACTAAGTTCTCGGATCATTTTTTATCTTTTATCTCCAAATCAAATTCCTACAATAATAAAATCCATCGAATTAGTCGAGGTTTTGCATCTTTCTTATTTAACAAATATTTGAGTGCTGCATGGTCGGTATAAATGATAACTTTAGATCCTACTAAATACGATCTAAACTTATCCAATACAAATATCACTGCTAGCAACTCCTTCTCTGTTATTGCATAGTTAACTTGGGTTTCATTTAACATTTTACTTGGATAATAAATGACATGAAATAGCTTATCATGTTTTTACCCAAAAACAGTTCCAACTGCAAAATCACTTGCATCACACATCAATTCGAATGATAAGCTCCAATCCGGTTATGCTATTATGGGTGCGGAGACAAGTTCCTTCTTCAACCTATTAAAAGCAAATAAGCACTCATCATTAAAGTGAAAAGGAACATCTTTTGCTAGTAATTCACATAAAGGTTTAGCAATCTTGAAGAAATCCTTAATAAATCGTCGATAAAATCCCACGTGTCCAAGAAAGTTTCAAATGCCTTTAACATTGATAGGTGGAGGCATTCTCTCAATAACCTCTATCTTGGCTTGATCTATCTCAATACCTTCTGAAGAAATTTTGTGGTCTAACACAATACCCTCACAAACCATGAAGTGACATTTTTTCCAATTGAGTACAAGATTTGTTTCTTCACATCTCTACAAAATTAGATCTAAATTGTTAAGACAATGATCATAAGTAGATCCAAATACAGAAAAATCATCCATAAAGATTTTCATAATTTTTTCATTAAAATCGGAGAAAATTGCCATCATGCATCGTTGGAAGGTGGCTGGTGCATTGCACAGTCTAAAAGGTATTTTTTGAAATGCAAAGGTGCCGTAAGGACAAGTGAATGTGATTTTCTCTTGATCTTCCTGTGCAATGACTATTTGATTGTATCCTAAAAAATCATTCAAGAAACAATAAAATTCATAACCAGCCAATCTTTCTACCATTTGATCAAGAAAAAGGAAGAGGGAAATGATCCTTTCTAATAGCTGCATTCAGTTTTCTATAATCAATACAGACTCGCCACCCAACTACAACTGTAGATGGAATCATTTCATCATTGTTACCACGTACTATGGTTATCCCCCTTTTCTTTGGCACTATATGAATAGGAGAAATTCAAACATTATCAAAAATTAGAAAAATTATACCTGCATCCAGCCATTTAAGGATTTCTATTCTTACCACTTCTTTCGTGTTTGGATTTAATCTTCTTTGAGTTTCAACCATCGGTTTAGAGTTTTCTTCCAATAAAATCCTGTGCATACAAATAGTTGGACTAATTCCTTTGATATCAGAAATTGTCCATCTTATAGCCTTTAAATGCTTCCTCAAAACACGTAAGAGCTTGTCTGGTTGTTCCTCATCTAGTGCTGCATTGACAATTATTGGCAATGTCTCTTTTTCTCCAAAAAATGCATATTTGAGGTGTTTGGGCAGCGGCTTAAGCTCAAGCCGTGGAGTTTGCTCATACGATGGTGACGGTAATCCTTTGCTCAGTCCTAACTCCTCATACGCATTTCTCCTTTTGTAAGGAACCTGTGCCTGCAAAAATTCAGTCATTTCTTCAACTTGTTCCTCTTTTAAGCCTACACCATTAAGACAAAGTTCAAGAGAATCATCATCAAGATTAACTTGACTCATCTCTAATGCCAATTCATCACATATGTCAACAGAATAAACATGGTCAGTAAAAGAGGGATACTTCTCCACTTTATTCAAATCAAACTCCACTTCCTCTTCACCTATTTGAAATTTGAACTTATCTCGTTTAACATCTATTATTGTACCTGCAGTGGGCAGAAATGGTCTACCAAGTATAATAGGTACATTTAAGTCTTCCTCCATGTCTAAAACAACAAAATCAACAGGAATAATGAATTTCTGCATTTTAATGAGCACATTCTCCAATGTGCCCATTGGATGTCTAATAGACCTGTCAGCCAATTGCAACGAAATGTTAATACGCTTTAACTCTTTCAACCCCAATTGCCTAACCACAGTTAAAGGGATCAATGACACAATTGCACCAATGTCACAAAGTGCTTTAGAGAATTCTACATTACCAATAGTGCAAGGAACTGTGAAACTCCCTGGATCTTTCAACTTTGGTGGCAATTTGTTTTGTATGATGGCACTACATTCTTCCGTTAATGCAATTGTTTCGCTATCTACTAACTTCCTTTTCTTAGTCATTATCTTCTTGAAAATTTTGCGTATGAAGGAATCTGCAAAATAGCATCAACAAAAGGAATGTTAATATGTAATTGTTTGACAATATTGACAAACTTCTCAAATTCTTTGTTATTTCGCGAATGCTTCAATCTTTGAGGAAATAGCATCGGTGGAGGAATTGGTGTTGTATCTCCCATTTGTGGTTCATTTTCTTTCCCTTTAATTTTTTTACTATTCTCTCCTAACTCACTCAACTGCTTGTTCTCTCTTCTTTCACATTCTCTTTCACATTCAACTACAGGCGGCTTACCTACTTCCTTACTACTACGGAGGGTTATGGCCTTCACATGCTCCCTTGGATTCATCTCAGTCTTGCTAGGTAAATCCCCTTGGTTACGATTATTAACCGCATTAGCTATTTGCCCTAATTGAACCTCGACATTTCTGTACATATTGGTGAGTTGGTCCATCTTTCCTTCAATTCTTTCAAACCGTTGAATAGTGACACTGGCTAACTTTTCAATTTTATCATTTGATACATTTGCCAGCTTTTCAATTGCCAATTTTCAAGTTGGTTTGGACTCCGGAAGTGGTTGCTTCGGTTGAAAATTCGGTGGATTAACTGGTCTTTGTTGGTTCTCTTGATCCTTCCATCCAAATTTCAGGTGATTACGCCATCCTGGATTATAGGTATTGGAGTATGGATTGTTTTGAGGTGGACGGTTGTAATTGTTAAGATATTGAACCTGTTCGCTGCTAGAACACATAGAATCATCATGATCTCTGCCACCAGTAGTACAACATGCAACAATTATTCCTTCATTAGCGTTAGAACCAACGTGCCTATTAAGCATCTTAACCACATTATCCATTTTTGCACTTAACATATTCAAGGTATCTATTTCGAGCATACTTGCGGTTCTCCTTGTATTACCTCGTTCGTTGGCCCATTGGTAGTTGTTAGCAGCCATTTCTTCAATCAATTGTTGAGCTTCCTCAGCCATCTTTTCCATCAAAGCTCCTCCCACTGCCGCATCTACATGCGTCTTTGTTAGATAGGTGAGATCATTGTAAAATGTTTGGACTACTAGCCAATCTGGTAGACCATGATGAGGACATATTTGTTGCAATTCCCGATAACGCTCCCAAATTTCATACAATGTCTCTCCTTCCTGTTGAAAGAAACTAGTTATATCCATTCTGAATTTAGCAGTTTTTCCAGGTGAAAAGAATTTATTAAGAAAAGCCTTAGCTAATTCAGTCCCAGTTGTAAAAGTGTTAGGAGGATGAGATTGTAGCCAAACCTTAGCCTTGTCCCTTAATAAAAATGGAAACAATCGAAGTTTAATTGCATCATCACTAACACCATTAAACTTAATTGTATAACAGATTTCAAGAAATATTGACAAGTGAGAATTTGGATCTTCGGTAGTATTACATCCATATTGAGATTGTTGTACCATTTGAATCAGTGATGGTTTAATTTCAAAATTATTGGCATTTACCGTTGGTCTTACAATACTAGTTTGAGAACCTTGTGTTCCCGGTAAAACAAAATATCGTAGAATTCGCTTATTTAGTTTATTTTCCGCCATTTCTTCCTCAAATGGTAATTCTATCAAGATTTCCTCTATCGGCTGCCAAACCTCTTGTTCCTCTTGATGTGGTGTATTACTCCTTTGTCTCCGTAATGTCCTCTCAATTTCAGGATCGAAAAGTGCAATTTCTCGATTTGATCGGTGCATACACTACAAATAAAAATAAGAGAAATTTTACAGTTTTAATTATTAAAATCAACTATAAACAACTTGAATAAAAACAATGAAAATATCTAAATTAATAGAGATGATTAGGCCCTAATATTGCCGCTCCCCGGCAACGGCGCCAAAAACTTGACGGAATTTTTATATCAATGCAAGTTTAAATTCGATTTTATACCCGTTGACTGCAAGTATACAGGCCGAAATCGTAATATAGGGTATGTATCGGGTCAATCCCACGAGAAGCAAATTAAACAAGTACTAGGCCCTTATTTTTCTCTATTATTTAGACTTACAATAAATTTAAGCAAGAAAATTATAATGCTATTGTCTACAAATCTGGTTTAATCAATGTTAAATGCAAATGGAAAAATTTCACTAAAGATTGAATCCAGGGATGTAGATTCCACTCATGGCATAAACAATACAAATGAATAGATTTACCTCTTATTATTTTTCTTGTTTAACCAGGATTTCATTTCCAATATTACCAAATCTCATTCTCATGATTTAATGGCCTAGAGCAATATAGTTTTTCCTATTTTCATGGTGAAATACTAGTTCTACTCTGTTTTCCTTCATGAAATGCTGGAAAATCCATTTAAGTGTACATCTATTTTCATGAACATACAACTCAAGCTCTACTTATGTTTTTTCCATTATTACTATCAATTCTCATTGACTAATAACAACTATGAACATGCTATTGGTGATCAAACAACAACAAGTAATTACAACTGCACAAATAGACAAGTTAATACAAGATATAACAAGTGTAAATCACATTCAATTCATATTATTTAGCCATAAGTTTCATCTACTCCCTAGATAAAGAAAATTAGCTACTCATGAATGAAATAAAAATCAAACTCACAAGTTTATTAATGCAAAATATCATAAAGTATAAGTACAAGAAAGATAAAAGAAAGTTTAGCCAATTGATGGTGAAACCCTCCAATTTCTGCTATATTCTTGTAGAAGATGATTACAAATGAAAACTCCAAATGCTTGTCAAAGAACTTCTAGCTAGAGAGAAACTAGTTATAAGAAGGAAAACTAGCTACGTAAGGTTATTCTGGCTTCTCCCCTGTATTTCTGCATAAAAGGTGGTAGAAAGACACCTTTTTCTTCTTCATGATTCCAACAACTCAGATTTTGTAAAGAAAGTCAAAAGAAATGTTGTTTTGACTTGTCAATAACTCATTTTGTCTTCCCTTTTGTTGCAGAAGCATGTGCCACCGAATTCAATCACTCAAGATAGCTGGAACGTTTTGTGAAAAGTGAGAAAAAACGGCCGTGCCACTTACAGAAGAGAGAAACAGATCCGAGTCTCGGATCCGAGGGGTGCAGAACGATCTGAGCTCGGATCTTATCGAGTCGAGGACTTTCTCTGATGGATCCAAGCTCGGATCGTTTGTCCTCGGATACACTGCTCCAAAAGTACAGACGAGGGCTCGAATCATCCTTTACTCACACGGATTCGAGTTCGGATCCGTGCTGGTCATTTTCCATTTTTTTACTTCTTTTCCTTATTCTTCATTTTTGCTCCTAGTTTCTTTTGTACTTTATCCTCTGGACGATCCTTACATTTCCTTCATCTCGTGCATGAATTTCATACATCAATATCCTTCACAATTTCACAAAATTAACGCATTAATCCATTCATTTATTATATTTTGAACACCTAAACAATATTTAAGCAATTATCACCAAAAGAGTTCAAATATGGCTTTAATCTTCTCAAAACATACCAAAAGTTCATGCCAAACTTGTACAAAATGCACGTTAAATATTCACTTATCAAGTGGGGTCCGCTTAAAAGGCTGAAGAAATTAAATTGTAATAGGTTTTCTTTTATATAGAGAGTTTTGGTATTTGAACACCGATTTTTGGAGAGGAGAAAAAGGATAATTGGGGGGAACCGTTTTGTTTTCCTCTCGGGTGGGGCCAGCTGATAAGAAGGAAATCACTTCCTTCATTTTCGGCGGCTACCAACGGAAAAGAGAAATTAGACTTCCAGGAAGTTTTGGGGGGCTTTGACTTACGCTTTAGTTAGTTTGATAACATTTAAGAGAAAGGCAAGCGGGGGCAGCCATTGTGGACTTTTGGGAATTGCCTTTTCTATTTTAGTTTGACCGGAAATTGAAAGAGAGCAATCTCTCTGTACGTTTGGCTTTGGAAGACAATTGAAAGCAATCAAAATCAATTGTTCCTTTTCTTTCCTTGGTTGACCGAATTGAACAAGGGTCAATTTCTTTCGTTTGCTTTGATTAGGAAAACACGGAATAAAGCGACAAACCTTTTTGTTTTTCTTCTCCCTGATTGACCGGTTTTGGAAAAAAGGAATCGACGGCTCTTTTCAACTTTGTTCGCATGGCTTGTTCTCTAATTATGGAGAACTAAATCCCTTATTCTAGTCAAGGGGGCAACTGACGATTTAGTTCGGCAATTACTGTGAGATCTAAACCGTTTTTAATTGTTTCTTTCATTTATTGGTATTTATATGTTTCCTGTTTTTAATTGTTATAACTCTTGTGTATGATTGATTAGTGCGCAATAATTAATTGTTCGTATAGGCTATTTTGCTAAATAGGGATAATTGAATCCGTAATTATTTGATTATCTCTATCTCAGTAGCAACTGGCGTAATTAGATGGTTTATGTCAGGGAAACATACGATCTAACTTAAACAAACCCTCGTAGTGTGTTTGTTAGCTAAGATTGGGCCTTTCTGATTATTAATGCAATCTAGAAATTAAATCCTACGGTCGTATCTAAGGTTGTTTTCGGGTTAGATAAATAGTTAATGGTCAAATCTTAACTATCGAGAAATTAAGGAAAGGTTGGTTGTTTATCGCGTGCATGACAACTATAACCAATCTATTAATAAATGTGAAATTATCTGTGAATCGATGATCAGTGCATGAACCATTTTCGAAGTATACCCTTGGCTAGAGTTCTCCCAATTATTTCTTTTAATTAATTATTTACTGTATTTGATTTATTTAGTTCATTAGCATTTAATCCCAAACCCCCCATTTATCTTGACTCGAAAGGAAATAAATTTCTCCCCAATCCCCGAGGAGACGACCCTGCTTGCCACTGTCTACTAGTTAGTGAATTTGTCAGATAATTAATTCGGGTATATCAGATTAAGCAAACTCTTCGGGAACAGGGTGAATCATGTAACCCATTGTACACTTAGAGTCCCTGCTCCAGTACCTAAAATTGATTATTGACTACTTTTGGTGATAGTTAGGTTTTATTTATTATTATTGTACAGATTCGGTACCTGTCAAAAATACATACTAGAGTTGTCCTTGGAGAGCGTAGAGCCCGCTTCCATGCACACAGGGATACAACATCTGATTGAATCGTAGATCGGTCATGAAACCAACTTGGCTTTATATTAAACTTGAAAAACTAGTTTCAGTGTATATTAAATCGGAATCTTGTACAAACCCAATCAAAACCAGTACAATCCAACCATTGAACTGGTTGCCACTGCATGTATTTTTTGGTAGTTCACTAATATCTTTAATATTAAAATTAAAGTCAAAACAAATTTTAATATTATGTTTTGCTACTACTTTTTTGGACGGTGAACCAGTTGAACTAGAAGCTCATCTTGTTTACCCATCAATCTAGGCTTAAAAACATTTTTTTTGTGCCGTGACAGTCTTTGACATAATTTTAAGCAAGTCAATTCAACATCTTAATGAACTTAACTAAAATGGTTCGGTTACTTTGAAAGAATGACAAACTTTGAGCTCCTGAGATTAATTTTTGACACCTTTGTCTGATTTTTTTAATTTTATTTTTTGCTGACGGAGTGGGTGTCTGGGTCAATCCTTACGGGGCCCAACTAATCCCACTCCGGTCCGGGAGGAGAGGCCCCATCCCCCCAAATACGTTAACCACGGGACTCGAACCCTTGTGGGGAGGCTGGACAACGGCCTTAAGGAATAAACCGTGACCAAACGAGCTGACCAGTGAGGGGCTCTTTGTCTGATTACTTTGTGAGAAAATTGTTACCGCCTTTTGGTCTTGCATCCAAAGGTGGTAGATGATCAATCATACTCTCAATAGCTTTGATGCCTTAATTCTAATTTTTGGGGATTCCAGGAAGCTCTTAATTCTAGTTGGAAAATTGACTGGTCCGGGTCTAGGTTGGGTCTAGACTTCCAGGTCCAGGTCCCTGCAAATGAATATAGGCTTTGTTTGGATCGGTAGTTTTTGTAAAAATTGTTTTTGTAGTCAAACTACAAAAAGCGGTCAACAGCTTTTCACCAAAAAACTACAGTGCCTACTGTAGCAAGACTACACCGTTTTAGCTCCTGAAGAGTAAAAACAGTTTTTTGGCCATGTGATGCCACAGTGTAAAGTTTCTTATCCTTTCTCTGTTGAGCTGAGCTAAGAACGGAGAAGCCTTTGGACATCAGCTCCTCCTTTCGAATTTCGAAGAGCGACCAACCGACGATTTCTGCAAGCGGGGCAGCCCATCGATTCCACACCTCCAGCCCGGCAGCTAAAGGAGTTAATTGGAACGAAGCTTGAGCTACACAAACAACTGTGCGCTTCACCTGAGCTTGCTGCGGACAGATCTGCAATTGGAGTCACAAGCTGTAGATTCTTTTCGTTGAGGTGCCCTTACGCGATTATCACTCGCTTGGCCCTGCTACAGTAGTTAATTCGTGAAGATATTGGAGGTACGCTACTGCATCCCACAAGAAGTTCGGTGAAGCCTCCTCTTTTTCAAGGAACTTGCAGGTGAGTTCGTTGAGTTTTGGGTTTATTCGTACAGAGTAGGGCTACAGTTGAAATTTTTTATTTGGGCAACCATCTAAATTGATGTCTCTTTCTTCGCCTTCAATCTGTTTCCGACGATTGGAAAAAAAATAGTGACTGAACATCAAGTATTTAAACTTGTTCAGCGTCTTTAATTTCATCCAGCAACTGGTCAGCCGATGTCATTTTTTCATATTGGTTCTTAATTGTAAATTATTGAAAACATTTCTTCACAACTTCTTTTGATTTGGGATTGCTCATTGCCGACGATCATCTTTGTTATGCACATTCAGTGTTATTGGAATAGGCGCTTGACTTGTTTGCCGCATATTTTTTCATATAATTGACCCTCTTCAGAGCTATAAATGTACTCCAACATTATTGCCTAAATTGCACCAATGTATAATTTGTTCCGAACCAAACGGTGGGTATAGTAGATTTAAAGTGCTGGCTGTAGTATATTTGTGTGTTTTCACAGTCTTGCTGAGTAATTTGCATGAGTTTGGGGACCTAATTTCTTCCATTTTATGTAAGTACTGCGGCTGCAGCTACTTCATTGTCCTTTTATTGTCTCCTCCTTGGAGCTACATGCCTCCTGTGACGCGGCGTGCTTGGAAGGGTAAGTTAGACTTGTCAGTTGGTCTAATTCTGTTGAAGTTTAGTCAATTAAATGACCTCTAGGATTGTATTTTCTATATATACTTCACAGTCTTGTGAAGGAGTAGGGGATTTAGCAATTGTTGTTCGCTGTCAGCTCAGGGAGAAAACGATTTGCAACTTTGCACAACTAATTACTTCAAGGTTAGCCAATTGCATTTAGCCTTCTACTTACAACCTCATGTGCGACTGCCTTCTCCATTGTTATATGACAACGAGGACACATTTGTCTGTTTTTTGACCCTTTTCATCCAATTTTCTTGTTTATGTATCCTAAAGAGAAATAAGATGAAACTGTCAAAAGGGAAGTACTCAAAACGTAACAGTTTCACATCTGAACATGAATTTGCATTTGCCGAACATCTGCTGCATATGCATAGGAATGGAGAGATATCGTCTCAAAACATCGGGAGCCATGTCATCCCCGAGGTTACTAACATGCTTCTTCAGAGGTTCGGAATTCCATTTCCCAGCAATAGTATTCGGTCTAAGTACTATGCCCTTCAGAGCCTCACTAAGCTTTACATTTCATTCAAGAAACGGGGCACTGGTATGGGGTGGGACTCAACGAACTACACCTTCATGATGGATGATGAACGGTGGAGCCAACTGGTTCAGGTATAGCTTGCTGGTTTCTTACTTTTAAGCCATTTGGAATTATTAAAAACTGCCCCCTCTTTGGATTTTCTCTTCCCCCTTGGATATAACTATTTCCCTGCTGGATTTACTTGCTGGTTTCTGTATTTTAAGCCAATCTGAACTATTGAAAACTGTCCCCCCCTTGGATTTTCTTTTCCCCCTTTCACTAACTGTCCCCCCGTACTATGCCCTTTACTTGCTGGTTTCTCGTTAGGCCAATTGAAATTATGCAAATCTGTCTCCCCTTTGGATTTTATCTTCACCCCCGCAGTTTAACTGTCCCCCTCCTTGGATTGACTTGTTGGTTTCTTACTTTTAAGCCATTCGGAATCGATAAAAACAGTCTCCCTGTTGGATTTTATCTTCCCCCTTGGATTTAATTGCTGGTTTCCTAACTCTAATGCAATCATATGTTTTTCAGAGTTGCATTCATTGTGCTTTTGCTGTCTTCTGCTTTGTTGTAGGTGAACCAAGCATACGCTAGATTCTACAACTGCTCATGCCTACTTTATCACGTGCTCGAAGAAGTTTTCATGAATCGAGGGACGACTGGGGATTTCAGCGCTGGATATGGAGATTCACCGCCCAACTCGGCCGACAAGCAGCAAATGGAGAGAGCTGCTAGACGCTGTTCAGGAAAGGGGGTTGTGGACGTGGATTTCTCCGAGGAAAACATTCCCTCACAGCCTGTGAGTCGGAAAGGGAAACAAAAAGTTAAGAACAACAAAGGGAAGCGCAGATCGGGTGACATGTCTTGCGATTCCTTCTTCTCACCATCGTCCCCCCAATTCCAGCAGTACGTCCGCGTCCTAGACAGCATTGACACACATTTGAGCTGTAAAAAGAGCAAGAGCAGGAGTGCAGAGGTCTCTTCACCTTCAAAGAGTCAAAAGGCTGTTGTAGATGACGATGCGCAGTTAGAAGCTGCAATGGTGCCTCTCTGCGCGCTTGGGCTAGACATAAATGTTCACCTTAAGATGGCCGATCTCCTCCGGTCCAAAGCGGAGCGTATCATTTGGTTCTCCTGCACCACAGATGATGCCCGGCTTGCGTTTATGAGACATCGAGGGCTCCTCCCACCCGCATAGATGCTCATACCATCCGAGTTTTAGTCGTGGCAGCCCACTTGGATTGTCTTTGTGTCCCCGAACATGCAATTCCACTGTTTCACTTTTTATTTTCGTTTGATGTAGTTTGGCCTTGGAAACTTTGACGCCGGATTTTTCTATTTGTGTACCCCGAATGAGTCTATTTTTTTCTGAATTTTAATAATTCGATTTAGTGACCTTTTAATTGCTGTGTGTGCTCGTTCGAATAGATTGCTGTAACTTTTGGTTGTGTGTGATAATAGGCTTTGTTACAGTGTCATAAGCAAGGATAAGATGATTTAATCATTTGGTAACGTTTGAAATTGGCATAGTTATACTTGATTTCAAATGTTCATTAAACAGCTGGCCAATTCTTTGCCTTCGGTCGAACCTAGTGAGAATTTTAGATTGCACCAGTTGTTCTATATCATGTTGCCTAGGTATTCACCATACCTAGGGATTGTATAGGATTTGTGGTACATTTGTAGCCAAGCTTCGGAACTTGTTAACTTGGAAACTTTTGCTAAGCTTCTTGGCCAGGTATAAATTATACCAGACGATTAGAATGTTTTGCGGATTTATTGTTCCATAGGTGTGCAACTTGTTAACTTGGAAACCAGCAAGTATGCTTCTGTTGGAAACTTGTATTTGTGAAACTGCAAACTTCTTATTTTGCTAGGCTTTACATTTATAAAAGTAGGTTCAAATAGCCGGAGCATTGTTATCATAATAGGAACAAGATGTGAACTTCATAAGTTGTTATCATGATTGTTCTATATCAAATATTTGTGCATATAGCCAGAACATTGTTGGGTTCTATTTTTAATCCTTTTGATTCCTTTCTTTGCAGGGTATCCCGAATTTTTATTGCATACTTGATACTGATAGCAGTGCGATGGATAATCAGGGACATATTCAGGGCGGATACTTGGATGACGAGACAGACGATGTTGATTTCGATAACATCCTTTTGGGAGTTGTGCTCCTAGGCTTCATGTTCTTCGACCCACGCTTTAACCGAGTTCCCAGAAGAAGAAGAGTTAGAGATAGTGTGCTCTCGGGGAGGGACTATGTGCTTGAGCTGATAAACGGACATGAGGACAGAATTATTGAAAACATGCGCTTGGATGTTCCTCAATTCCTGATGTTGTGTGATTTGTTGGTTCAGCGTGGTTATTGGCATGCATATCCTTCACATCAGGTGGGGGTTCATGAATCCGTTGCATTAACTCTAATGTGCCTGAGCCATGATGAGCGGCACCGTGTTCTAGCCGAGCGGTTCCAGCATTCCACGGAGACGATAGATTGACATGTTCGTCGTGTGTTACGAGCATTAGTTCGCCTCGGTCGTGATCTCGTTAGGCCAACAGACTTCGATGGGACTCACCCAAGAATTTTGAACAATGCATCACTCATGCCGTGGTTCCGGGTTTGTGTTTTTTAGCATTTTATTTCAACTTTTTCGCAACTCAAATTTCAATTTACAATTTATTGAAATATTTTATGGGGCTTTGTATAGGATTGTGTAGGAGCACTAGACGGGACACACGTCTCCGCTTGGTGCAGCTCAGAGATACGAGAGAGGTTCATAAATCGGCATGGTGACTTATCCCAGAATGTGCTTGCTGCCTGCGATCATGATATGCGCTTTGTATATGTTCGAGTCGGTTGGGAGGGTAGTGCTCATGATGCCCGAATTCTCCAAGATACCTTGCTAGATCCGAATTCGGGTTTTCCTATGCCACCGCCGGGTATGTGATAAAATTTTTATGTTTCAAGATAGGCATTGGCAGATTGTGCATAATTATGTGGTAGATATTTCCAAGACTTTACATAAACAAAATCAAGAAGAACCTATTGCTGTATTAGTAATCAAAGCCTTTTAACCATCAACTTGACATCATTGACAGGGAAATATTATGTGGTAGATGCTGCTTATAGAAATATGCTAGGTTTTATGGCACCGTTTAGGGGAGCACAGGGCACACAGCATGAGCGGGCAGCTAAACGTCTGTTCAACAGGCGGCATGCATCGGTTAGAAATATTATTGAGCGCACATTTTGGATTCTTAAGAAGCGTTTTCCAATACTCAAGGGTCCAATGCAGAATTATCTAATAGCAACACAAAATAATATTGTGCTTGCATGTTGTACTTTGCACAATTTTATGCGTGCATACTCCCCAGCAGATGAGTACTTTAACGAAGAAGCAACCCTTGGAGCCATAGCTGATGCACAGATAGCAGGGGAGCAACAGCAGGTGGGCCAACCCATCGATATGTCGGAGCAGGGCATCTTTAATTGGAACGAAGATCGGCGGGCAATGGCGGCACACATGTATTGGAATGCGCATAACTAGGGGACACTACGAGGCTTTGGACCGATAGGCCTAGAAATAAAAAAGTTTAATACGCTTTGATTGAAAAACATGTGATTTCTGCTTGATTTCGAATTTGTGTCAGTGTTATCGTGTTATGTCTTTCAGGACTCGATTGTTTATCTTATATATGCTAACTCGTGGTTTGCACTACCTCCGTATGTGCACCTCAATGCTAATTGCACCATGTGTTTGTGGATGATATTGTACAAAAATCCCAAAAACAAGCTGGCTCCGTTTGAAGTAGCAGTTTTTGGGGGTCAACATTGAAAAATTTTGCTGCAGCAGAATTTTTAGAATATATTTTGAAATATTTTTAACAAATATTTTGAGATATTTAAAAGTAGAAGAGTTTTTAAAATATATTTTGAGATATTTTTTAAAATTTAAAAAAAAAACAAGTTAAGTTCCTCTTGTTACTCCAAAATTTGTTAATTGGCCGTAGTGTGCTACTTCTCATACTACTTGTATTGGAAATTTTAACTCCTTTATAAAAGGTCACTTTTGCTTTGTTGCTGAAGTTATTGGGCAATTATCCAATTGTTTTATATTCACTTTTAATAAGAAGGTGTTTTTGAAATACTGTTCAATCCAAACGCAGGTATTTTTCAAAAACACAGAGTTTTTCAAAAACAAGAATCCAAACGTTACATGAAGTTTTTCAAAAAATGCTACAGTTAAGTTTTTTAAAAACAACTCCAAAAACAGGTGATCCAAACGGAGCCATAATAAGTTTGATATCCCATAAATTGGAAAATATGACATGACATAGCATGATTTTATACTCTCTGTGATCAATGGTACAGTTTACAATTTTTTCTTGAATATCTTAATGGTTAGTTGTACGACCATGGAAGAAAAGTATTCTTCAACTGAATTCTAGCAATGAATTCTGTGTCGAAGATATGATGAGAAACTGAAAATACATCAATCTTTACCGTGTTTGAAAAAAAATGCAATTTATGGTGAAATATATGTTGATTACTAGTAGATACTATGGATAGTAATGCCCATTGATGAATGCTTGATTGGTAAGTCTAGATAATTGAAAAAAAAAATTCTTTTTTCAATTAAAAGGTTGACTTGAGCAGGGCTTACATGATCAGTTTCTCATGTAGCAAATATACGAATTTCAATGTCAGATGACATGATCATTTGAGACTTAAGTTGCTGAACTCTTGAATGTAGGGGTGAGCAAATTCGGTTCTTACCGAATTCATAACCGATTTCAAATTCAATTCGGTAATTTGAAATCGGGAATTTGGTAATTTGGTACAAATTCGGTACGTACCAAATTCACCGAATTCTAATATGGTATGAAATAGGTAATGAGATTATGAATTAGGTAATAACCGATTTCGCATTCAAATTCGGTAATTGAAATCGGGTACCGCATTACCGCATTCGAATTACCAAATTGGTATATAAAATTATATAATATATAGATAAATGCTATTTAGTATTAGTATATACTACTAATACTTTATTATATTATATAGGTAAATACTATTAATAATAATTAGTATATGGTATTATCAATTTATCATCATATCATGTACTTGTAATAATAATAATATATAATAATGTACAATATATTATTTTAGTATTTGTTAATTGTTATATGACTATAATAATACAAATATATAGTAATACATAACAATATAAGATAACTATAATACTTATTATTTTATACATGAGTAACATGACTAGAATTAGATAATAATTAACACATATATGTATAATACTAAATATTAAACAATAAACATAATTAGTAATTAAATTTAGATATTGGTAATTTGATACATCATTCATGTTTGAATTATTGAATATTTGAATGCGTAATCTCTAACTTGCAAGTATTAGTGTACTCTACATATTTAACATAAAAATTCATATTATCTATTCACTAATCTTAATTCTTAAGACTTTAAGTATAGATAAGACAACTAAGTAGTTAGCAGTGTAAGTGAATGCATATGAATTGCAAATCAATGTACTAGTGTATTGACTTTCACAATAATATATGTAAGTAAATAAGTTTTATTTTGATTTGAAATAAATTATAAGTTTGTAAGTAATATAACTTATCATTACTCATTGTAATTTGTAAGTTTGTAACTAATATTACTTATTATTAATCATTGTAAATTATAAATTCATAAATTATCACTAATCATTGTACAGTCTAAGGTTTATTCTAGTTTAAATTAATCACTTTTTATGTGTTCCTTAAATCATAGACTAATGATTTTAGGCATAAGTTATCAAATAAGTTAAAATTCATATTATCTATTTACTAATCTTAAGGCTTTAAGTATAGACAAAACAACTAAGCAGTGTAAGACTGTAAGTGAATGTATGTGAATTGCAAATCAATGTATTAGTGTATTGACTTTCACAATAACATGTGTAAGTAAATAAGTTTTTATTTTGATTTGAAATAAATTATAAGTTTGTGACTAATATAACTTATCACTAATCATTGTAATTTGTAAGTTTGTAACTAATAGTACTTATTATTAATCAGTGTAAATTATAAATTCATTGTAACTACTAACTAATATTGCTTATTATTAATCATTGTAAATTATAAATTCATAAATTATCACCAATCATTGTATAGTCTAAGGTTTATTCTAATTTAAGTTAATCACTTTTTATGTGTTTCTTAAATCATAGACTAAGGATTCTAGGTATAAGTGATCAAATAAATGCCAATTAAACCACAAAATGATTAGAACATAAGTAATGTGTTCAATTATGAATAAATTTGGGGATCAAATCAGTAATAATTTATAAATCATTGAGGAGCATAATGAATGTATTATAATTTAGGAGCCCCAATTTGTAAATTAAAAATTACACATTTAGGAGCATAATGAATCTTATAATTTGGATGTTGATTTCCTTTGAATTGGTGTTGTAGGCTACTAGGCTTGTAGACTGTAAGTTTGCAATTAGAATTAGTTTGCAATTAGCCTCATAGCCTGTAACGTGTACGGAAGCAGCGTTGCAAACTTAAGCTGATAACAGGGTATTTTTATCTTCTTTTTTTAATAGATGAATTCGGTTAAACCGAATTCATTACCGTTTTCGAATTTGAAATCGGTTGCGGAATGAATTCGGTTATGCCCAATTCGAAATTGAAAACGGTTTAAATTTTTACAGGTAGAATAACCGAATTCACCGAATTCAGTGCACCGAATTACCGAATTTGCACCGAATGCACACCCCTACTTGAATGTCAACCAGATAATACTTTGTGTAAGCTATATGGTTGTATAAGAACCTAAAAATTAGTTTATTATTGATTGTGATTTTTGCACGGCTGCAAATAGTTGCACAAGACTAAAGTTGATGCCTTGCATTTGCTTGTGATTACACTTATGCCCTTGACCTTTAACTTTCTCAAAATAATTATTTATGCTTTTCATATCAAATTAACTAACTAAAGTAATATATGAGGGACATTTGTGAAATTACATTATTTTCTCTCTCTCTCTTGAAACCAATTTTTTATTGTTTATTTTTCTCAGTTGAGTTAACATATTACAAGATAATTAGTTTTAGGAGATGTTTCTGATATTTTTTAAACCTCAAGGAAGACCCATGCAATTCTTAGAAACCTTAGGAAAGGTTTCTGACCTCTATAAATTACCATTCCAACTCCAACTCCAACTCCAGTCACCCCTGACGCCCTCCTCTTCTGTCTACCCCCATTTCCTGCAAAACCAATCCACCAGCCATGGATCTTCTCCTGCTGGAAAAGACCGTTTTGGGCCTGTTTGCAGCCATCACAGTTGCCGCCATTGTTTCTAAACTTCGGGGCAAGAAATTCCAGCTGCCTCCAGGGCCAATCCCAGTTCCCATCTTCGGAAAATGGTTACAAGTTGGTGATGAAATGAACCACCGCATCATCACTGACTACGCCAAAAGATTTGGTGAAATCTTCCTGCTGAGAATGGGGCAACGCAATGCCGTGGTAGTTTCATCTCCTGAACTTGCCAAAGAAGTGTTGCATACTCAAGGCGTGGAGTTCGGCTCCCGCCCGATAAATGTGGTGTTTGATATATTCACCGGTAAAGGCCAGGATTTGGTCTTTGCCCCCTACGGCGAGCACTGGAGGAAGATGAGAAGAATTATCACTGTTCCATTTTTCACTCAAAGAGTTGTTCAGCGGTATAGGCGTGGTTGGGAGGAAGAACTTGCAAGAGTTGTTGAGGATGTTAAGAAAAATCCTGAATCATCAACAAATGGGATTGTTCTGAGGAGAAGGCTGCAGCTTATGATCTATAACATTATGTACATGGTTATGTTTGATTACAGATTTGAGAGTGAGGAAGATCCTTTGTTTAATAAATTTAAGGCTATGAATGGACAGCGGGGTAGGATGTCTCAGAACTTGGAGTATAATTATGGTGATTTTATACCCATCTTGAGGCCTTTCTTGAGGGGTTACTTGAAGGTTTGTAAGGAGATTAAGGAGAGGAGACTGCAGCTTTTCAAGGATCACTTCGTTGAAGGGAGAAAGTAAGTTAAAAAATCTGGCCAATTTTTTTTCTGGTGAGTTTTTGTAATTTGTAGCCTAATTAAGTCTGTAGTGTAGATTATTGGAGTATTGCAGAAACCTTTTTTCGGGAGATATGCTAATAAAGGATACGGTTAAAAGAACTAAAGAAGTAAACCCTCTCCAAAGTAGGTAATTGCATAAGTGAGGGGTGCAAAAGAAAAACCTTGGAAATCGAGCAATGACAAAAGATGAAAAGTCACAAAGTCACAAAGAATGTTCGAAATAGAAATAACAAATAAATAAAATAGCAAGGCTTTAGTGTCTATAAAAAAAAAAGTTTGAAGGTTAAATTACAACTAAACTAAAGTCCAAAGGGATTTAATGCATTTAGCACCTACAATTTTTTTCTCCAACTCAACAGCAACATGTGTAGGAAAATTTTAATTTCTAATGGGGATAAATTGGTCATTTAACTGATAAGATTGATGAAGTTACTATTTTCGTTGATTTAATCGGGTTCCAGGATCCAAGCTGCTTGTCGGAATCAGTATACGAGGCTTCTTGCAACAAGGCTAAAAGTTGAAGGAGGTTTAGTGCTTTATAATCCCTAGGATAGGATCAAATAGTTTGTCTAAGTGCATATTGCATACTCAATTTTTCTTTCTTATTTGTTTTTTCTTTTTTTTGATGTAATTATATTTATGCATTTTGCCATAACGTTTTGAAAATCAGATTGAATCGCCAGGTGGCTTATTTGATAATGGAGGTATTAAAAGAGCATCAAAGGAGAGAGAATCAGGGCTGGTGTTATTGGAATTCATGTGATTCGATGTAATTATTGTACTTTTTACATTATTTAGTGTATAATCACATTATATTATTATATTCATAAAAAAAGCATGTATATATAAATAGAATACTTAATATATATATATAGTATAATGCTATAACAAAAATTGACAATTTAAATATGTAGAATAATCGGATTGAATTATGCAAAACATGATTGTACCTATACTCAGTCTGGAATAGAAGGGGAACCTATCCTCTAGCACAAGACAGCAAAGTCAAAACACCTTCAATATTATTTGTGGAATTAAGGGGAATTGGAGGGCCGAAGTAGGACAGCTGGGGGTCAGCAAGTTGTAACTGACCTAGTTAATGAACTACAGCTTGGAATTGTCCTTAGAGAGCATAAAGCCTACACATAGAGGGATAAAACTTTTGATCCATTGAACTGTAGATCGGTCATCAAAATGGTTTGGCTCTATATTAAACTCAGAAAACTAGTTTAAATCTATATTAAACTAGAATCTTAAAAAAAAACCCAATCAAAACCGGTACTTTTTTTTTTTTTTTTGTAGTTTGGTAATATCTAGATTATTTGATAGTAATATTTTAAAAAAATGTTGAATATTTGAGTTGGACTGTGAACCTGTTGAACTGGAAGCTCATCTGGTGCACCAATCAATCTAGGGTTAAAACCATTTTTTAGCCGTGAGGCCCGTGACAGCCTTTGACATAATTTTAGACAGGTCTGCTCAATGTCTTGCTCGAATAAAATGGTTAGGTTACCTTGTCAGATTGCTAGAAAATTGTTACAGCCACTCTGGCCTTGCATCCAAGCGTGGTAAATGATTCAGCATATTCTTAATAGCTATGGTGTCTTAATTCTAATTTTTGGGATTCCAGGAAGCTCTTAAGCGCAAAAAACATGGATAACAACAGTCTGAAATGTGCCATAGATCATCTTCTTGAAGCACAGCAGAATGGAGAGATTAACGAGGATCATTTCCTTTATTGTGGAAAGCATGAATGTTGCGGGTACGTTTCTTAGCTCTTTAAACAACTAATTAATCATGTTTACGCCCAAACTAATTACATTTCCCTGAAATCAGTGAAACTAGTGAAGCAAATATAACTTCCTGATATGGAAGTCTTGTAGCAAATATAACTAATTAGTTTGTCATGACCAGGTATGGAGACACCTTTATGGACACTTGAATGGGGCATTGCAGAATTGGTTAACCACCCACAAATCCAGAGCAAGATGCGTGATGAGATTGACGCTGTGCTTGGACCTGGTGTGCAAGTCACTGAACCTGACATTGACAGACTACCATACCTTCAGGCAGTGATCAAGGAGACCCTCCGGTTTCGAGTGCCAGTTCCTTTTTTGGTGCCTCACATGAACCTTAACGACGCCAAACTCGGTGGCTATGATGTCCCTGCTGAGAGCAAGATTTTGGTCAACACTTGGTGGCTCGCAAACAACCCAGAAAACTGGAAGAGGCCAGAGGAATTTAGACCAGAGAGGTTCTTGTCTAAGGTTGAGGCCAATGGCAATGACTTCAGATATCTTCCGTTTGGTGTTGGTAGGAGAAGCTACCCTGGGATTGTTCTTGCTATGCCAATTCTTAGCCTCACTTTGGGACGCCTGGTGCAGAATTTCGAGCTGTTGCCTCCTCCGGGGCAATCCAAGATTGATACCACAGAAAAAAGTGGACAATTCAGTTCACATCTTTTGAACCATTCTACCATTGTCTTGAAGCCAAGATCCTTTCAGATCTGATCATCTTATTCCTGAATAATATTTTCTAAATTATTCTGCTTGGACACCAATGGTACATGTCAATAAATTCAGTGAATATGAGAAACTTTTAAACCTTTTAGCTGGAAATAATGAGCAGCTGGATAAATAATTACGATCCAGTATGTGCTGTGTCTATATGACTGAATTAAGGATCATGTGCACGTAGCAATCCTGCCACTTTCTATTTGACTTTTGTAATGTTAGTAGTCTTGGAAATCCTACAGATATTTCTAGCTATCTTTCCTGAAGAACAATACAGGAATTAATGATGATTTCCTATCATTTTGTATCGTCTCCCTAAATAAGTAGAACTGGCGTGCTGCCATAGCTTGAATTTGGGTTTCTGCTGTTTTTGAGGGCTACTAATTTGGTGCCCATTGCGTAGTTTGCGTAGAACTGCTGCCTGGAAACCACTTATCCATTTTCAGATTACTGCGGCACGAATTACAACTTTTCTAAATTATACAATACGAAATTGATTGACAACTCATGACGACCTTTGAACCGGACAACATTACAAGAAGAAGAAAAAAAGACATGTCAAGATTGAAGCAAAAGACTAAAGCAAGATAGATTATACAATTTATGAAGCAAATTGCATGAAACTTAGTACACAAAACGGGGACATGCATTTTGGACTTGGCCTTCGGAAGATACTAATACTGTACTTTAATAAATGATAAGAGATCCAAAGTGCAACTCTCAGCTATAATATCATTCTGGATAGGCCTCTATGATGGAAAAGCAAGCAGGGATTTCAGTAATAATGCAACGTTGGACGCCTCCTCTATCTAAAAGTTATTTCTACAGGTTCAGTCCTCTCCTTACCACCAGAGCAGTGAGCAATCATTAGCAAATCAAATAATCAAATATCGTCCGGATACCTTTATGGTAGGAATCTGCCTATGGTAGGAATGCCGGCAGAGAGCGACACGTGTTGAGGGCAAAACGGTCCAAACGGAGACGTTAAATTGTTGGAGAGCGCGTGCATAGGGAATCAAGTAGAAGCGTGTACGGATGGAAGCAAACAGCAGACTGACTTCCGTACTATGTTATTACAAGTCTTTCCTTTGTACCAAATATTTGGTGACCCCACTTCTTCCCCATAGCGTCTGAAGTAAGCTTCAACTTTGGCTTTCCATTATTGAAGTTCGGCTTCCACTATGGACCCGAATACCGGATGACACAATGTAACTACATTCATTTTATATTCATTTTTACATTACATATGCATGTCATTCTTTCTTTTTAGTGGTTGCACCTTATATTCGTGAACTATCTGTAGAAAAAAAATAAAATTTTAGACTATACTAAATTTGTTATACCAAATATGTTATTCTTATTATTGTATTATTTGTTACGCCACTTTTCTCATTTTGTTAGGTCTACATTAATGCAAGTTTAATTCTTATTATGTCTCGTGTATCAGAAAATACATATTATCTTATTGACGTTGATACGTCCAATAGGTAATCAAATTGATGCTAAAATTTTAGAATGAATAAGTTGCTTTTGCATAACGGTTGTAAAGGTTTCTTGAGACTTTATGAATTATTCTTCTTGCGTTTGTAAAAACAATTGCAGAAGATTTTTTGTAGTGGAAACGGAATTAAAACTTGCTATAGGTTACTTTCCTGTATTTCAATTTTATCCTAAAGGGTAATTTGCTGTTCAACCTAATTTTATTCCAATTTTATCCAACTAGTAAATTAACTTATGAAATATAGTGAAGTGGAT
The DNA here is from genome assembly GCF_003713205.1 of Coffea eugenioides. NCBI lineage: Eukaryota > Viridiplantae > Streptophyta > Magnoliopsida > Gentianales > Rubiaceae > Coffea > Coffea eugenioides. The sequence goes on along the minus strand of NC_040042.1, from coordinate 29,690,388 downwards.
AATTTATGGAGGCAAGCCGTAAATAGTGGGTGGTTAATTGTAAAACGCCTTTATGTTTATTTTATTTTGATAAATAAATTTGTTTTTGAGAAAATGGGTACTCTTTCCTTATAATGTAGGAAAGCCATAAACAGCGACTGTTTTATTAGAAAACGGGCTTATTTTCTTTTTTTTCGAAAAGAAAATTTGTTTTTGGAAAAATGAGTGTTAAAATAAATTTTCTTTTGATCCGATCAATAAATTTTATCTAGACATCCATACAAAAATTTATTTATCGGATAAAATAAAAATAAACCTGTTTTTGAATACAACACTAGCTCTTTATGGCTTTCCGCCATTATAAGAATAGAGTACACATTTTTCCATAAAAAAAATTTATGGATAAAATAAAATTCTGCATAAACCCATTTTCCAATAAAACACTACCTCTTTATGACTTTCCTCCATTATAAGAACACAGTGCCCGTTTTTCTCATAAAAAATTTTATTTATCGGATCAAATAAAAATAAACCCGTTTTTCAATAAAACACTAGCTCTTTATGACTTTTTTCCATTATAAGAACAGCGTACCCATTTTTCTATAAATAAAAAATTTTATTTATTGGCTAAACTAAAAATAAACACATTTTTTTATAAAATACTAGCTCTTCCTGACTTTCCTCCATTATAAGAATAGAGTACCCATTTTTGCATACAAAAATTTTATTTATTGGATAAAATAAAAATAGATCCTTTTTGAATAAAACACTAGCTCTTTATGGCTTTCCTCCATTATAAGAACAGAGTACCCATTTTTCATAAACTAATTTATTTATTGGATAAAATAAAAATAAATCTATTTTTCAAAATAAGCACCAGCTACTTATAGCTTTCCTCCATAAATTATCTATTTTCTTAAGTTAATTTATTAGCTGGATATAATCAGAAAAAAAATTAGGTTCAACAGTAAATTACCCTTTACGATAAGATTGAAATACAGGAAAGTAACCTATAGCAAGTTTTAACTCCATTTCCAATACAAAAAATCTTCTGAAATTCTTTTTGCAAACGCAAGACACCTAATTCATAAAGTCTCAAGAAACCTTTACAACCGTTATGCAAAAGCAACTTATTCATTCTAAATTTTTACCATCAATTTGATTATCTGTTACATGTATCCACCTGAATAGGATATTATGTATTTTCTGGGACACGAGACATAATAACAATTACACTTGTATTAATGTAGACCCAACAAAATGAGAGAAATAGCGTAACAATTAATACACTAATAAGAATAACAGAGTTGGTATAACAAAATTAGTATAGTCCAGAATTTTTTTTTCTGCAGATAGTTCATGAATATGAGATTGAACCACTAAAAAAAAGACATCTATATCTATATAAATTTGAGAAAGAATTTTTAGCAACAAGCCTTCACACGTCTTCCCACTACCAATTCTATTTTTCTAGCATTTCACATTTAATTTAATTTATAAAATATATTTCTCTTAACTTCCACATCTACTCTTCACATTTGAAATTGTTGGTTACTTTTTAAAATCATTTCATTTCAAATTGTTGGTTAATGTGCATGTTATCTTATTTGTACTTCAACCTATCACGTTTTCGATTACCTTGCGTTATTTATGATTCTACTCCAATTAAAACTTTTATAAGACCATAACAAGATATTACAAATATGACATTCTTTCATGCTTTCTTATTAATTTAAATAAGTAAGATTATTTACACTATATTTTTGTTATTCACACTTCAATAATCATTTTGATCATATAGTTTTCATTAATTAGACTATATGATAAAACAAATGGTGGAATTACAAATAATAAAAAATGGAGTGCAAATAACATTTTTCTAAGTAAGAAGTGCCTTCCATGCCTTTCTAATTTAAATAAGTAAGAAGTGGCTCCACTTATATAGGAATTTGGTTTGAAATTTATTAGTGGGAAGGTAAATAAAGAGAAAACATTACCAAACTTAGTAAAAGTAAAAAAGTAAATAATAATATTTTATCTTTTAACTTAGTAATCCTAAGTAAAATAGCAAAATTATACAGAAAACAAAAGGAAATAATGCCGTGGATTTAAAAAATCAAGAATGGTACCATTCATGAAATCTAAATTATGAAATCACTAAATAAAAAAAAAGTACTACTGGCCTTTTAACGTGGAATTTTTTTTTTTGATAAATATGATAATAACAACACCAATTCTACCAAAAATTTTAAAAAAAGTAACATTATAGTTTAAGAAAAAATATAGAACATTCGACCCTAAAATACTACTTAATTTGTATATATCTAACCCAAATTTGACCCTGATTAGATTTGAATAAAAATGTAAAACCCAAACACTAAGGATAACTTTTGGTATCATTAATTATTTTATGTATTCTTATTACCGTCTTCATATGTAAATATGTATTTGCTATGTTAAATAAAAGTTATCTTTAATTAGTTGGCAATATCTAGGCAGACTTAGTCTTTCAAAACAATTGACTATTGTATTCATATAATAGGCAATATCCGAATCTGTGCTTTTACCTTGCAGCCGCGGACAACATGTTAACGTTGCATCTCCACGCGCGATTCCACGGCTTAACGTCTCCGTTTGCAATCCATCCACATGCAACACGTGTCGGCCTTTGGAGGCCTTCCTACCATAGGCACGGTCAACGCGTTCCTACCATAAAGGTAATTATGGTTCCCAGTGCTGTCAAATAACCCATCACCATCAGGCTTTAAGACCGCATCAATAATGAAGACTTGCCCGCTTTTTCTGGTATTGCTCTTCGACAGTTTTTCAATATTTTCACACAATCTTCATCACCCCAATCATGCATTATCCACTGCATTGATGAAGAAAATGGCTCGAATGGTACAAGTAGATAAATTCTGATAATCTGAATTCTCAATAATGATTTCCTAATTACTCTTCTCGGCCACAAATGGTGCAAGTAGATAAAGTCAGTTAATATGAGAAACTTTTAAACCTTTTGGTCTGGAGATAATGAGCAGCTCGATAATAATTATGATCTGTTATACGCTGTTTCTATATGACTGAATTAAAGATCATGTAAATGAAGCAATCCTGCCACTTTTTATGCGATTCTATAATTTTAGTATTCCTGGAAATCCTACAAATATTTCTCGCAATCTTTCCTGAAGATTAATACAAGAATTAATGATGGTTTCCTATCATTTTGTATCGTCTCTCTGAATAAGTGGAACTGGCGTTCTGCCATTGCTTCAATTTGGGCCATGCTGGTTCTTCTGCTGTTTCGGAGGGCTACTAATTTGAGCCCATTTCGTAGCTTGCGTAGATCTGCTGCTTGGAAACCACTTACCCATTTCAGATTTGTTAGCACGAAAAATTACGCTCACGGTAGAAGCAATTTTAGCACATATAAAAAATATGTAGGAAGAGAAAGAAAATAAACGCACAAATAAATACTGAATAATTTATTAACCTAAAATTCAACAATAACAATATTAAGTCGTAACTTTCGCTCAAGACAATTCATAATTCTTAACTATGAGACTTTTTCTCAAACCTGTTTTTCAAGACTAATAACGTACTACCAGTCTAGTACGTTATTCTTCAAGTAATAACGTACTAGACTAGTAGTATTTATAGACTAGCAAAACTTTCTAAATAAATACAATTATAAACTAAAACTTACTGGAAAATTGATTTGAGATTTTCTAAACTGATATGGAAACTAAACAAGCAAGACACCAAAAAAAAATTATGAAACTAAATACTAAAATAGTTTGGTTTAATTTGCTCCATTGACGCTACCCTTAAACCATACTCTTGATATTGAAGCAGGTCCAGTTCCATCTCGGGTAACAATTTCTATGCAAATCTCTATTGCGATATAGCTGACATGCAACTTCATCTTATTGTCGGTTATTAATTTCATCTTTACACGTGACAATGAACAAAATTTGTACTTCTCGAACAATTTCTTCGCTTGATCAGCCTTGTCAAAAAATTCAACTATATTCACCCATTTTTCATTAGATACTCCATAATTTAATTCATCTATGTCACTAATAAAATCTCCCAAAACCAGAAAATCATAATTTCCACCATCAAGATTTTTAACATCACTGTGTTTTTGTGTTAATTGATTCACATTGACAACTGTATTAACCTTAGCAATATCACAATTTTCAACTAAATTGTCCACTCCACAATTATTCTCAACAAATTCAACTATTAGATTTTTCTCCTTTAAATAATTCATCAACTCCCACAAAATCAAGTTTTTGTATATCACCACGATCTTTAGGTACATCTTTAATTTCTTCAATGATTTTACTTTCTTTCTAAAACCAAATGTGAGATTTCTTTTTGAACTGTAAATTTTTCATCTACATGTGCACCCACAATTTTTGCAATTTCTTCTTTCTTTGATTCATTAAAAAATTCTTTTTCTTCAATCACCCCAAACAAAGTATACAAATCATAATTTTCAACCATATAAAAAATTTTAAAAGTTTCTTTATCATCAACAAACACATTCTCTTCCAAATTAACTTCCCATTCCAAACTAATTTTTGACTGATAATTAGATTCATATGGAAATTCTATCATTAAAATATAAAAGAGATCTGACCAAAATCACTAAGGCGATTGAAAAGAGATGATAACCCTTTTATAATACTCTTCAACCATTGATTTTCGCAGCATTTTGAAAAATAATCTGGCCTTCCTTCTTTTAATTTCTTTTGATTGACCATTATTTAAATTGATCTCAAGAAATTCACCTAAACCACACTTTTTAAGATATTTGTGCATTATTTTTTACCATTCAGATCTTTCTTTATCACCACTAAGTGTGCGTAAAACTTTTAATTTTTTACCATTGACAAATTCTCTCTCCATGGCAAACCAAAATAATTTACGTATCTTGACAAATATTTTTGTCTTCCCTGCTTGAATTTCTTGGCCTCCCTAGTTTCAGGTTTGATCAAAATTCACTATGACAACCGACAATTTGGCAGGATTTTTTTTTCTGATTACTGCACGATATCAACAATCATGACAAAATCCCTACCTCTATCCAATTAGGGTTTTTCCCTAATTCCAATCAATGAAGGAGTACTCTAAGACCAACGCTTGTGGTCCAAATTTTCAATATATGGGTACTCTACCACAAATTCTGTACTCTTCTATGGCACAAGTTTTTCTATCAAAAACTTTGTATAAACTCTATAAACTCTCCGGGCACTATAGACACCCAAAAATCAAAATTTTGAAACTAGGGCTCTAATATCACTTATTAGCAAGAAAAATTACGTGCATAGATGGAGCAATTTTAGCACATATAAAAAATATGTGGGAAGAGAAGGAGAATAAACACATAAATAAATACTAAATAATTTATTAACCCAAAATTTAACAATAACAATGTTAAGTCGTAGTCTTTCGCTCACGACAACTCATAAACCTCAACTATGAGACTTTCTTTCAAATCTAGTTTTCAAAACTCAACTCAACTCTCCAAAATTCAACTCGACTTTTCAAGTAATAACCTGTTAAGTTGTTAGTATTTATAGATTGACAAAACTTTCTAAAATAAATACAATTATAAACCAAAACTTATTTGAAAACTAATTTGAGATTTGCTAAATTGATATGGAAACTAAACACACAAGACACCAAAAAGAATTAGGAAACTAAATATTAAAATAGTTTGGTTTAATTTCCTTCAACATTACTATGGCACGATATACAACTTTTCTAAAATTATACAATATGAAAATGAATGACTACTCATGACGACCTTTAAACGGGACAGTATTACAACAACAGGTAAAAAAGAAGACATGTCAAGATTGAAGTAAAAGACTAAATCAAGATAGATTATTACAATTTGGCAGCCAAATTTCATGAAATATCTTGCACATTCCCTCTGGAAGCTACTAAGACTGTACTTTACATAAATGATAAGAGATCCAATGTGCAACTCTGATAGTTATAATATCATTCTGGATAGGCCTCTATGATGGAAAAGCAAGCTGGAATTTCAGTAATCTTGTAACGTGGGAAGCCTCCTTTATCTAAAAGTTTTTTCCATTCAGGTTCAGTCCTCTCCTTACCACCGGAGCTGTGAGCAATCATTAGCAAGTCAAGTATCATCCCAATGCTGTCAAATAACCCATCACCGTCAGGCTTTAAAACCACTTCAACAATGAAGACCTTTCCTGTTTTTTCTGGTATTGCTCTTCGACAGTTTTTCAATATTTTCACACAATCTTCATCACACCAATCATGCATTATCCACTGCATTGATGAAGAAAATGGCGCAAAAGAGAAATTACACATTGAATTAGTTAAAATCTTAAATTGACAAGAGGCAGAACAAATCATGGTTGTCTGAGGGTAGAAAGAAAATACTCACAATTAGCAATTGGCAATTCCAATTGCTGGAGAAAATATAGACACTATCAGTAGTGTGATTTAGACACTATAACTATAATGCATATACCACAAATGCAATACAGATACTAATATAACAATTCTGTATATTGAAATGTATACCCTAGACTCCTTCCACAATGTCAAAACTTTCTCGAGTTCTCAATCTTTTTGACAATGGTGGAATCACCACCGTGAACAACTTCAACAATTGCTTAGTTGCTAAAGCACCCAATATGCACGAAAGCAGAGAGCAAGGTTTTAAAACCCATACCAGACTAGATGGTCAAACGGGTTAAATCATCGAGTGGTTTGCTTTTTGGTCAGATTAGACTCTCAAACCGGTACTATATTTTATAACTCGGATGAACCAGACAATTCAACAGTTAATCCATCAATCTGGAACGATTTGCAATAAACCAACTGGTAAATTAGCTCCAAATACACATTAAACGATAACTTAGATTTGAATACAACCAATTATCAAAGTAAATTGTCTTCAATAAGGCACAATAAGTACCTTATATATTTATGTCATGCATTAGACTGTCTATTTCCATTTTCTCTACTTTCTAGCAAGTTACACATGACCATTTCTCTCTCTCCAAATTCATATATCAAAATTTTGACAAATGTATAAAAGCATACCAAATTTTTTTTCCCTGAATTTTTTGGGAATATACAATAGTTACTTTTGGGTATTATACCTTCAAAATCAATTCATCGTTGGGTTGTGAAATAAGTATTTTGGACTCTTGGATAATAATAATTTCAAAGATTCAAAATATAAACTAATATCATCATTGAGAGATATACATTGAGGAAATGGTTCCTAGAAGGACCATAGAATTTTCAATCTCTGGATACATCACATATGTAACTTTACCTGTTGGTATGACAAATTTTGGTGTATAATAAGGTAATATCGGTGAATTTTATCCCAAGAATCTGACATTAAATCTAATGGCAGAATCTGGTCAAATAAAATTTTAAAAAAAATACATGCTACCACTTGAAATTATTAAACGGAATCTCGAGAATTTGATCCTTCATGACAATGAAAATTTCACTATTTAATTCACAAGAAAAAACCTCTTTGGCTATGCATGGAAATTCTAATGTGGACTAAGTCTACGCGTTAGAACATCTTCCCAAAAATGTGCCGCTCACATTTGCAGTTCACACAGGACTCACAAACTGTAAGATGGTGCATCCATAGGTCCATTCTATTATGTGCCTTCTCGTATACAGGAAAACCACAAGAGCATATCTTATCTTGGAAGATTTTTGGATGATGGATAGGACGTTTGGATAAGATTTGAATTTATTTTACACCCACCTCCACTAGTACCAATATAATAGTCAAACGTTCTTCCCTTTTTTTTTTTGGTATCATACTTGTAATTTAAATTTAAATTAATCATTGAATAGTGAAATAAGTGTTTTAGACTTTTCGATTATATTAACTTTAATCATTTAAAATTTGAACTCTTATTATCATTAAGAGATAAAATAGGATATTATGTAACATTAGTTGGTTGGTTTTCTCCACCACGTGCTTCACATCCCTCCTTCAAAATTCATTAACTTTAATCATTTAAAATGTGAACTCTTATTATCATTAAGAGATAAAGTAGGACTTTCTGTAACATTAGTTGTTTGGTTTTCGCCACTATGTGCTTTATATCCCTCCTTCAAAATTCAATCTGGGAAATACCTCCAGGCTAGCATTACTTGCCTAGTCAGTCCTTGTAGGAATGAGACTTTGGCCCCTTCCCCCTGAGAATTTAGATATTCTTATATTTCCCCTTCAAATATTAAATGTATTTACATATATCCTTGGAAAAAATTAGACTTTGTCCTCCAAAACTTTTTACAAAAAATGTAAAAGTATTCCTCATCTTTACTAGTTTTGGCCACTCTGCCCTTAAATCCCAACTTCTGGTTCCACCAGTGACTACATTCACGTGCCCTTGCCAAAAGAAAAAAAAATGATAACTTTTTTGTACCCTCAAGAACACAAAGCAAAGAACTTCTAGTGCCCTTGATTAGTCTAGGCTATTTCCACCAATTCTTTTTCAAAAGGAAAATGGTAACTCTACCAAGTCCAAATCAAGTTCTCTACATTATGCAAATATGACCATCAAGGTTAGCAAACAAGAGATATTTTACATTCTAAACTACAATGTCGTAATTTAACTAGGCCCTTCACATGCAAAAATAGAAGTAATTTGTGGGAGTTAAAGGAGAAGTGATAGTTGAGCTCATACTTAAAATTGAATTTTTATTCTTTTTTTCTGCAATCTTGTGGGAAGATAAACACATTGCATTTTGATTGAATATTATCTGACTTGTATTATTTACTATGATGATTTTGTATTGATGCATGCGAGATATAAAAATCTAGTTGAAAAAAGGATGTGTTAAGAAATAATCAAATTAAACTTTTCTATTGTCTCAATCCAACCGCACATCTACGGAATGGCTGAACTAGGCTCAAATCGAAGAACTTTGTTTCAAACTTTGAAGTTCTATGCTTCATGCTATCACCATAAAGGAAGAAAGACATTCAAGTCAGAAACGAGAAAACAAGAAGATTTGGCAGTAAATTTAGCAAATTCTAATACCTTCATGAAGACTGCTTGAGCACTGGGGATGGCATCAAACATGTCACCACCAACATGAGAAACTCCATCATACTTAGGTGCTGTAGCGATAACATGCGGCAAATCAAAGTTGATTCCTTTGATATGTGGATAAACCTTGACAATCTCAGCCATGGTTGCACCAGTCCCACCCCCAACATCCACAAGTGATTCCACACCATCCCAATAAGTACCTTTAAACACTGAAAGAATTGCTTGCATTGTAATCTTCCCAGTACATTCCATCCCATCATTAAAAATCTTGTTGAACTCAGGGTTTTGTGATGCCATATCCCATATCTCTTTTCCATGAGCTTTTTGGAATGCAATGCCGCCCTCTCTTACACAAGTACTCAACTGATGCCATGGACTTAAAAGCCATGGATGGTTCTCCATTAAGATAAAGGGAGTCATGCTCAACTGGTCATTGTTATTTAGTAGCCACCGGGAGGCGGTGGTTAGGCCGTAGAGGGTGGTGGAGGGAGTGTCTCCACCATTTTCCTGTTGAACATCTTCTATGGATTCGAAGATATTGTTGCGGACTAACAACCTCATGATGCGTGCCAGATATGGAAAACTTGGGGACGAAGAGTTGGTGATATTGGAGGAGATTTCGGAGAGGGATAAGGGGCGGCCATGGGAGTGTATAATGTCAGCTATTTGGAGCTCCACAGCACATTTTAAAGCCATGGAGTCTACAAAGGCGAACATTTGTTTCCATATCTGTGCTTGACCGTGAAGAAGTTTTGATGCTGCGTCATGTTTGTCCATGTTCTCTTTGTTTTCTCTTTCTCCACTATATGTGGCAAATGAAGAAGGGATGGAGGGATTTAATTGTAACTAGCTGTTGATAGGAGAATGATGGAAACCTACATGATTTGTTATCCTATATATTGTGATAAGATTTTGGTCATATTTTCCAATTTTAAGGTGTGTAGAAGAAACATTCTTTTTTCCACAAGTATATTAATCGGTTGATGTGATACAATAAGGTATGGATACAAAAAGCTAAACAATAAATTAATAACACTTGCAGACTGTACTAATAGTGCCCTTACTATTAGCTAGGTAACATTGTTAGTTGGAATACTACTAGTGTGCTTACTTAAATGCTAAATTAATTGACGGATTAATCATCTTGTATAAAAGTCAAGAGAGATTATATGGATAAGTGCAATAGTTACAAGGGATAAAGTGGATATTTATACAAATCATAAGTAGATTACATGAATATCAATATTTTATCACACACCCTTTTAAAGCGCATTTGATATAAATACTGTAACTAATTGTGCATTCCTTCCATTTTTTGCTTTACATAAAATGATAGGAGGGTTATGTGGTTATTTTAAAATTTTAAAAGGGTCATCTAACATTCTATAAAATCACAGGGAGTAATAAGTAATTTACCCTTTAATTAACTCTTGTCTTATATTGCAACTGCAGCACACAAGTTGGCCATCCGCTAATGAACTCATACAAATAGAACACCGCAAAAGAGGGAAAAAAAATTCTTTTGAGCTGCTCTTTGTTACAAGTACACTACAAGCTAAATCTTTTGAAGCCATAAATTGACAGTGTCAGCGTTAGATAATTAGCAATTGAATGTTGGTATGCATTTGCTTTTGTTATCAAGGTTGGCATTAGAGGTTTTAGGTTTTTCTTTTTTCTTTTTTCCCTTTTCTTTTTTCTAAGATTAAATATTAAATAGATGTCGAAAAAACAAAAAAGTATTAATTCTTGTTTGAGTATCCACCACACTTCAACTTCATTGGGACGGTGGACTTGAATTGTCTGCAGTTGCAAGTGCAATCGTGTCATACAATTAACGGTCCAAATCTATTGAAAGAAATCGATTAGCTCAATCCGGCTGTTTATTTGAATTGTTTATGAATCAGTTTAGACAAAAATGGATTTCTTTCAGCAAATCAAGGTAGTACATCGCATGGTGTGGCTCCAAGTGCAGCCATGCCAGCCCACAATCCCACTTTAAGCTAGCTTCAACAGATTGGTCTTACTTGGATTACTATTTTTAGGAGTTTTTGTAAAAAAATATATTATGGTAATTTGATATATATAAGGTAAAAAGGTGATTGAAAAATATGTTTACGAAAAACGTAAAATGTTTTTTTTTGGAAAACCAGAATCCGGACGAGGCTAATTTCTTGGTAATGCCTCTTAAAGGGTTGCCCCCTACCAACCGACATGTAGTTGGTGTATGCTTTTCAAAGTTGTTGGCTTTACCTTTCCCTCTAGTTTGTTGGCTTTATCTTTCCTTACTCTAATAATTAGCTTATATTGATGAACAAAAGATACAGACAGAGAAAAAGAAATTTTACCTCAGAAAGAAAGATTAGTGATCCGTCTCATGCCATGGGAGTTAAAAAGTTTGTTTCGTGCAGTTGAAATCTAGAAGATGAAGAATTTATGTATCTTAAGTACAACGACATCTATGATATATAGTACATTAAACATGATTAATATTGTATTTTGGTAAAATAAAAAATGAGTTCTTGAATATCAACTTTCTAATGATTAAAAAGAAACTGTATGCATACTTCAATAATGACGTAGTTAGTGTGCAATAGATCATAATCTTTTCATTTTAAAAGAAATGAAAGGCTTCGAGATTCAATTCTTGACGATGAATGAATTTGAAATAGTTTCCAGAGTAGAGGAATGTCACTAGATTCCAAGAGAACTGGGATTTCAGTTTGGAATGGCGTTTTAACCAGAAATTTTCCTTGCTCATTGATTGTTGGTTTTATTGTTCTTTAGTTTTGTGTTTTTGTGCTGTAATTGTTCAGCTATCCTGCTAGTGCAAATTTTATTGTTTCTCAATAAAACATCAATGTTACCAAAACAAAAATATGATAATACAATTTCGGAGTTGACTATAGACAAAGTTACTTACCTTTTTTATTTTTATTTTTATTTTTTTCCTCTTACCCCAACTGTCAGAATTTAGCAGCAGGAAGAATTCTAACACATCATCAAGAAGATTGACGAAGGAATTGTCTTCTCTTCTATAAGGAGGATAGGAAGAACTCTTAACACTTCATCAGGAAGATTGATGAAGGAATTGTCTTCTCTTCTACAAGGAGGGTTCTGTTCCTCGTCTACAGCAGATAAATAATAAAAAAAAAATTGCCTCTCATATATTCTCATTTAATAGTGAATGTTTTGGTTTGATTAGGCATAGAATATGTAAACGAATATGTAACTAAAATTCAAATTTGTGCCATAGTAATTTTAAAAAAAATTGAAGTACTTATAAGAGTGCCATAGTAATTTGAAAAAGAAATGACATAGTTAGAAATAAAAGGCTTTGGGACTTAATTCTTCGCAATGAATGATTTGAAACCGTTCCTGCCATATCTAACTTTTAGTCTTTTATACATTTGGTAAAGGAGACCAAAAAAATGCCCTTGAAGCTATAAATTCTTCCTTTCTCTGTATTGGCCTGCTATTAACATACGTAAGAGAACATAAATTGGCAGAATTTCAAGTGATGTCAAAAAGCTCATTGGATCGAGAAGGTCAGATAGTGGTGAAAGTTTATAGACCGGTTTTGACTGTCTCTGACCAAGCTTTCGTATTCACTCGTGTTAAACTGGGGAGGCAAGCTATAGCCACGAGCTCTTGCTTAACAAAGCTTCTTGTGTTCGTAGTCTCTTTTCTGCATGTTTCGTTGGTTTACAGGAAAAGAAGAAATTCCTACTGTGAGATTCCATATAGGTGGAAGGGAAGGAAAATGAATGATTTATGAGTTTCAGTCCTTGAGGTTACTAAATAATTTCAACTCATAATTTCTGCTCAAAAGTTATTGGGCTAGTGTTTTCGGTTGAGAAGAAACCCCTACATTGGATCAATTTTCGGTTCGAGACATATCTCGCGTGGTCTCTTTTTGCTTGAGCCATTACAAGGCATTTCTAGAATTCTATACAATTAGGTTTTAGCTTGAGAAGGAACCGCTACATCGGGTCAATTTTCGGTACGAGATATATCTCATGTGGTCTATGGGTGAGCCAACATTTCTAGAAGCCTGCACAATTAGGTGTGTACAGTCTAAAACTCAAAGGCAACAAGGGGAGATGAATATGAGATCCTACATCCATAAGGGGAGATGAATATGAAATCCTACGTCGGCATATAAATTAAGTATTTTGAACCCATGATTTCCACTCAAAAGTTATTGATTTTGCTTGAAAATTATTGGTGAAAGTTATTGGTTTAAGCTTAAAAGTTATTAGTCCAACCTGTAGGTATAAGACCTTTTTTTTTTTTCCCAAGTGAGAGGATTTGAATCTAAGATCTCCTACTTACTTTCTCTTTCATCTTACCACTCAATCCAACCTTCTCCTGGACATTAACTACCCCCAAAAGATACTGCTTTTCTTTTTTTTATTTTTAATTCTACTTCCACTTTCGAAACAAATTAAGAAATAAGAGTGTTGTTATCTTTGTTCTTTTTAGGAGGAGGGGAGCGCGGAGGGATGGACTAGTTGGTTCGAGAGAGAGAGAAAGAGAGTATAAGTAAAATGTTTTGGTTTCAAACACTCAAACTTACATCAAAAAACAACATATTAAAAAAGATCTTTATTCTATTCTTGATCTATTGCTTTCCTTCTTTTTTTCTACCCGTTTCGCTTCTGAATGTGAACTATTGATCTTATTGTGGGATAAAGAAAATGAAACTGACTTCCTTTCGGGCAATCCGTTCCTTAATACTTGTGGAAATCGCAATCCAATCTTCTATCCTTTCCATACCACTATTGCCGACCGAAAAGCCGTCCCAGTTTCGCTTCTGAATGTACAACTGTTGATCTTATTATGGTATAAAGAGATTGAAACTGACTTCCTTTCCTGCATTCAGTTCCCTAATACTGGTGGATATGGCAATCCATTCTTCTATTCTTTCCATACCACTTTTGCCGACTGAAGAGCTTTCCCAGTTTCAGAAAGAGTCAATCATCCAGCTATCTAAAAATCTATTCTATATATAAAAAGGGAAGGAAGATTTGGTATAAACAAATTTTTATCACTTTATGTTCTTTTTAAACTATTCTTGCTAATTATCTAATAAAATCAACTACTAATTACGGTTATGGATTACTACTAAATAACAATCTATTTGTACACTTTATTTTGGTGAATTTTCTAATATCTATTGTCATAAATATAAAACCAATTGTTCTGAAAATAATTTCAACAAATTTACTGAAAATTTTAATAATAATTTTCTATTAATTGCACACATTTTGATGTGTGCCCTGAATACTAGTACCTATAATTAGCTTATCAGCTTCTTTTACTAAGTTTAAAACATGCCATGCTTACTAGTTTGCACTGGGAAAGAGGAAGGTTGAGTTACATGGTTGTAGAAGGATTGTAAAGGAAAGGTCAAGTGAAATTTTAGATTCAAAACCTCCTACTTATAATAGACAAAAAAAAAAAAAAAGGGAAGCGGAAAGCTCCACGCCTCCACCCACCTTTTGCTGTCCAAGTGGAAACAAATCTACTCCTTTGTGTCGGTGGTACAACTATAAATTCAGTCGATTGGCTAGGAATCTTATTATCTATGCCGGCTCTACAAATACCTAGAGGGCATGATATTAGATCTAACTAATTTGCTAGACTTATTGTCTTCAATGACAAAAATGAATTAGAGAACTTTGGCTTGAGTTTTTTTTTTTCCTAAAAGGTCCCCTTATCTTGATGAGTACGAGTATTTTTTTTTTTGTGAAAAAAGAAAATTCCAAGATGTCCTTTTTTCTAAGATCTAATCTATCCTATTCTAGAGGAAAGAGAGTTTAAATAGGTTGTATAAGGAACTAGCAGATATAAAGACCTGGTGGATTAAAGGGTATTCTGATACCTCATTTAGATTTTTTCTTTTCAAGTGAGATTCGAACTCCCGACCTATAGTTCAAAGAGAAATTTAGTCCCTTTTTTGTGACCATTGACTTTTGGCTCAATGGTTAACTAAAATAGAATCAACTTTAGCAAAATTCTCTATATTGTGACCGATTCACCTAAGGCCATGGTCTAATATCACAACTCCAATCATAGTAGTCAAGACTAGTGTTCGAGTGTTTGGCTTAAGCCACTACAAATTGGTCACACATTTCATAGTAAGAAGAGCTATTCTATCTCATTAGTCGTAATACTAATGAATGCTACCCTCGAGAGCAACCCGCTACGTACTCTTAACAAGCTCGGTCACATTCTCTGAAATCAACATTTCAAACTGGGTGTTCTTCCAGTCTGATTTTGCATCATCGGTAAGGCAACCTCTATCTGTCTCTTCTAAATGAGATCTTTCTTTTTCTTCTTTTTCTTTTATAGAAAAAAGTTTGAGTCAATATGGCTCCGATCACCCTCACAAATCAAAATATGTCCTAGAACCGTAATATACTTACAGGATTCTTATAGGTCGTATGGTAACACAGTTCTAATATTCTAAAATGAGCTCCATTGAAAGAGAAATAGAATCTTCTTACTTTTTCATGTCACAAATTGCTACGATATCATATGTAATTATACCCTTCTTTGAGCTACACCTGGCATCACAGTTGTTCCATTATCAACCCTTTTTGATTGGTAAATCTTTGAATACATTCAAAATCATTAGTGAATTCCCACAACAATCCTGGTCCCCTGCTGATCTGTCGTGTGTTTTATATCACACGACGTCGTTGTTTTTGCCTGAAGCTTGAGAATCAACAGATGCAAGAATAGATCTTCATGAATCGAGAAGACAGAAGAGTTGGTTTGTCTTTAGCTTGCCATACGGAAAGCTCACTAATTTTATGGCCCAAACCCAGGCCAATATGGGCTAACAATTTGTGGTCCATCTAATAGATTGGGGCTTTTAGATTCAATTTCAGCTGCCATAAATTTAAATATTAGTTTTTTTTCCCCCAAAGGGATGTTTTGTTAAATGGTGAGAGTATATCAGCAACTCAAATGCCTAAATATTTTATGCAAAAGTAATCTTAGTTAGTCTTAAAAGCTGTCTATTTGAATATAATTATTCTATAAAACTACTTTATAATAAGATAAAAGTAAGATTAATCTTCCCTACACTACTGTCAACCTTGAACGAATAACAACTATGTGAAATTTGAATTTAAATTTTAATTTTTACACTTATGTGGTGGATCAAATGTTAAAAGTACTTTTGGTGTTAAAAACACTTTTAGTAAAAGCTCAAATTTGGTGCTTTTAAAGTAATTTTTGTGATTTTAAAAATAAAACAACAAATTTAATTATTTTATCCTATATTATGAACCAAATAAAAAGATAAATATTTTAAAAAATTTTGAAATTACATATTATTCAATACAATAAGTATTTCTTGAACTATATTTCTAAATAATATATTTAAAAATATTTAAACAATTAATAAGTATTTTTATTAAAAATTCTACTAAAAAAGCGCTTGTTAATAAATTACCGCAACTCTACCTTAAATAGCTAGAACGGGCGGGGCCTCCTCTAAACCAAGATTAGACTAGTTTTAAAGGGAAAATGACATGTTTCATCCTTCACATTTCGCAAAAATATTCTTTTCGTCCCTCACTTTTAAAATGAAGCAAATTCGTCCCTGACATTTAAAAATTAAAGCTATTACATCCCTGAACCTAATTTTCAATCTGAATCAAACCATTCAATAATCTAGTAATAAATTTCGGAAATAGAATTGATAAATCACTCGGTCAATTTCATCATATTCACATGATATTTAGTAAACCAAAAAAATAAAAATTATAACATAAAAGACCATTCTTTGTCTTGTAATAGTAGAGTTTTTTTTTTTTATAAATCATTTCATACACCGTTAGTATATCCGCTTGCGAATCTAGATGTGTATCATAAATATAAAATTTGGTGTTTAAATTTAAATTAAAATGATATGGCGGTACATAAAACCGTCAGTGTATACAATGATAATGTAGGAAAGATTAATCTTTCTTTTTTATGTTATAATTTTTTATTTTTTATTTTTTGGTTCATTAAATTTTACATGAATATCAAGTTGAGTTAACCAAGTGATCTACCAATTACACCCCCAAAATTTGTAATCAGGTTGATTGGTGGTTTGATTCATAT
The DNA here is from genome assembly GCF_003713205.1 of Coffea eugenioides. Taxonomy (NCBI): domain Eukaryota; kingdom Viridiplantae; phylum Streptophyta; class Magnoliopsida; order Gentianales; family Rubiaceae; genus Coffea; species Coffea eugenioides. The sequence goes on along the minus strand of NC_040042.1, from coordinate 29,673,196 downwards.
TGAAATTTGGGTTCAGGGATGTAAGAACTTCAGTTTTTAAATGTCAAGGATGAAATTGCTTGGTTTTAAAGTGAGGGACGAAAAAAATATTTTTATAAAATGTGAAGGATGAAACCGATCATTTTCTCAGTTTTAAATTGAGCAACGTAAATCCGTAGAGATGGCAATGAGGCATGGGTGGGACTAGGGATGGCAACGGGGCGGGGGACCCCTCCCCCGTCCCCCGCCCCGTTGCCTATTAGTTCCCCCCGTCCCTCGCCCCGTCCCCCGCCTCCCGCTCCTCCCGCCCCGCCCCGCCCCGCCTTGCCCCGCTTCCCCCGCGGGGTTAATAAAATTTTATTATATAATTTTATTATAATTAATTTTTAATAAATAATCAAGTACTAAAATATCAACACATCACCAAATTATTATTCATTGTAATTTTACAATTGAAACTCATAAAAACAATCAAACAGAAGTTATTTGAATACAATCCAATATGATGAAATAAATATAACTAAAATAGTCAAATTTTCACTTTTAGTACAAATGCAATCACTAATTCATCATTGTGTTTGTGCTTTTTTTTGAGAAAAAAGTGTTATTCTATTAAGTGTAATTAGAAATTTAGTATAAATGTATTAGTAAATTTAGTATAACTAATTAATAAATTCTATTAGTAGACATGTATAATTATTCATATAATTGATAATATCAATTATATTACATAAACTAATATACATTATATAATACATCTAACTAATAATATAATTATCATAAGTTTATAACTAATTAACTTACATATAATATATAGTCATTTATATATATATATATATATATATTTTTTTTGCTGGTGGCGGGGCGGGGGATGGGGCGGGGGGTATACCCCCGCCCCGTTTCTAAGCGGGGGGAAAAAATTCCCCCCCGCCCCCGCCCCAACCCCCGCCCCGTGAGCCCCCCGCCGGCACCCGCCCCCATTGCCATCCCTAGGTGGGACGAGGGACCTCAGTCCCATCGGCGTCCAATCCTACGGCAGCTACCCCGCCCTGCCCCACCACCCGTTATATCCACCTTCGTCCTGTCCCATTCACAGGTGTCGCCAGGGGGCCACAATAGTTTCTTGTGCAGAAAATAATTTTTAATGGAAGAAGCGGTAGTGGACTTGGGATTGGGATCAGGTTTCAGAGTGGGGAAAGAGAGTTGCGGGACTAGGAGGGGGAGCAAAAAGTGCGGTTAGTGGCGGGAGAGTTGTTCGTTGCCGTCCTCAGCAGCATCGAAGTGGGGGTTAAACTGTGGTGGGTTGAGGGAAGAAGAAGCAGTAGCAAAGATAAAAGACGTGGAGGAAGAGAGAGGAAAGCAAGGTAATGACATAAAGATAAGAGTCGGCCTCTTTGAATGAAGAGATAATTTCACAAACCTCCCTAATATTTCTGACATTTGCACTGACACATCTTGAGGTTTTAAAAATTTTACTGACCTCCCCTGACAGAGATTTGGAACCCTTTGCTTACATAGTGATAGCTAAAATTACCACTTTGTCCTATGAAATTGGGACTAATAATTAACATAAATTTGGGAAATAAATGCATCTAAACTAGTTAATTACATTTAACTAGAATAATAGAATTTTGATGTCTAATTAAGATGATTAAAACTCTATTACAGAAAGGCGCCAATTAGGGGTGTGCATCGACTTCGAATTCGGTAATTCGGAAGTTTGAATTCGGAATTTTTCAGAATTTTGATATAGAAATTATCGACTGATTTCGATTTCGAATTCACCAGTTCCAATTTCGATTTCAATTCCGAATTCAATTCGGAATTCGGTAAATTTCAAATTCACTGAATTCGGAAACCTTTTTTCCATTTTTTTTGTTAGATGTATTGTTATATAATATAAATTTTATATTACATATATTATAAATAATATTATTATATATGAATATATTATTATATACATAAATATATATTAATATACATATTATAAAACGAAATTGAAATAAAAAATATTATTATATATATAAATAAATAAATATTAATATATATATTATAAAACGAAATTGAAATCGGAAATTCCGATTTCAAAAACTCCATTACCGAATTCGAACCAAATTCGCATAATTCGAAATCAGAAATTCCGATTTCAGTGTCGAATTCCGAATTACCGATTTCAAAAATTCCGAATTCAATTCAAATTCGGTCGGTAAATCAAAATTTTTCAAATTTTGCATGCCCCTAGCGCCAATTGAGGAAAAAATTTGAGACCATTTTTGTGACTGGTATCATTTGACAAGGATGATTGAATAAGTTTCTAATATTGTAGCTGTATAACTAGAAGAGAAGAAATAGAGAAGGAAAAAAAAGGAAAAAGATAAGAAAATGGAGACAAAGTGAAGATGTTGTTCATCTGTTGGGAGTGAAGGTGATTTAAACCATAAATCAAAGTACTAATTTCCTTGTCATCAGTTTCAAGAAAACTAGCATGTTATCTACAATATATTATGAACTGTCTTACTTGATCAATAGATTTTTGAGTTGGTAATAAAGCTAAATTCATGTACTTCATGCATCCTGTTGTTATGTGTAAATTTATACAATGAAGAAGGGAGAATAGAAAATATTAAGAGTTGAAGTAAATGTTGGTGTGTTGCTTAGAATCTTTTGTTAAGTAAAAATTGTGGCCCCGTTTGGAACCTGAGTTTTTTGGAAGTTTATCTAAAATTTTACTGTAGATCACTGTAGAAGTTGTAGAAAAATTTTTGTAAGAGAAAAAACTTTTTTTCCTTTTCCTTTTCTTTTTTCTTTTTTTCTTTCTTTGTTTTTTCTTTTCTTTCCTCCCTTCCCCTTCCCCCTTCCTTCCACTGTTCCCTCTCCCGAAGCTACAAATGAAGCGGCAGATTCAAAGCTTTTTTTTTTTTTTTTTTGCATTTTTTCTCTCCCCAAGCAACAGATTCAGGGCCACCTCTCTTCTCCCTCTACCATTCCCTCTCGCCCGCCGCTGCTTCACCTACCGGCAGGGGAGGCAGCAGCAGAAATCTTTTTTTTTTTTTTCCAATTTTCCCTCTCTCTCTCCCTCTCCCTCTCCCCCTCTCCTTCCCTCTGCCCTTCCCTCGCCACCGCTGCTTCCCCTGCCGGCAGAGGAGGGAGCAACATAAACCTTTTTTTTTTCAATTTTTCCTCTCCCTCTCCTCCCCTCTTCTCTCCTTCTCTTGCCGGACAGGTCAGGTATAGAAACTTTTTATTTTTGTTGCAATTTTCCCTCTCCCCCTCTTCCCCCCCTTCCCCCTTCCCCAGCCACCCTCACCCTAAGTTAAAAAAAAAAAAAAGTCAAACCTTTCCTCAAGTTTAATAATCCACTCTCTGATACCGCTGGTGAAGTTGCAGGGAAATTTTTTGTTGGAGAACTTTTCCCTCTGGTGCCAGACCGTGGGAGAAGTTGAAGGGAAAGTTCACCAGAAGAAAGAACTCTGATGCCAATGAAGAAAAGTTCCCTCTCTCAAGAAAAGTTTTTCAGAAATTTTTTGTGTATTAGAAAAGTTGAAAGGAAAATTTTTTTAAGTGTGTAGGTTAAAAACTTTGATAAGTTTTTTGGGGTTCCTGTAGCAAAAGTTGTTAAAAAACTAGTAGCATACAAACTTGTAAAAAACTTGGGGTTCCAAACAGGCCCTACAAAGATGTGGGTGAATTCCAAAATTCTCCCCTATGGCTTGAAGAGGCCATAATTTCTGCTAAATGTTTTCACTATGAACTCTAAATGTAGCACAAAACAATAACTTTATAAGTACCAAAACTCTTGCTTCTCACAATAATAATTTTGAGGGTGTAGATGCAGTTGCAGTGCTTATATACATTTGCTACTGAATCAAAAGTCTCGCGGTTGGAACTTGCAAGTAGCTGTTGTTATGGTTGTTAAAACATTGCTTATGTTTCCATGTGGTGCTTGAAAGTTCCTGAATTGCATTTACACCCCTTCAACTTTACTAATCATTTCAACTTTTTAATAACTTGCAATCTTCTACTAATACAGGGACCAAGAGGGCATTTATGGCATAAAAATCTCATCTCACTCATGAAAATAATATTTCAATCCTATTTGGACTGAATTGTTACCAAAATCTCAAAAGTAAGGGTGGTCAGTGAAATATTGAAAACTTTGAGGGGTGTGTGGTGCAAGTGTTAGAAACCTTAGGAGAGATTTGTGAAATTATCCCTTGAATGAATGAACAGGAAGTGTGGGGAAGAGATCCTCATCGTCATAAAATGGATTTTTCCTCGGATTTCGCCATCAAGCTTTCAATTAAGTTGAATAAATCACCAATTATTCTTGAATTTTAGAAGTAATCGATTGAATGGAAAACTTAAAGAAGAGATTTTCATGGATTGCTGCTTTGTTTTTACTTGAGATGACAATTCAACTCACTGTCCCCGAAAACTCAAAACGGATTAATTACAACAAACTAGCTTCAGTTTATCCGTCTGTAATGAGTGCTAATTATTACATATAAGATTTGAGCCAAGTGACAAGAGGGGGCAACCACCAGTCTTTGGTAAGGTGGCCACCATCAAGCCATTAAGACTTGATGGGGTGGGAGTCAAGGGCAATTGTCACATTAAATGTGGATTTGATTTAAAAAAATTTAGACAGGTACGTAGTACATCCGTTTGGTCCGGTAGTAGTTCAATCCCCTCAGAATTATTTCAGGACCTCCTTAGTTCCGCCCCTTTTCCCTAGTGTAGGATAGATTAGGATATACAATAGTTATTGTTTTTGAAAAAAAAAAAAAAAAGACAAGAGGGGGCAACCAACTACTCTAGGAGAAGTTGGCTATTAAAAGAGGTTTAAAACTCTACTTGGCTATAGGTTAAGCGATAAAAAATCCCTTGACCTGCATTCTAAAAATTCAGACTTTTCTAAAAAGTTCGCTAGCAGGTGCATAAGTATCTGTTTGGATCGGTGGTAATTCAGTCCCCTCTTGGTTCTCTTTGGACCTCTTTAGGTCCCCTCCCCCTAATATACTCTGTCCTTGTCCCATTTAAGGCGCGGCAGAAATAGCTAGCATATCTATAAATTCAAATTTAAATCTTGTTTGATAACTCAATTTAGCACTTAAACTTAATAAATTTAGTTTTTAACATGTTCAGACTTGTTTGATAACTAATCTTGTTTGATAACCCAATTCAAATTTAAATTTTGTTTGATAACCCAATTTAACACTTAAACTTAATAAATTCAGTTCTTAATGTGTTCAGACTCGTTTGATAACCAAAAGTTGAACATCTGAATTAATTAAGTGGCACTGAATTTTTTAAACAAAACTTGCTTCCAAAAGTAAATAATAAGCTATTCACTTATCACTTAATATGATACACATTCAAATGTATCAGATTTAGTACTTAATAATTCAATAATTTAATAGATTCAAATTTCAGATTTCAATTTTATCAAACGCATCCTTCGTCTAATTTGAATAGTGGATTATTTATAAAATTTATCCGCATACATTAATAAAAAATTTTCAATCACCTTTTATCTCAAATATATTGAATAAAAAATAATGCTATAATATTTTTTTAAAAATAATTTACTATCCAAACACATGCTCAAATTTATGTGAAGCTCAATCCTACTTTTCAAGGTTGAATGACAAAAATCCGATCCTATTGTCGGTGACAAATACACGTTATGTACAAGGGTGCACCATTTAACAATGAACAACAAAGCATTTATCAAACCAACCGTTTGGCAACCACCAAGTTTTTAAGGTTTAATGTCATGGAAGGTTCAAATCTTACTTCCTATTATTTGTTGTTACTATATGTGATTTACCATTTAAGTGGTTTTTTCTAAATCCGCACGTAGGTGCATAGTGTGAAAAAACAAGAAACCATTTATCATAGTGGAAATGATTGTCCCGTCGGCATTCACTTCTAGTCGGCCTTTGATGTTGTAGCTTTACGGATAAAAGAGAGTGCCACTGTAGCCTTTGATGATTTGCCATTTAAGTGGTTTTTTTCTAATCCACACATAGGTGCGCAGTGTGGAAAAAACAAGAAAGCATTTAGCATAGTGGAAATGATTGTCCCGTCGGTATTCACTTCGAATCGGCCTTTGATGTTGTAGCTTTACGGATAAAAGAGAGTGCCACCGTCGCTATTAACTTTTTTGCTTTTTGGACCATTGAATTATTAGCAGATGCAACCAAAATGAGCCAGTCCACTACAGTTTTGCTTTTAGTGCAGAACAGAGGAGCATCCGATAGTGATGCTGAAAATTTTCTTCTTATGAGAAAAGTAGTTCCACAGCCCTCGAGGCAACAGGAGAAGGTACTCGTGACATGTCATGCGATGTATTACAATTAATCATTGATTACTAATTAAAGGTATTAAAATGATATAGTATAATTCACCATTATTACTGTGTGATACGTTATTACTATTAATAGAAAATGTCAGATAATGCATATAGAATATTTAAGATTTTGTAGACATGACGTCACAGAGATATATTGGTGCATGTGTAACTATTATATATCTATTAGTGTAAAGTATATATTCTATCTCTTCTTGTAAAAAATATCAAGTATTACTTTACACTCAATTAACTTCGATTCATTTAAGCTTATATTGTTAAAACTCAAACTTGAGTAGATTAAAACTACTATCGAGTCGAGCTTGAACTCAAATCGTAAGAGCTCAACAAGTTTAAATTCACACATTTTAATTTGAGTTAAGACCGAGTGTATCATTTAAGTTCAACTGGAATCAATCACATCATTGTACTTAAGAATCCCAATTCACAATTCAAATCAAGATTTAGACTCACGATTCACGTACATGACATATTCTGAAATATTTTAAACTATTTTGCAATGCTAAATCCTAACAAAATAAAAAAAATATTTCGTGTGAGTATACGGGAATAAATACAGCAACTTGACACATTCGTTTCATATTGGTTTGCAAACTTATCAACAAACGTGAGAACGTGGGAATAAAATATTTGTTTATGAGAATGGGGGAATAAATACAACAACGTGACACATTCATTGAATATTTGTTTGCAAACTTGTTACTAAACAAACTCAATGAGCTAGACAAAAAATCATTTTTATTAAACATGTCCTTCAAGTTATATTCTTAGTATATTGTGACTATTTTCCATTTGTCAAAAAGCTAATAGGGAAAGTAATTTGTCTCATAGTGACGCAGAAACATGGTCTTGGATGAGCTACATGAATGCCTTCCAAAGTGTAGAACTCAAGGGCAATACTACAAGATTCTTACCCTAAAGTGCAGTCAAATAGTTGGTTTAAACCAATTAAAACGCGAATAATTTGTCATAAAAGTCAAAAGCCGCAAAATAAATTCTAAAAGACGCCTTTTTATAGGCTACAAGTGTTTTAAACCGAAAACAAACGAAAAAATGCTTTCGCACTGCCTCAAGATATCCGGCGCCTGGTCAAGCTTTCAGTTGGCTGGATCTCTGACCGGGTTGGAGTTAGAAGTTTCAAATCCCTGGCCAATCCTACCGACTTGGGATTCATTGTAGTCTGGAGGGAAACAAATGCCAGGAAGTGGAGTAACTGCAGATCAAAGCTCTCTTGGAAACCCAAAAAAAAAAAAAGAATATATTCAAGGGGAGAAAATGAGAGATATATGTCTGTTTGGACTGTGAATTATTAGAGATATTTTTACTGTAGCACTTTTTGTGATGTGATGTATGTGAGATAAAAAGGTAATTGGAAAGGTAAAAATGTGTATTGGAAATTGTAATGATGATATAAGCAAATAAATTTGGGGAAATAAAGCCCAATCCAAACAAACTTTAATTATTGATTCTTTCCTTTTAAAAAAATTTTCATGATACATCAGAACAATCTTTTATAGGTCTGTTTAATGGGTGCCGATTAAGCAATCATTAAGATATATTTCATATATTATATTTTTAAAAATGTAAGATTAATTACGAAAAGTAAATAAATACAAGGAAGTGTAAATACGATTAAATAAGAAAAGTATATAAATGTAAGGGATGACAATAATTATTAGTATATCTATATGCATGAGACATTAGATGAATTTTACTTGTGTTAACGAGTGCTCAATAAATACACGTTAGAAAAACACATCTTTTGTAGGAAGAGGTTAATTTCTTTTATTACCCTATTTTACTTATTTTATTTGATTTGGTTCGGTGGGAAGCTCCTTTCCTTCTTTGATGTTCTACATCGCATCGTCCACAACTTCAAGTTTGAAATGTGAGCTTTGCTCATTTGTAAGTCATCATTATTTGTGGTAGGTGCAAATATTTCAGGGTAAGGGTGAGTAGAGGGGAAGATCCGAAGCACTGTGAGGAGAAGGACAAGACATTGCTGCTTTAGTTGTATATGCACATACACTTTTCTAGTTGACAACATTTGTACAATTTTGAACCGGCTAGCACATCTTATTGCTTCAGTGTGTCATAGTGTACATGTCTGGTTCTCAGCGGCTATTTTGGATCCAATATCTTTTTGTGACCACAATTGGACCCTGTAGAAACTTTCGTGGCAGACTCTTAGCTAATTAAGAGGATTTGGCAGCAATTAGGTAATAGTCTTTGTTATGGCATATTTTGCTTCAGCTTTCAGCTGACTGGTGATACATTCTTGCAAGCATTCCATGCTAAATTTTTTAAAATTGGACAATGTCGATTTTGTCAATCGATCATCAAGTTCTAGAAAATGAATTCGATGGCGTGAAGAGATCAATTATAAGTCCTACTAATTAATGGTACACGAGTTAATATTCTCAAAACCTTATGCAAGAGGAAGAGGTGAGAATGAGACAGATTTGAAGTCGCACGTCCCACTTTCTCTAAAAAATTTCTCCATTTTGATTGTAAGCTGCTGATTTGTTTAACCATCAAAGAAAGACAAAAATGCAAGTTAGATTGACATTTACCGTATACAAAATGGCTCGTTTCCCGAGTTATTTAGCACATTTGAAAAGGACAACAAAAAGTTAGGAAATTCTAGACATCTTCACCTACGTAGTCTGACGTAACATAATCTCAATTTTATAAAAGGGATAATTTTAGAAATCTCAAGGGAGATTTCTGATAATTTTACTTAATTCCCTTCAAATTTAAAAAATTATACTAATCTCTTTCGATGCAATGAAAAGGCTGCAATATCCCCACTTAATTGATAATTTATCACATGGGAGGGACATATAAAACCAAACAAAAGAAGGAAGGGGGGTGGGGGGGGGGGTGAAGACTAGCCGGCAAACCTTGTTGTCTACAATCCCTCTTCCATCCTCTCTATTCTCTTCCACCCATTGACACTATCTTCTCATCCATCTACCAACAACAACACTACAAGTCTACAAGCACACCAACATTATTATTTTTTTCTTACTTTCTTCTGTCTTTCCTTGTTATTGTACTATCGGCCACTTTTTTTTTTCTTCTTTTTCCTACTCTCAGTATGGGTTGCATATGTTAAGAATCAAAATCGATAAAACCTCAAGTTGCGGAAGTCGATAGAATTTAACAGTCAAATTAGATGGAGATTAAGAAGATAGTTGTGACAAAGATAATAAATGAAACTAACAGGTAATGGCTAGAAGAGGAACAACGATGATAAGGATTCTGCCATTATGTCCTGTTACGTACTAGGATATTGATATCTTCACATGGTTTTTTTTTTTCTTTTTGGATTTGCAACTGTTTGTTGTGGTTTCCTACGAAGATTAATTTGTTCTCTATTTCTAAGCGCCATCAGAGCTTGGGGTTGCTCTTAATATTACCGTGAGATGGTGTTTCGATTTTATTTATTTTTTTTTTTATATACATTCATTTCATAATATAATTGCAAGTATTGTTTAACAGAGTCAATACAGTGTCAGTTTGGGAAACGATGAGGTTGTGAAAAGTTTTTAGATAGTGTTTTAGTTGATGGTTATGATTGATTTACAGAGGAAGCAATTCGGGGAATTTTGGGAATGACAAAATTATTAGAATTTGGTTTAGTATGGTAAGGTTTTGGGTTTAGCATATTATGGGCGAACTTTAAAATTTATTTATTTATTTTGAATTGATGAGTAAATCCTTTTCCATTTTCTTTTGAAGCATAACATTTTAAAGGGGTATTGTGGGATATTTCAATATGATCATAGGCGGTTGGATCTAAATTATTACTTAAACAACAAAAGTAAGGGAGATCAATGTAATTTTTTAAATTTGGAGAAGCTAAGTGAAATTGTTAGAAACTTTAAGGAGGTTTCTAAAATTATCCCTTTATAAAAGGCAGGGCCAGAGATCTTGGAGACTTGCAGGCCTGAGAATATCGACAAGAAACAGACCGGCTCTGATGGCTTACAGTATTCAATCATATCTTGAAACTCTTCCTGCACTATTTTGTTTCTTTTTTCTTTTCTGTTACTACTACAGTTTTTGCCGGCGGTGGAGAAATAGCTCACTGCCCACAAACTGGCCAGTCATCGGTATGATGCCAGGGCTTGTTCGGAACTCTCACAGGCTACAAGATTATGGAACAGAGGTTCTTAAAGAGAGTGGAGGCACCTTCGAGGCCAGCGGCCCTTGGTTTGCTAATATGCACATGGTCCTCACCTGTGATCCTGCCAACATCCATTACATTCTCAGCAAAAACTTCTCAAACTACCCAAAGGGTCCCGAATTCAGGAAAATATTTGATATTTTGGGAGATGGGATTTTCAATGCTGATTCCCAGTTATGGGAAACTCACAGGAGAGTAACTTTGTCGCTTATGCACCACCCCAGTTTCCTGAAACTATTGGAAGTAACTGTTTGGGACAAAGTGGAAAAAGGGCTCCTCCCAGTTTTACAAAACTGTGCAAAAACAGGATCCCAGCTTGACTTGCAAGACATATTCCAGAGGTTCGCTTTTGATAGCATATCAAAATTGGTACTCGACCATGACCCAGGCAGCTTATCCTTGGATTTGCCAAACATTCCATGTGAGAAGGCTTTCAACGATCTAGCGTTAGTCCTGTTACATAGGCACATATTGCCGGAGCGCTACTGGAAGCTTCAGAAATGGCTAGGAATCGGTAAAGAGAAGAAGCTGAGCAAAGCTTGGGATGCTTTTGATCAATTCATTTACCCTCGCATATCACTGAAGCAAGAAAAACGGAGTAAAATGTTTGACGAGGAACGCAGGTTTGTCGGACTAACCACTTTAATGGAGGCTTACGAGGAGACAAACAATAGTATTCGCGATGCAAAAGCGTTCATGAGAGACAACATTCTGAATTTGATGTTTGCTGGTAGAGACACCACCAGTACAGCTCTCACATGGTTTTTCTGGCTGATTGCAACAAATCCTTGGGCTGAGGAGAAGATTCTTGAAGAGATAGCAAATGAGTTGGACGTGGTGAAACAAGGTCAAGATTCGAGGCTCTTCAATGTCCAACAGTCCCATAAACTCGTTTACCTCCATGCTGCTCTCTGTGAAGCTCTCAGGCTATATCCGCCCGTGGCTTTAGAGCACAAAGCTCCAGTCCAGGCCGACATTCTTCCAAGTGGTGTACGCGTCGAACCAAATACCAAACTGATTCTTTTCTTCTACTCCATGGGGAGGATGGAGTCCTTATGGGGTGAAGATTGCTTGGAGTTTAAGCCTGAAAGGTGGATATCGGAACGGGGGAGAATCAGGCACGAACCTTCCTTCAAGTTCCCTGCGTTTAATGCCGGACCAAGGACTTGTTTGGGCAAGGAGATGGCTTTTGTTCAGATGAAAATGGTGGCAGCCTCCATCATCTACAATTACCACGTCCAAGTGGTGGATGGTCATCCTATTTCCCCTGGTGACTCCATTATTATCCAAATGAAACAGGGTTTAATGGTGAGGCTCTTTCAAAGAAATCGATGAATTTGTAGCCTTGAAATCATCACTCCCTATATGCTTGTGAAGATCATCAGGCGACGAAGAATTGTAATATGTATCCTTGGTACTGATGTTTAATCCTTCTAGTTGAAACTTTTGTTGTAAAAAAAAAAATTGTCTCCCCTGTATACTCTGTACTTATTTGGATGGTGAATTTAAAGTACGTTTCGAACGATTTTTCTTTTTTGTAATGTTCAATAATACTCTACTGCTGTTACACTTGCTCTCCAGTTCTGTCCTACCAGTTGTATCAAATGGGAAGAAAACAAAGGTCCTTGTTGCAGAAAAGGGAACGCACCTGTAATAGATAGATAAGCTACTGACATGGTGATAATTTGTTGGAATAGTTTGTGAATTGAAATAGAAATAAAGCTTGTCGAATTCAAAATATTGGACAAAATTTGGCATGTTTTTGTTCATTGAAGGAGACTAATTGCAATCTCTTGATGGTCATTATAGTGAGAAAACAGTTTTGGCATGTTTTTGCCTATTAAAGGAGACTTGAGCAGTCTCTTGATGATCATTGAAGTGAGGAAATTGTGACCCCTTAGTTTTAATGTCTTCTGGGTTGTTTTTCCTATATAAATGACAAGCTTTTAGTAAAACAAACTTACTTAGCCATTTTGATCCTTTCTTAGAAAAATGCCTTTTAGTTTTGCTATCAAAAGTTATTTATTCTTATTGTATCCTAGAGATATATTGCCTTAACCTAAAAGCAAATTACTAAGTGTAATGGAGGCAATAAACACCTTAAAGATAGTATTTGTGCATGCCTCAAGAATTATCAACAAATGCCCTTTCTTTTGTGAAATTTGTTTGTGAAATTTCTGCACTCTTATTTTATTTTCTTAACATAATTAAGCTATCCGGACCTAGAATGACTCTGGTTGGCATAGGAGATCACGTTTTCTTTGGATCAAGTTCGTCCACAAATAATTGTGTACTTATAAAGGGTGACCAACGTGCTGTAGTAGGCCTAATAGTGGGTAAAGGGGAAATCAGGTATCTTTTCAAATTGAAGCTGACCTGTCAAAATAATTCATAGTGGGTATCTGTCAAAATAACTTAATCTTTCCTATGCTATACAAAAGTGTGGATGATCTAACTTAAGTATTTTTTTTTCCTTTTTTTATGTATCTATATTGCCCATAAGTAAAAGATAAAGCATAACTGAGAAGACCTTCATCCCAAATAACTAATGTTGAGATTCCAGAAATTCTGAGGCATTGGGTTTAGTATATCATGCTTTCATATTCATCATGACTAAAGAGTCCATAATATGCATGGTTATTAAAAGGAGCTCACCTTTACTTCTTCCAATTCGTGCATGAAGTTTGGTACTCCAGACTACAAACTTTAATCACAATAATATTATATTAGCCAAGGAAGTCTTTATCTATTAACTAAGTTGAGGCATCAAAACCTAAATATCCTAGGTTCTCCCCCTTTTTACTTCTTAAATCTCACCCTTTTCTGTATCGAATTCTTTTTTTTATAAAAAAAATATAACATCATATTAATCTCAATCCATATGGTTAGTTAACTAGTTTATGAGTTTTGTTATCTTTCTGTGGTTGATTTCCCAAATTTTTCATAAATTGTTATTTATGCAATTTTGCTTTTCGCCGGAGTTAAATGAAGAAGCATCAATCAAATTTTTCAAAACGTGCATGTGATATTGTGTAGTATTTAGGTTACATTGAATAATAAAGAAGCGCCATTCTTAATCATTGTTAAAGTCCAATATTTGATCATTAAAAAGAATGTAAATGAATGAGGGGATGCAGGTAGGCTGTGAAAATGGTGAAAGGAAATATAGGTATCCACCTAGAAGCGTCTAGGATTAAGGAAGATAAGAGAAACTGAAGAAGGATGAGGACGGTGAAAGAAGCTCATGGATGAGGGAAGTAGGGTTTGCTGAGACATTAGAAAGCTGGGCTCAGGGCTTATTAGTCAGAAGGAGGGAAAAGAAATTTGGGAAGTCTTTCGGTAGGATAATACATTTGACCGGATTAGCAGGTAAAACGTTTGCTTAGAAACTATTACTGGCTTAGATTTGTCAGTAACTCTTTACTCTTAGGAAAGTTATGGAGCTTGATGTGTTTATTAAACTTGAGGGAAAGTACTATTATTATATGAGTAAATTTTATATATATTTATAGTGTGTATACTATTACCGTTAAATCCATGACATATGTATAAAAGTTAAATTTTAAATTCAAATTTTACATATTTGTCATTCATCCAACGCTGACAGTATATAATATAGGAAAGATTAATTATTATTTCAATCCGTAACTCATTTTGGAATTACGGACAATCCATTACGGACTTTTTTTATGACGAGCCTACTTCCAGGCCTTCTTTTACTTGGGGATTGTGCGCTGTTCGAAGATATTTACTCTCTGGTAGTAGATGGCGAGTTGGAAACGGGAATCATATCAGAATTTGGAAGGATAGGTGGATTCCACGCCCTTCTACTTTCAAAATTATATCCTGTTCTGATGCGCTGCCGGATGATTCCACTGTGGATTGTTTAATTGACAGAAATAGCAGGAAATGGAAAGTTGAGTTGCTTCAGGAGCTTTTTGGTAGGATGAGATTGAGCTGATTATGGGTATTCTATTGGAAGATAGTCGAAATCAAGATAAGCTCATCTGGCACTACTCTAAAAATGGCTCCATAGTGAAAAGTGCCTACCACCTTATCAAAACACAATCTACAAGCTGGCAAGATGTAGCTTCAGGGAGTAATGGCTCGGTGAAGGATGTTTGGCCTCGCCTGTGGAAGCTCAACACACCAAGTAAAGTCAAGATATTCTTGTGGCGTATCTGCAAGGGTATTCTACCTACATCTTCCACGTTGAATAGCCGTGGAGTCTACCTTGACCCTACGTGCCTTTTATGTAAGGCCTCTGTTGAAGATGTTAATCACCTCTTCCTGTGCTGTCCGGTAGCAGTTCAGGCTTGGGCCCTCAGTTTTCTTACACTAAAGATAAGGTTAGACTCCGCCAATCAGGTTTCTTCTTGGTTGCTTGGCCTTCTGAATCTCTTGAAGAAGCGGGACATGGAATTGGTAGCCATAATTCTTTGGAATCTATGGCTTAACCGAAATGGTGTTTTATTCGATGGTTCATATCGGGATCTGCTCAGTCTAATCTCTCTCTCTATCAGTTACAGAAGTATCGGGAAGCCAACACATCTCCAAATACTCCAATCCGTACTTCCATTGCTCCACTCCACTGGAAAAAGCCCCCTGTGGGCTTCCTAAAGGCAAACTTCGATGGCGCAGTTGTCTCCGAATATGGCTACTCTGGTGTTGGAGTTGTTGTGAGGGACGAGCGGGGCAATTTTGTTGCAGGAACTTCTCACAAAATCTTTGGTATCTTTTCCCCTGAGGTCATCGAAGCCTATGCTGCAAGAACTGCAATTTCCTTACTGCTTCAGTGGAAAGTGCCCAACATTATTTTGGAGGCGACTCTTTGAAGATCATCAACATACTTAAGCTTATGGAATCTAATGACTCCGCCTACGGGGTGCTGTTAGATGATATCTTTGTTAGGTTACAGAACTTCGCCGCTTGGGAGGCTAATTGGGTCCCTAGAAAGGCCAATGTGCCAGCACATTTATTAGCTAGAAATGCTAGCTCTATTTCAGATATCTGTAGTTGGAGTTATTCTCCACCACCTTTTCTTCTTTCCGCAATTTCGGCGGACCTATCCTCACCTTAATGAAATTTTCTAGTTTGCTATCAAAAAAAAAAAAAAGGAAAGTTAGGCAACCGGCTTGTCCTGTTTATTTTCCAAATAAGTCTTAAAATATTGAAAAATGCAATTTGATTCCTCTAAGTTGCGGTCACAAATTATTTGATCCCCGCCATAGTCTGCCCAAATCCAACGAGATACCCACCAGCCTTGGAGACAACCAGCTTATTCACATTTGGTGAACACTTGAAAAGAAAAGTTGGTAATCAAGTTTAGTTTAATTCCATCAGTGGCTAATAGGGCTAGAGGATGAAGGGAAATATGTGAAGAGAGAGACCGCAAGATTGATGACAAAGCCTCAAAATGGAGGAAGAATGAAGGCAGAGGCAGAGTAGGGAGTGGAAATTGGGTCAAAAATGGGTTGGCAGGTTATGTCAAGACCCGAGTATAATAGGAGACTCGCTGATCCGAACACGACCCGCCAAGTCGTGACAGGTCAACATGCCTGATCTGAACACAAAATTTTCAAATTGATGGGTCATGTATAATAGGAGACTCGCTGACCCGAACACGACTTGTCAACCCGCGATAGGTCACCATGCCTGATCCGAACACAAAATTTTCAAATTGATGTGTCGTCCGAATGACCCGAAACATAATTCCAATTTACTAATCTACCGCTATAATTTCTAATAAAACCAATTCTGCACAAGAGTAATTATATAATGAAGTAAAAAATATCTCAATAAAACAATCCCAATTCAAACCAGATCTGAAATAAATTAAACATCGTAAAAGTTTTTTATCCCAAGTCAGATTTGAAATAAATTAAGACACTTTAAAAGTAGAAATAATGTAATACATTATTAACATATCTAGTCTATGCGGGAATGGGGAGCTTTTCAATCGAGTTCTGATTGTTGACGTGCCGGACTTCCATTGGCCGATTGGTGGTCGTCTGCTCCGTGTGATTCGCTCGCGTGAATTGCTCCCTCCAGCCGATTGTTTCTTTCTTTTCTTTGTTTGCTTGGATGTCTGCATTGGAGCCTGCTGCTAAATTGTGGTCCCACGTCGTTTGGTTTTTTTTTCCCTTTTCTTTTTTTAAAATTGGATGGAAGTGCTTGTTAATAACCTTTTTTTGGATGCTACAGCCCCTCTCATTCCCTTGTTGGTTTAGAATTATCCCGGCAGAATTATCCAATAATTCCCCTATTGAATTGGAACTATCCCTCTTTTTAAACTATCTAATTAGCATTTTCCCCACTTGTTAGCTAAAGAATGGCTTTTGTGGTTCCTCAAAAAAACGCATATAATTATCAAATTCTTTCCAATTAATTGTTCGTTAACTGATTAATAAACTCGCTTTTAATTTATTACGCAACAAATCGCATTTAGCTATCCCCCTGTTACAGTTATTAACATATTTGGACTTTCCAAATAAATCGCAATTACTTATCGATTTCTTGTAATTGGCTTATGTTAATTATTGGCACATGTTTTTTTTTTTTTTTAGAATCAGAGGGGAGGGCATTCGACTATTATTATCAAATTTTTATTACAATTTTATTTGGTATCGATTTTACGTAAACAATCAACAATGTGGTGCGCTTCCGTTGGTGTCATTTATCGTTTGTCCACGCCGCGCACCGCATTTGATTATCAATTCTCTGTTGTTAATTGTTATAACTATTTATTTATCTCTTTTTATTTGGATTCCCTTTTTTTAAATTACCAATTATTTATTCTTAATTGTTAATGACTTATTAATTATGCCATTTTTCCCCTTTCTCAACAATAGATTGTGTTGCCAAAAAACTTGACATCCCAGGTCTTTACAATTATTACTACTTTCCCTTTGTTTCCAGATAAATTGCAATTATTAATAATTACTCTTTTTTGCAATAATTGCTTATATTACGCTTGAAATGTATTAGTTATTATATATTATCTTTTTTTTGTAATTGCTTTTGTTATCCTTCAATTGTGAAAATTTTACACTTTAATTGATTTTACCTGGTCACGCCACACACCATGCTTAATTATTGATTCCCGGCTATTAATTGTTATAATTATTTACTTACCTATTTTTATTTGTGTTCTTTTTTTTGTTAGCAAACAAATCATATTTAATTACCAACTTTTTAGAATACATTTTTAATAACTGATAAATAATACCATTTTTTTTATCGCCATTTTTTGTTGCCCAACAAATCGCATTTAATTCATAACTTTTTTGCAATTATTAGAAACATTTCTTTTCTTCTCAGAAATATCACATCTAATTTCCTTTTTTCCAAATTTCATTAAGAAAATGTCCTCTTTTGTTTTGGGTTGCCCAACAAATGAAATTTAATTATCAGCTTTTTTCAATTACTCTTTTATTAATTCGGTTCTAATTTGGCAGTTTTATTGCTACAAAAATCACATTAAATTGCTGGCTTTTTTAATTATTAATACTTTTTGTTACCCAAAAAAATCGCATTTAATTACCGCTTCTATGTAGTTATTAGCCAAGAAATATGCTTGTCTTATTCTTTTCTTTCGTTACTTTTCCTGTCGTAACCAAACTCCTTATTGCTAATCTGATTGACTCATTTTTATAAACAAGCCTGCATTTTGTTTGTTTAGTTCCAGAGCAAGCTTTCTCGAGCTCCTCATCAGACACTACTTGTCACCAGCCTGTTTCTGCGGACAAGTGACTGTACTTGACCTAATTAATTGCTACCTTAATTTTCTATATTACCCATCCCTTGTGGCTATATTTACGATTCCACTCCATGGACCTTGTCGCCTTTTGCCCTTTACTTGAGGTTATGTTTGTAAATCTATAAAAAAACCGTCATTTTTCGCCATTGTCTACCATCAGCTTCCTTTTGCTGCGGTTGATTGACATTGTTTGGTGTTTTGCATTTGCACAATGGTTACAACGTTTCTCTGGTTTTCCGCGGCGGATTTTCTACTGAGCATCATCATGAACAATGGTAATTGTGCACCCACTGCATTCTTTTCTCTATTCTAAAACTCTTGTTTCTTTGTTAGACAGAGGGAACTACCTCATATCGATTGTTCTTCGTTTTCTTTGGCTATTTTGAACCTTCATTTTCCCTAATTTATCAGTCTGGTTTTAATTTGCACTGGTGCTGTCGTTTTTCTTCCTGGTGAGCGTGTTGATTTTATAGTTCGGCTTAATTTATATTTCAAGAATTGCTATCAGGCTGCTTTCCTTTTTATTTCTTCCTTGCTTCTCGGCTTTCTAATGCACTGGTTCAACTATTTTTTCCCTTTTTTGTCTGCCCCTTCTAGATTATTATCACCAAATTAGCTTCTATTTTTTTTCTCCCATTTTTTTCACCTTTTCTTATTACCTCTTACATGATTGCCATTTCTTTGATAGTTTCTGCTGTTATTCACTTCTGCGGTGTTGAGCTTCTTCGTGTTCACAGGTTAGTTCTTCTGATTTTGTTCTCGTTTTGCTCTTTTCTCTATATTTTATCCTTAATTTGTGCATCTTTGGGATACATTTTCTGATGCATCACCGCTTATGGCCTGCTCCAGCTTTACCTTTTTTTAGTTTGGGACTTTTTGACTTCCTGTACCTTTTGTGATCCTTATTCTTGCATATACGAGTTATTCTATTGTTTCTGCTGCTATATTTACATGCCTGATTATTTTTTATGTAAGCATTTGTTCTTTGCTCGGCTGCCGCTATTAACCCCTTTATCTCTTTGTGTTCGCTTGTTTTTTGCCTCCTCTGCTTTCTACCTGTTTTCGATTTACATTCTTTTTTGCTAAGTTAGACATTCCTTTCTTTATATAGTCCTTCGACATTTTTTGCTCTTACTAAAAATCGATGGATGGAAATGCTACTCGCCGCAAAAAATACGCAGAAATGCCATCTTCGAAAAAAATGCAACTTCTGCAACGCCGGAAAGAAAATAAAGCTGCCAAGAAAAAGAATGCGCATTTACTCCCACGTATTCGTAAGGTTCCACTGGGTTATATGGAATCGGGTGTTTCTTTCCCTGATTCGCATCATGAAAAACTTGATGGTGCGAATCACTCTTCTATGCATAGTGAAATCTTAGGAGCCGAGGCCTTGAAGACCGGTAATGACAGCAGCGCTGTCATTACTGAGGCATTACAATATATGTCCTCTCATGAATCCGCTCCTTTCATTCCTCACGTCCATTCTGCTCCCTCTTCTCAGACTGCAAACGCCATGCCAAATGCAAGTATTCTTGCAGGTATAGTACGAGATGTTCTTCTTTTGCTGCTTTCTTCCTATCCAGTTCTTGGTGTTTAGATCGTCTTTGCTTCCCTACCTGCTGGTTGCTGATTCAACATTTCAATTCTTTGTGAATGGATACATCTTCATTTGCAATCTGCAGAGTTTCCACTTACTGTTAAGGCTGATCTTAGGAGCTGCAAAGGAAAATTCCTTCCAGAAAAAAGAAAAAATTTTAACCTTCCTTCTTCCACTATTGAGCCTGATTTCTGTCTACCTAGGAGAAAAATTAGGAACTCTATACCTGTAGCATTGCATGATGGACTAGGCGATTGCTTTAATAGTTCTGATAGCGTCATCCAAGCTCTCAACTTTGACAAAGAGGATTTGCTTATGAACAATCTTTTTGAAAATCCAGTTGAGTATTGTTCTTCGGTCCATGTTTCTGTGAACTCTGAAGAGCTTTATCCTCTCACAACTGCAAGTGAGACGGCTCAATTCCTCCAACAAAAAGATGCATCCTTTAAGGAGCAGGATTCTATTATTAGACCTGCTTGCTTTGTTCCTGTGCTGCCAGTTGATAGGCGCAATAGCTCTTCTAGAGTTTCTGAGAGCATCCTGCAACCTTCTTGCATAGGCAAAGATCCTCTACTTGCTCCTGAACTTTTTGAAAATGTTGTTGCGTACTCTTCTTTGCCCAAGGTTCATATGAAATCTGGTCAACTGCAATCTCTCTTCAATGGTAGCCACCAAATATTTCATTTTGGAAAAAATATCCCACCCTCTGAGAACCGCACTTGTGAAACAGCTTCTGCTTCTCAAGGTACATTTCTTAAACATCAGCTATTCTCAACACACCCCTGCTAAGTATTCTTTTATTCCGACTGCATATTGATTGTGTTCACTGAAATGCCATTGGCCCCTTTAGTTAGCTTATTTCTTAATACGGTTACAGAAACCTCCTCTATTCCGGAGAGACAATCTACCCATTCTATTGGAAGAAATGCTCCTGTGAGGAAAGCAACAGCAATTCCCCACTGTTCTGGTTTCTCATATAGAGTTCAACCTTCGACCCGAAACCGCTGTTCTCGTCGTCGTGTGAAGAAGCAAACTCCGGGTTGGCATTTTATTCTTCAATAGCTATTTCGGGTATTTTAGATGCCATTACTAATTAGCCTAATAGAGGCACAACTTAGTTTGCTTCTCAGCTATAGTTTCGAAATAAATGCAGCTGCACCTAAAAGAAGGAGGCAGCGGCAAATTTTTCCGATCAATGAAATCCCCCACGAAGCTTTAACTCTTCCAGATGCTCCTGATTGTGAGCACTGTGGAGCCAAGAGGTTCCATTTGGAACCTCCTAACTTTTGTTGCTCTGGAGGAGATATTTCTATCGTGGCTCCATCAATGCCTTATGATCTTAAGCGTCTATTTATCGAAAATGATGAGGAAAGTGCTCATTTCAGAAACAATGTTCGGTCCTATAATAACAACTTGGGATTCACATCCTTTGCTGCAAAATATGATCCTGAACTGACCAAGAACAAGAAAGGTGTTTATACTTTCCGTGTTCAAGGTCAGGTCTACCATTTCCTTAATGGTTTGGTACAGTCATATGAAAAGCCTTCTGGAATTCAGTTTTACTTTTTTGATTCTGATGAAGAATTAGCAAAAAGAATTGGAAGTTCTGATAAGTTGCGTGGAAGCACTTTAAAATTGCTTATGCGTATCCTTTCAAACAACCCTTATGCTAAATTCTTTAAGAATCTCAGAAATGTTCCAAACATTGACACCTATAAAATTGTTTTGAATTGTTATCCCGGTTTGGACCAGCGAGTTTATAATCTGCCTACAGCCTTTCAAGTTGCTGCCATATGGCTGAACTGCCCTCGTTTCCTTTTGGACTGCTTGAAACATTAATATTTTTTGCTTTCTGTCATCTGCACTTCTATACTTAGGCAGATTGTTTATGACTTTTGGAAATGCTGCTCACCTGTTCACAATTCCTTCACTTTTGTACCTGGTTATCTGCTAACCAGCTTTTGTCATGATCAATGAACTTTGATAATAGCACCTGTATCAAAGTTCTTGCCAGGCTTTCAAAGATTGACTGAAATCCTCCATCTTGGACAGCATGAGGATTTTCACAGATATCTTTTAATCCCTGACGATGAACTCCCTTTTTGCAGAACTAGCAGCTTTATAATCTATATAATTTGGGATTCATTTCCGTTTCTATATATTTTCTGCAATGCAAATATTATTATCCGTTTGAAACCTCCAGCTTTGTATGCACACTTATTCATTTATTACAAATGACAGCATTTTTTACAAATTAAACTTATATATTCAGGTCCTGCTACTTCTATACCAGCCTACCTACTACAACAAACATGGCAAGTACAGGGTGAATTATGATCTTGCCTTCAGGCCATTAAAGCATTACAAATGCATTACTTTACATGCAGCCAGTTGACAACTCACACTTAATGTTTCACATTGAATTGTCTTTTCTATTCATTGTCCCTTACCTTCTTCTGCAACTAATAAATCTTTTCAATTGTGGTAGGAAGAAGCTTGCACTTGGCATTAAAAGCAATGAAAAATATACTCTTTTTACATTGATCTTTTCTTTATATATATGTTCTTTCCGTTTACAAGATCATCCATAACAACTATTAGCCATACATTTCACTACAGCTTTTTCTGCATAAAAACTTGTCAGCAGGTGAGTTTCTCTACAGTGTATTTCTAATCCCTATCACATGATGTAGCCTTATACTCACATTTTTCATTAATAGACCACTTTTCTGATTTTCCAATTTTACAGATTTCCTCCTGATAGTTCAATGGCAGAAACAATCTTAGAATCTCCAACAAATTTTCAACCGACAAATAGCTGCTTATCAGCATGCTGTTTTCTGCTCAAATGCATCCACAGAGGACAGGTTAACCTTTAGCTCGTTCGCCTATATTGCAGCATTTAGAGTTAAATAGTATGGTATTCTTTGACAATATTTTACTGCTTCATTTTTTTAAGGTATTACCTGCTCAGTTTGAATCATTACTCCATCAACACCACTGCAACAGAATTATTCTAAGGTTTGGACTGCAGCAATGGCCTATCACAGTCACGGATCATAGATTCGCACAAGGATGGGATGTTTTTTGTGAACAAAACATTGTTAAAAGGCATGACACGCTATTACTTCGACATAGCGGGAATCTGATATTTGACGTTATTCACTTTTGTGAACTACAAAAACAAGTTCTTCTGCCTTGGACCGTCCCTCTGCCAGATCTATTGCACATGAATGCCATTGCATCAAGAGGTCAGAATACCGCAGTACCTATCTCATATCGTCATCTGTATAGTATATTATTTTTAATGTAACACAGTCATTTGATGACAGATGATATCCACATGGCCGCTACACACCAGCAAGTTACTTCCTCGCTAAGACCAGATTTCTGTCAAGATCTATCTGATTCAGTGTGCTTTTATCAAATCTTTAACTCCGCAACTCCAAACAGCTTGGTAAGCTATTCTATGTTTCCCTGCATTCTTTTTTTTCATCTCAACTTTCTCGCAAGCAATTTCCTTTTTGTTTCTGCATATCTTCTAATCTGCACCTTTTGATGATAGAAAATTCCGCGCTTTATTGATCACTTCATCAATGATATCAAGACTCCCATGTTACTTATCAACACTGGACAAAAAACTACTCAAATTGCTGTAAAGCATAAACGCCTTCACCGAAACTGGAGAGATTTCGTTCTTCAACATCAATTGCAACACAATGAAACTCTGGTCTTTGTTCCAGAATCTGAAAATATATTTACAGTTTTAATCTTCGATGATACCGGAGTTGAAAAATATTTTCCTTGGTATCACACGTTCAATATTTATTCGGATGCTTAATGAATTTAGCTGAACCGTGCAGTGTAATTTACCTATCGATTGAATACATTGCTGGTAGTTTCCACTTCTTCTTAGCTGAACCAAGCAACCACTACCCCATGATCAGTGTTAATGCATTGATTCTTCTTTGAATTAACTAATTTTACAAAATTAATTATTCAACTGGGCATTACTGGGCATCACTTCCTTCACCCACCGCGCATAGCGCGGTGATCCCCTCCTAGTTTGTTCAAACATAACAATCCCAACTTCACACAAGTTAAACAAATTCATTTAGGATTAAGTGGTCACCGCCTTTGGAGAAAAAAGAATAACTTAGTTTAATTATATAAAATATTTTTTATATTTATTAACTTATTTTTAATTCATAAACGGGTTATCGGATCAACTCATGGGTAATTTGAATTCGACATATTTTCTTTTCGGGTTCATTGGGTTCTATCCGATTTTGATCCGAACTTGTGAAACCTCAATCCAAACCCATTTATTTTGTGTTATGTTCATGCCGTATTTTTAGATTGTGTCAGAAATTACTACCCCAAAGACAGACGTCGAATTAAAAGTGGGGAGATGGCGGATTCGCGGGGTGGGGGAAGGGAGGAAAGGAATTAGGCGGGTGAGATGATGGAGTGAAATTGGGAAGTATCAGCAGGGCCACCAGCGCAGAGGCTGAATTGGGCGTGCAAGGTTCGTAACATGGTTTGTTATATTGGAGCATTCTGTGATTAATGAATATTGTAATGACTGTTCCCAAATATTAAGGAAACCTGGAGAACAGGCGTATGTAACTTCAAAAGTTACAGGGTCTGTAACCCAATCATTGTCCAATGTGCAAACTTGAGTGATATCTGATAGTAAGTGGTTAAGATGCGTCCGCAGCTCTCGTCAAAGTTACGGACCCGTCATCTTGTTGTTTCCCTTTCTGTTGTGGTCTATCTTGAAACTGCCAAGTGCCAAGTCTCCATGTGGGGTAACCTCTAATTAGTCAATCTCCCATAGTCGACCAAATAATTTTGTATTCTAGACATGATTTTAAATCTCATATCTTCTTGGTCCGTGTGAATAGC
The DNA here is from genome assembly GCF_003713205.1 of Coffea eugenioides. Taxonomy (NCBI): domain Eukaryota; kingdom Viridiplantae; phylum Streptophyta; class Magnoliopsida; order Gentianales; family Rubiaceae; genus Coffea; species Coffea eugenioides. The sequence goes on along the minus strand of NC_040042.1, from coordinate 29,648,388 downwards.
TTTAGTTAGCTAATATTATATAGGGTAAATTACGTATAACCTCTCTATGATTTCGTCTATTATCACATGATTCCTCAATGTTTTAAAATATTCATTTCATTCCCTATTATTTTATATAAAGTGAAAATTTGATAAAAAAAATAGCCTGTGTAACTTCATTAATTGAATACCAATAGTGCCCTTTTTTAGATGCTAAATCAATTGACGAGTTTAATTACCTTGTAAAAAGTATAGAGAAATTACGTAAATAAATGTAAAAATCACAGGAGAATAAAGTGTATATTTATACAAATCATAAGAGAATTACACGAAGATTAAGATTTTATTGCACGTGCTTTTAGAGCGTGTTTGGTATGGATGCCTTAATTGTTTGTGCATTCTGTACATTTTTCAGTTTATATAAAATTATAAGGGTTTATGTGTCTATTTTGAAACCTTATGAAGATCATCTGATATTCTGTAAAATCATAGAGGGGTTATAAGTAACTTATCCTATTATATATAAGAATGGTATATAAGCTTGTAGCTGAAGAGGGCTGGAAGAAGAAAAAAAGAATACCTTGCCCTGGTGTAGATTTACTAGAGCGCAAGATACCATACGCAACATCAAGGTGAGCCAACCTAGGCGTAGTGTAGGGTGTTAACTGTTAACGGATCATATCTGGGCTGAAATTGGTGACTCCGGACTTGATGAGGTTGTGTAGGTGCTGGGTGTTAATGGATCAAATATGGACTGGAATTGGTAATTTTGGACTCTCAGACACATGATAAGCTGATTCGGATTCAAATTCGGATTCGGATCCAGATCCAAATGAATGTAAATATACGATTTCGAATCCGAGATCAGTCAGATCCAAATCCAAAAATTCGCCAAGTATATCCAAATTTTTTGAATTGATTTGATATGCGGATATCAATACCAAGAATAGGCAATAATAAGCAACCCGTCTCTTCAACTTATCTAGAAAATTACTTAATCCGTCAAAGCCAAAACGATAATGAGTTACACTTAAACAACAATGATAAAACCAAGTTACACAACTAAACCAAGTTACTCATTACAAATATTACATTCCAGTTTTCCACAAGAGAAAGCTTAAATTGCTTGGAATAAAAAGACATCACTTAAAACAAATCACGCAATATGTAGGTTTTTCAACAAATACGCTAGACAAACTCCTGATGAAAAGAGTGAAGTAAACAACAAACAACAATTGTAAGATGTAGCAACTAATAGGTTCATTCAAGTCCCTCTTTTCTTTTTCACATCAAACTTTTCTTTCCAAATTTAGCACTTGATCTTCATACTTTGATGTTAGTGTTGCAGTGCTCCTCACTACCTGGGATGTCTACTGTGATTTTTAACTAAAGTTGAAGATTTTTTGGACTTGAAAAAAATTATTAATTTATTCTTAAACATCTATAATATAATATTAATCAAAGGAACACTATTAATACAGATACCCTAACATATACTATATTTCTTTCTTTTGAAAGAAGTAGTAGATCTCATTTACTATCTTGTAGTGACATCTAAACTAATTATATCGGTACCTGATAAGATGATTTAAGTTAGTAGATTAATTTGCATATAGAATATTATGTGGATAACTATTTGAGTGTCAACGATATATTGCCTAAATACGGTATGTGTAAGTGATCATACTACTTAATAGTATCATATTATTTTGAGTGTTAATTGTTATACTTTGACTCTCTTAACTGTTATACTTAACAGGGTAACTCATATCATTAGAGACTAGATATAACATGATGCATGGATGGATAGTAAATAGTATATAACGATTCACCACCTCTAATAGTAGAGGAGTTATTTAATTAATGGCCATTTGTTAAAATATTATTCAAGAAATTTTAATATTAGGTGGAAAGATCTTAGGATGCATTTGATAAAATTGAAATCTCAAATCTAAAATCTAAAATTTGAAATTTAATCTATCAAGTTATTGATTTGTTAAGTACTGAAGCCCTAACATTTGAGTGTACTCTGCATTAAGAGACTAGTGAATAACTTATACCTATTTTTTGGAGTAAGTTTTCCTTAAACAATTCAAAATCATTTAATTAATTAAATGATTAATATTTGGTTATCGAACACTTCTAAACATGTTAAGGTCGGAATCAATTAAATTTAAGTGCCAAATTGGATTATCAAACATAATTAGATAGATGTATCTAAATATCTATTCATTGAAGTTATATTTTGGTTATAAGTAAATAATTAATTTTATTACAAATGGCACATTTGAAATGCAACAAATACTGCTAATTAGTAAACAATGCAATGTGCTTGATATTTTGTTGGTTATTAATAGTAAATATATGGAAATATATTATTTCCTTAAATATATGAAATCAAATACCATTCTTGGTTTTTGAGGAAATTGCTTCGGTTGAGAGATTTTGCTTGGCAACAGATTCGGACTGTGGTTAGCAATGATCAAACCATCTATTTATGGTTTGATAAGTGGCATCCACATAGGCATTTACTTTATTATTTTAGAATTGATATTCTTCAAGAATTTGATAGTATTGTGAATGCAAGATTAGCTAGCATCATGAGTGCTAGTGATTGGGTTTGGCACTAGGGAAAGAAGAGATTTCAGAAGGTTGAGTACTTGTCTACCTTTATCTCGTGAAGAGGACACTATTTACTGGATGGGTGATAAAACAGATAATTTCACAAACTTTTCTACTACTGAACTTTTAAGATGCAGAGGTTCCATGGTTCCATAGTTCAAGTCAGTATGGTTCAAAAGATACAATCTCAGGCATGCATTTATGATCTGGTTGATATGTAAAAATAATTTACCAGTAAAAGACAGATTAATGAAATGGGGAATTGCAGTGGATAGATAGTGTGCATTGAGTTTAAGAGCTAATGAATTAGTGGGACATCTCTTTTTCACTTGTGATTATGCTACTTATGTTTGGCAGAGAATACAGTAGTTTTGTCTCTTGTATAAGGGAGTATGTAGGTGGTCCGATGAACTTTAATGGTGATTCAACATACATATTCAATAAGACACTTTTATTAGCATGGTGTTCAAGTATGCTCTTGCAGTAACAATTCATATGTTACGGAGAAAAAGGAATAGAAAGATTTTTTATGGCAAACTACTATTACTGAGTTGCTAATCTAATCTGGTAGTGTGCTTAATTGTTACATAATTTGTGTCAATTCTCCCTTTATTTTAGTAGATTATTTCGTTATTGTGTGGATTTTTCCTAACTTTTGTGTTTTATTGGTGTTTTTAGGAATATGTAATAAAAAGAGTTTAAAAAGAGTTGCTGAGAAGATTATTTGGTATGAAGCAAGGGCGCACCTTGAAGAGATTCCAGAATTAAGAAGTGCGGTACACGAGACTAATTTCAGATGATTGATTATTTCCCTGAAATTTTGGAAAAAAGACCAAGAATTCTATTCTCTTTAGGAAGCTCTATTTTTATTGAAGATAATTAGTTAGTATATTATTTTATCATTATCCAGGAAAGTAGATTATTCTAGTAGCGAAGGAAGATAGTTCCTTTTATTGGGATAATTTTGTAGGAGATATCTTTTTTAGTAGGAATATCGATAAATTTCCAACTTTGACTGTTTGTTCAGAACATCATAGATAGTAGTTTTTCTCTCTTCTTCTCTCAAGAAAAAAAAAATCGATACTTTGTTGGCTGCACTTTCATCTTAAGGAGTAGCTAAGCATTTCTTTCTAGCCAAAGGATAAATTGAAGGATTGGTTCTACAAACAACCATAAGATCGAATTTATTTTAACTATTTTTTTCATTTATTGGCATTTGTATTCCTGATTTTACTGCTCATGATTATTGTGTTAGTTGAATATCTAAGGTCCGGAATTTAATTCAACTAAATAATCTACTGTCAATTAACATAGTTGAATCCTAATTGTTTGGCTGTTCTGATTCTTATGGTGGCCGGCATGATTGGATTTATATTAGAAAGACAAATAATCTAACTTAAATGAGCCCTTGTAATGTGTTTGTTAGTTAGAATTGGATTTTTCTAATTTTTAACACAATTGTAAGATTGAATCGTACCTAGTTTTGTCATTCGATTAAGAGAAAGTAATTGATGGTCATATCTTGACTATTGAAAAAGTAAGAAAAGCCTAGTTGTCAGAGTTTATTGACAACTATAACCAGTTTATCAATGAATATTTGAATTTATTTTTGCATCAATGATCAGTTGTATAAACCATTTCTGAAATTCTTCCTATGGCTAAAGCTTACGTTATCATTATTTAGATTTTATTAATGTTTGCATGTTTCCTTTATTAGAATTAAATGGTTAGTCTAGTTTTCTAGGAAAAAACCCCATTTAACAATTGCTCTAGAGGTAAATAAATCATCCCAATCCTTGTAGAGATGATTTTATGTAACACTATGCTCTAATTTTATTGATTTTGGAATGAGTGTTTTATTTTGATTGATTGACAACTTGTCATAATCCACTCCATTGTGCAGAGTATCTGAAGTATTGTTGCGGGGTGGAGAAAAGTTCTTCGAACCAAAGAAATTGGAAATTTTGTTTGGTGTGAGATTTTGCCCCTCCTGGACAGTTCGTTTGCTCACGACAGCCCCTTGGAAATCGTTGTCCAACTCCCCCACCAGGGATCGAGTCCCAGCGATTACCGTGTTCGGGGGGAAGGGACCTCTCCTCCCGGGTCGGAGTGGGATTAGTCGAGCCCCGTAAGGACTGATCCGGACACCCACTCCGTCAGCAAAAAAAAAAAAAAGAGATTTTGCTTCTGATTTTTTTTTTTTTGGTTAGCTAGTTTAATTATTAGTATAGTATAATAGTTGTATGTATCGAGGTGGATATGCACAGTGTGTCACTTTGCGTACTCTTCATACTTATTCTTTAATAAAACTCATAGTTTATCACATATATATATATATATATATATATATATACACACACTAGGGGGAAAAGGCTTCTAATATAAGAATTGAAGTATGACAATTTCATTATGTGATATTAAATAAAAAAATGATAAGTTAAATATTGAGTTAAAAAATATAATATGCAATAAAACATAATTATAAGATAAGATCAACTACTTTGCATCTAACCTTGGATAATAAAAGACCTATTTATATCTGCTCATGCACTTTAGGAATATTAAAATTTGTTATTTAGTTTGAATTTGATTTTGATATGAGGACAATCCACCACATTATCTTGTCATATAAGTGAGATTTGAACAATTAGCATACTTGAAGAAATCATTGCTAGTGGAATTTCGGTTCTTGCAAGCCAAATTCTTGAATTTATATTGATTCCAATGACATATCATCACGAGACTTTCACATTAAGCAAGCAATTAATTATAATTTATTGTATGATTTAGGACATATAGCAAAGCATCTCCTTCTCGATAGGTGTTACAATCACGAAATATCAGTTTTGTGTTAGTTGCCAAGATATACAACAACTAACATGCTAATTTAGAGGAATAATTACCTCAAAAAAGTACTAAAGCATCTTAATCCACTCAATTCAAGAAAAACAATTAAAAGTAATGAGGTACATGCTTTAGATTTGTAGCCAAATAGTTTTAAGTAGATAGTTAAATATATTGGCAAATCAAATGAAGTGAAAAATTGTCTAAATGGAAGAGTCAATAAAGTAGCAAACGATTTGAAAATTATCCTAACTAATAGTTAAAACAACAAAAGAAGTAGATGCAATCTATAAATAGGAAAATTTATGATGATAAACTTATTTTAAACCATAAATAACAATTAAAAAATGTGGTCTCTTCCTTATCAAGCTTGTCTAACATGGACAATTGAATTAAAATACTAAAAAATTATTGCACATACAACTTGCAATATTACAGATTTTTTACAACCAAAAAGTAGATTGGTTAAAGAAAACATACCTATTGAGAAAGGTGTTGCAAAATAGGGAAGAGGAGTCACTAATGTAGCAACATCTGAATTCAATATGCTGCATGATTGTGGTGGAACAAAACCTATAAGTAAATGAAATGAATTTGAATAGATGGGGGTTACTATGATAACAACCAAGAAACCAAACTTCTCTACTAATTGACATTAATTGTGTCTTAACATCTATATATCATAACTTTATAAATAACTGATGAGAAAGACTTTAAGAAATTAAAAGACTTAGATGTTAATACAATTAAATGATTGGAAGGGCTTTTATGTAATTGCACTAAAACACAAGTTGAATTCAGTTATATCCAATGTTTAATCGGATATCAAACACTGTCACACATCAAACTTACCCCTAGTTTTAAATGTTTAAAAGGATATCTAAGTAATTACAACAAAACTAAATTAGTTATAATAACTCATATTCAATACTCTAATTGCACTTCAAACACTCTCACATTTCTAATAGTTGAAATTCAAGCCCTAAACTCATTCTTATATAGTATAAGGATACACACACGGTGATAAGTATTTGATGGAGTATCCATTCAAAGTTAAGTTAAATTCAGAGCCTAAAGAAGGAATTTGAAAAAAATCTGAAGTATTTAAATGAGACGGTAAGATCGATAATGGTCTTTACCATCTTATCAAACAATAACAAGAAGAATCATATGGCACTTATTTGGGTGGCCACAGTTCTAGAACTACCTGTTTTGATTTAAAAATCACTAGTTTGATTTCTTTAAAAGGTGGAACCAAATACTAGCCCCTTATAGGAATAGTTCTGATTACAATTCTGAAACTTTTGGCTCCGTTTTCAGTTACAATTCCAGTTCCTTCTGGTTTTCTAGCATATACTTAACCACTTATAGTTACAAATTCAATATAAAACAATATTACAATGAAGCATAGAAGAAATTAAGGAACAAGAAATTAGAAAAAAAACAACACTTTTATTATATTATTAGTTGATTGGAAAAAGGTAATAATACAAATTTAATGAGAAAAATACCTCATATCTGTCAAATATTTTAAATAAAATAAAAGGTAAACTATATTTTATTGGAATTGAAATGGGAAAGGAAAAATGTCTCAATTTTCTCATTAAATTGGTACATGCATGCATGCATACATACATATAATATATATACGTGTGTGTGCGTGTGTATTATATGTATGTATTTATATGTATATGTATATGTGTATGTGTGTCTATATATATATTATGTGTATATATGTGTGTATGTGTGTATATATACACACACAGATCTGTCATGGAAAGAAGTAATCATTGAAGACACATACTAGAAGATGAAACCAAAAAAGAAAAAAATTAAAAGCTCTCAATAATTTAATTTTTGAATGGGTATTGTAATTTGAAGAATTAGATATTTTTTCTTGATGGAATTAATATAAGGGTTTTGCCAAGTTCTAAGGAATATACTTGTATATATATTTTCGTATGCAATAGCAATTTTAATGAAAATTAGTCAGTTGTTCTTTGAGTTAGTCAATTATTTGATTATTTTGGTGCTGAATGCTGGTAAATGTCCATTGTTTTCATTTTCAGATAATATTAACATATCTAAAATGGGAGTTTTGGTGCCTGGAAGTGTTTGATGAAATGCTTCAGTAAACCAAGTCTTAAAAAAAAGGACAATTATCCCATGTTAATATTAGTTAAGTCATTGCCGTTATTGAAAAAAATTTAAACATTGATAGCTGGAACTATTGTTATAGAGTTGGCAACTTGTGATTGGTTATTGAGCAACTTATAAGAAATCCTGCACGTCCCTCAATGAAACCATAAAACCTGAAGAGACCTTCTGTAAAACATCAAGGACAGAAAATACTGGATAGAGAAACAAAGGTCCGGAATGGGGATTAAGCTATAGCAGTGAGCAAGATAAAATAAGGATTAGTTCGGTGTCATTGTAAAGGCTAAATGAGTAGATCTCGATAAACATGAACATGTAGGTGAATTGCCAAGCACGCATGGAAAATATTACGAGTAGCTAGACAGAGTTGGAGGTAGTACAGGATAAGCTCTGAGTAAAGATCCAATCAAGATAAGGAATATATACGAGGAGCACATTTTTTCAGCAGATTGTTGGAAATAGTCTCATGGGGTGGGGTTTTTGCTAACAAAACTTGGATTAGTTTAAGATATCTCACTTCATCTATGATATTAAATCACTACTGGAACTAGAGGATGGAATGGAAAACAATGAATCAAACTTAATCCAGGGAAAATTGACTTGAAGTTGCATCCCTCATTCTCTCCAAGACTTGTTCCCGGTTTCCTTCCTGATTGAACAGATACATCAAATTCAATTTTGCTTACCGTGTCGAAGAGAAATAACGAGTCTATCTTCGTACCAATGAAAGCAAAAGAAAAGAGCAGCAAAGACTAAGAACATTGGTTGTTGTGATAGGTTGCAGAGTCATTAGGGCATCCATGCATGATGCATGGAATTTGGCTCATTGGACTTGAGCAAACAGTCGTCGACTCGTGGTGGCAGAATTAAATCCAAGTAAAATTCAAAAATATAGAAAAAAATACCACCATTTCTTTGGTTGAACCGTTCTGTCCAGTAAAGCATGCATGGACGAACGCAAAGTCTCACGAGAGTCGAGACCCTGAAATTCAAACGTTCAAAGCCTAGGAGTTAAGACCACTACCACGATATGGAGAATACAGAGACAGTAAACAGTCTAATCTCATTGTTATTGGTGGGGAGGCGGCAGGCAATCAGGCAAACAAGATGTAAACGAATTCCGGTGTCCGCTGAGCAACCAACTAGAGCGCTGAGGGAGGAGCAGAGGACCCACACGCGGTCAATTTAGGACGGCAGGAGCAAACTTCTTTGGCAACGAAAAGATTTTCATTAGTAGTTAATGTTGTTTTTTCTGTGCACAACACTGTGTTTGAATCACGACCACAATCAACCTTTTCATTCATATACGGATTTGTACCGAGCCAAACATGGACAGAAATAAACAAGTGTCCAATGACTATTCGTTAATGGGAGTTGGGGTGTTATTTTTTGTATTTTAAAGATGCAGTTAATTCAGGATTGAGTGTCACAATTCATATGTAATAAACGTGAGTATCTATATAATAATTTAGGTAAAATTTAGGTGTGTTTAACGAGTATTCATTTGGCATCTTTTAGAAAAATACATAAATATTTAAGTAACTATCTATTAGGTTATGAGATGGGAAAAGTAACTACTGATATTCAATGGAGAAGTTTAGTTTGAGACCCTATTAGTCAGAGGTCAAGACTTCTTTTGCAATTTGGTATTTAGTATGCATTTAAGCATTTTGTACTTTGTTTGTCCAAAAAAAAAATCACTAATTGATCAAGTCTCTTTTGATAGACAGTGCTATCTTTGGATAGAGTATTATTTAAAATAATTACTATAATAATTTTTATAATATGATATATATGAGAATAAAAAGAGATAAAAAATATAAAAAAGTAATTAAAAGACATGTTTATAATGCAAGCAATTAGTTTAGAAAAGATTACGAATCTAAGCCCACCCGTTTTCATTTGGTGAAATCGTAAACTATTTCTAGTTAAGCCTATCGATAGTACAATATTTTCCATTAGGACCCATTCAAATTCAATTTCGGAATAGTAAAAGTCAAATCCTTTGATCAAAATCAAACTAAGGAATAAACATACACGAAATATTCCAAGTCATACAACGTTAATTGTTCATGGTTGCTTGATGAAATTAATAAAGAGAATATAAGTAGTGGCTTGTCTAATTACACCTAAGACGCTACCAATTTTATCCACTCTGCTGTTTGTCTTAATTTTCTTTTACATCCAACCCCAAAAAGATCATGACGAGAAACCTAAACCTTATGTTCTGCATAGCTTTAATAGTTCTTGCAATCAGCATAAAACCTTATGAAGCCACTCGAATCCTTGGTTTGGAAGAACCAGCAGAAGATTGCATTATGATTAGAAAGCTGCATCATTTTCTACAATCTCTGCAGTCCCAGAAAGCGGTTAAACCTCCGGCGCCAAGTGGGTGCAGTTTCATCGGCAAAAATGGTGGTACGCCATGCACCGCTAGCACCATTAGTGAGAAGAACTTTGCAGGTCGTGTTGCAGTGGCTGCACCTCCGCCGCCGCCGCCTCCTCCTACCAATGCATACCAGCAGCATGTGATTCAATTTGGCGTGGCTACTAATTTGCCCTGACTGGGTAGGGGTGGGCAAAAAAACCCGCCGATCCGAAAACCCGATGAAACCGATCCGACCAGATCCGAAAAATAGGATACCCGATCCGATTTTTCTTAGCGGGGCAGATGAGGGTCGGGTACCCGAAAAATCGGGTACGGATACGGATCAGAAAAATAAAAACCCGCGGGTACCCGACCCGCAGGGTATATTTTATAAATATTAAAAAAGTAGGGATCATTTTATAATTTTGTAATTTTTAATTCTAAGTGCAAGTGAAGTGGCTCGCAGCCTCATATTCTAATCCTATATGATCTACTCTTCTCATTTTTTTTGAAGAAAGCGAATATTCTGGTGAAACATGAACAAAATGAAAAAAAAAATTTGTGAAATTCTGTTATAAAAATTGTTCACCCCTTTCATCTTTTTTATTTTTATTCTACCTCCATCGATCTTTCCTGCAAATCTTGCATCAATTCAATCAAAGATTTTTGTTTGGAGTTTCAATTTTCTATTAGCTAGATAATTAAAATATTTGTGTCATTCATTTGCAATTATATCTCTTTAATTTGTCTCTTTTATTTAGTGTAAGAAATTTATTTTTCTTTTTCATCACCTTAATACCATAAGGTCTATTCCAAAGATGTAAAGAAGTTGGGGAAGATTTTTAACATTATTTTGGTTATATTTTTTTCAAAAATAATTAGTTCTATTCAATTCTTTTCCGAACTTGATTTCACAATTGACTTATTTGAGATGCGGTCTTGTACCATATTATCCTTGGGGAAGTTACCAAATACTTATTATCCTTGTGTTTGTTGTGTTGTAGAAGTATGAAATGTGTGAAAATGGTGATGTACTCAAAATTATTATGAAACTTCGTTTTGTCTATTAGATATTCTAATATGTACTAAATTTATGAGATCGATTTGATTATTGGATGAAATGTGTGAGAATGGTGATGTATGGACTTTAATTACAATATCTCTACTAATATTAATTGGAAAAGCATGTTTTTTTTATTGAAAAACATGTTGATATTAAGTAGAAAATAAATTTTTTTTTATTGAAAAATAGTTTTTTTAGGGGCGGGTACCCTATGACCCGCCCCTTTTTTTCGGGTACCCGCTATTCTGGTACCCGAAAATATTAGGAGCGGGTTAGGGTCGCAAAATGGCTGATCCGATATATTAGGGTCGGGTCAGCCAAATCATGTTAGGGGCGGGTACCCGACCCGTGCCCACCCCTATGACTGGGTGTGTACTGCTTGCTGTATGCCACAAAGACACTTGACCTTGTACATGTAGAATAAATTTTTGGGGTGTTTTTGAAAAACTTTGCTGTAATAGAGTTTTTAGAGTATATTTTGGAATACTTTTAGAAAATATTTTGGAATATTTAAGAGTAGAAGAGTTTCTAGAATATATTTTGAGATATTTTTTAAAATTTTAAAAAAATTAAATTAATTTTTAGATTACCTTTTAGAGTACTTTTTAAAATTTTTTATTGTATTTGAAAAACTAATTTTTGAAAAACACTCCAAAAACAAGGGATCCAAACAGCTAGTACGTTTTTATCAAATTCTTTCTTTGCAAGTTGTTAAAGAAAGAGACAGTACCTTCAAAAATAATAGCTCAATCGATAAATCTTAAGGTAAATTTTGTATGTATCATGCATAGAAAGTAGAAATCACCGGTAAAGAAGGCAAACAATCCGATGTAGACCTTTCGTCTACCTTAGCCCATGACAAATTCATAATTGTAAACAAGTTCTCAATATTAACTCCAGATTTCGTAGTAATATTAACTTTTAGCTTATTTTTGTATTTCTCAAGTGATGAGAGGGTTATAAATTTAAAGAAAATAGTGGAAACAAAAATCAAGTGTGCATATTTTCTTGGTTTTATTTGGTTTTTATTTTACATAAATAGAAGTACTTATTTAATATTTACTTCTTCTTGTAGAATAAGTAAAATTTGAATGTGTGTTATTCTTAATTTGTGTAAACTAAATGGCACAAACTTCTTAGATTGGAAATATAATTTTAGCATTGTTTTAAACAAGAAAATATCCTTTATGTGTTGGACACACTTGTACCTAAACCACTTCTCAAGGAACTATTGCACCCTATAGAAATGCTAATAACAAGCATACTAATGACAATGACATCTACTGTTTGTATCATGGTGGCCTTTGTAACTCTTGAGTTATATAAGCAACATAAGAAAATGAATGTCCCTAAGATTATACTACATATCTCAAAATGTACACTCCAGGAGCAAGGTATGAGACGTCCAAGGAATTGTTCAGTTGCAAGATGGCAGAGGAGATCGACTTCTGTCGTAACAGCCATCCTTAAGATGATTGGCTATATTGAAAGATTAGACCAATTAGATTTTGTTATGCTAAGAAGCTGAGTGATCCAAAGGCTTGGGATTGCTATAATATTTTGAGTTTGGACTATTGTATTTTAATTGTCTTTGACAGTTACTAGATAAGGCGTTGTTCATATTATTACACATTAGATCCATGTGAAGCATGAAAAGATTGGTAAGTGATCGATGAGAATTCACTACCGCTAACAGTAATGTTTCTCTTCATTAGAATTATATGTACGAACAAGTAATTAAATGTTAGTCTCATTAAAGTAGGTGCTGATTCTATATGGTAAGTTGATGCTTCTTTAGACATATTGTTAACGCCATGTTTTCTTTTTCTTAATGTTCCAAAATAAGATTCATAATTTCAAATTCAATATTTTCTTTTTAATTTTACCATTTGAAAAAGTAACCTTTAAAATCACAATGCACAAACAAGGAAATATTTTGAATTTGCATATGTAAATTAACCAATGCCGTCTTATCTAGACATAAGATTAGTACATACATATCCATCAAAAATTGAATTCCCAAAAATGACTCTAATATTGGGATGCTAGAAGTATGATATAAGCATGGGTAAAGGATATATAATACATGGTAAAAATGAACAGAAAAGTGAATTCATCTGTTTAACTTTTTTCATTGCTTAAGTGGCCAACTCATCTATTTAAAGTTTTCCATTAATTAAGTAGTCATGATGCAATATAAGATATCAATCTTGATCTGCAAGTTTGAATTTATTAATTAGTTGAATCAAAGTAATTAAAGGTGTTTAATTTATTTAGATTTGGATTATTAAAGGTTATAAGTTAAGCTTATTATCAACGCTAGGGGGATGCGCGGGTGTTTCGTGTCTGTGTTTAGAGAGTTAATTGTGTGTGAGGATTCATATTTTATATGCTTCAGAAAACTGCTTTGTTGTACAAATGCTACATTAAAAAAATGCACTTACGATGTCCTAAAGGTCAGAAGAATAAAGTATGTTGTTGTTTAAATGTCCCTGGCTTAGCAACATATAGCAACAATTCATGCATTTTTCTAACTTAGCAACGTATAGTTACATGAAAGAAAGGCTCACATTGGACAAGGTTAACGCTACCATTAATGACATGGCATCCTATGCTGATGATGCTAATGCCCAACTTATAGCAGCACCACGGAAGAAGGTCCCATTGCGTCTTTTCTTTTTCTCGTTCACCTTGTATATTTTTTTTTATCTTCATGTCAATTACCCTGATTGTGCTTTTGTTTAACTTTTCTAAAGCTGAATGAGAGTACCTTGGAAAGAGCTTTGGTGAGTAAATCTTTCGCACAGAAGTTTATCTCTATTCATCAATGCTCAATTGAAACATTAATGATGCTTTTGCCCGTGAGGATGTTGGCGTCCAAAACCAGTGCCTTATCTAGTAATCTCACTACGAGCATGTCATTGGAAAAGATGTCACGATCAAATTGCTAATGGAGCTATTCGTGTGTACGTAACTGTATATATTGTAATCTAGGCCAGGAGGAAAAAAAATTGGTGTTAAAATCTAAGTTTTAATATTCTAAATCGGTTCTGTTCCTTTCCTTGCTTACTCGCACCCAGTGGTGTCAACTTACTTTGAATTCATCTGCATAACATCTGATGATGTTGCTAAAGCCCTGCAGGAATTAAGGGAGATTGCAACATCAGATGTTATCAAAGGAAAATACTTCTTCCTAGAAATTGATGTCAAGGGGCCTACAATCTACATTGAAGTTTGACACTACAGGAAAAGGAATATTGACTCTGAGTATTTCTTTAATCACTTGCTGATAACAAATTACCTGCTAGAATGGGGGAAATTAACTAAACAGAAATCCAGATTTATCTTTTAGTAAAGTAATTTATCGTGTCTAGGATTAGAGACAGTGAACACAAAGTGATACTGAACAGATGTGTCCTTTTCTCCTGGTATGGCCTGTCTGTTATGGTGTTATGGCATGTGGCTGCAGCAACATTTTTTATCTTGAGACGAGTACCTATAGAAACAAAAATGAGACTGGTCTTTAGATTGCTTTTTATAGGTTAACCTTGAGGATTGCATTGCAGGTCCTTCGACATCTTGGTCGTATTACTGAAGACAGAATTGGGCATCATCGTGTAATCATTCTTTTGAGGCCTCGATGGATTTCAACAATAGACCATATAAACTATCAATTCACAATGTAGAAAACACACCATGACTGAATTGATGCAGAAAACTAGAGTACCCCAGAAAGCTTACCTTATTCCAGACACCCCTGAGAAAGCTTTTTCTTGCAGTTGCTTCCAACCTATCACATTATAAGCAAACTAGTTAAATTACACACGCCAATCAAATTTGTCCAAAAATCTTTATCTTGCAGTTAAACTACACAACCAAAGTTTCAAATTTTAAGATGTGAGCACACGCCAACACTACACATCATAAGAACCACCCACATAAACAACAAAATTGAGGATCAAAACTCACCTCAAGCTGAACCACCACAAATAGCTGTGACTAAAGACTATTCTGAAATGTTGAGTATAAAGGAAGCCAAAAATATCCTATTCCCAAAAGGAGTAAGGGGAAAAACTAAAGAATGTGAAAGAGAAGGCATTGAAACAACCATAATCGACGCTCAGACATTCATTCATTAACATACCCACATTTTTGCTGGTTAATTGAGATGTAAATGGCAAAGAAATGGGTTGTTTCAGACCTGAGCATATATGAGGTGGAAAGTGATCAGAAATAAGTTATTTCAGACAAAAAAATATGCTCAAATGGTTAGTTATAACAACGTGTCTTTGTATTAATTGCACAACAAAGGCCACCTTTCAATTAAATATGTTTATAACACCATTTCAGTAATTACACTAACACATAGGCTTATATGAGTTATACTCGATGCAAAAATGGTTGCAAAATAATTTCATATTCTAGAGATACTTAGAAGTCTCCGTAAATCAAAACTTTAAATGTACCAAAATGAGTACATTTCGGTAAACATATCCAAACACATGCTGCTCTCAGTTGTACTAAAAACTTTACAAAAACTACACAACATCTTACATTCTCAAAAAGCCTCTATCTATTTGGTTGAATTTCAAACCCCCTCTTTGACCACAACCCAATCTTATATAGTATAAGAATGCTTGAGAACTTAACGGGTAGCATACCAAATAATTCAAGTGAAGCCTTGAATGGCAACTATTTATTACTTATGGTGTAATTAATAAGATAAATTATGGTTGAGGCCCCAAGAACAACAGTGAACTTTTCAGAGATACTAAACTGATAATACCCAATTAAATCTCTGTGCCCAAGGGAAGGGTAGTAAGAGGAAAAAAAGGAAAAAAGATGATCCCACTGCCATCTATTGTTGTAGAGAAGGAAAAAAAAAGGAATTAGATGGTGATCTGATAGAGAAGGAATAGAAAGAAAGGAAAAAAAAAGAAGAGGAAGATAAAAGATCACATCATCATCTGGTAAATAAGGTTAAAAAAGAAAAGAATAGGAAAAAGAAAAAGAAAGAGAGGCTTACAATGTGACCCAGTGCAAAAGGAAAAGAAAGAAAAAAAGATCTGGTGGTAAAGGAAAAGTAAAAAAGCAGAAGAAGAAGATCATGATATGATCTGGTATAGAAGGGGAAAAAAGAAAGCAAAAAGAGAAAGCAAAAAGCAAAAGGCAAAAAAAAAAGGATAAAAAAAGAAAAAAAAAGGAAAAAATAGAAAAGGAAAGTGATGATTGGAGGGTATTCACGAAAAATACTTGACCTTTTCTTTCTTACAGACTTTATCATTTACGGTTTTCATTAGTTTTCTAGAACAGTTAAAATCACGAAGGAGTCCCATGGATACTTTGAAGTGCAAGCAATCTAGTTGGCTTCTAAACTTTCATTCTGGGTAAAACTTAGGGCCTGTTTGGAACCTGAGTTTTTTGGAAGTTTGTCTAAAACTTTACTGTAGTGCACTATAGAAGTTTTTGAAAAAATTTTGTAGAAGTTTTTATAAGGTGAAAATTTTTTTTGTAAGGTGCAAAATTTTGTAGAAATTTTTGTAACGTGCAAAACTTTTTTTTCCTTTTCTTTTTTTTTTTTTCTTTTCTTTCTTTCCTTTTTCTTTTCTTTCCTCTCTTCTCCTTCTTCTTCTTCTTCTTTTTTCTTCTTCTTCTTTTTTCTTCTTCTTCTTCTTTCTTTCTTTCCTCCCCGTTACCTCCCAGCAGCAGTCACGCCCGCCACCCCTCTCCTCCCTTTCCCCTTCTCCTCCCGCCACCGTAACCTCCTCCCCCCCGCCACCCCTATGCCCCTTCCCCCTCTGCCACTGCGACCCCCCCCCCAGCCCCCCTGCCCTTTCCCCCGCCACCCCCTGCCCTTTCCCTCTGCCAGCATGACCCCCGCACCCCCTGCCTTTTCCCCAGCTTCTCCCGCCACTCCCCTCCCCCGCCACCTCCTGCCTTTTCCCCAACTTCTCCCCGCCATCCTCTGCCTTTTCCCTAGCTTCTCCCGCACTCTCCTCCCCCCGCCCATCCCCTGCCCTTTCCCCAGCTTCTCCCCGCTACCCTCTGCCTTTTCCCCAGCTTCTCCCGCCACTCTCCCTCCCCCCGCCCATCCCCTGCCCTTTCCCCAGCTTCTCCCGCCACCCCCTGCGCAACCCCCTCCCCTGCCACCCCCCTGCCCTTTCCCCAGCGCGACCCCCTCCTCCCGCCACCCCGCGGATGGCGCTAAAATAGTCCCCAGGTTTCTGGCAAAAAGCATCGAGAAATTTACGGAACTTGGAACGCTTCATCGAGGAGGATTTGCTCTTCTGCATCCAATTGAATAAGGAAACCATCACGTTGAATTTGATGTCAAAATCCTCCATTCTAGACTTTTTTGATTTTTCTGGGCTATGATTTTGCTTGTTCGGTTCTTGGGGTTCTATGTTCATTTTTTGTGTTTGAAAATGAAGGATTTAAAAACCGTTTGAAAGGGGGAGGGGGAAGGGGGCAGGGGAGGCAGAGGGGAAGAGGGGAGGGGGGAGGGAAAGAAAAAAAAAACTTTGTGTATGGTCGGAACTGGCCGCCGGAATAGTATTCCGTGCCGGAAGTGGTGGTAGAGGTGGTGGCCGGCGGCGGAGGATGTGGTGGGTTGGGTGGGGGAGGAAAAAGAAAAAAAGTTTGAAGGGAAAGTTTTTTTGTGTATTTTTTGAAGTGTGTAGGTAAAAAGTTTTGAGAAGTTTTTTAGGGTTCCTGTAGCAAAAGTTGTTAAAAAACTAGTAGGTAAAAAACTTGGGCAAAAAACTCACTTCCAAACAGGCCCTTAGTTCTCAACGTCAACTTTTAGTCCTCAAACTTGTGAAAACGTGTACTTGTAGCCCTTTTGTCAAGTTTGTCCAGTTATGCAATTGGAAAGACTAATGATCATGTGATAGACACAACACATTGTAGTTGGACCTTTTTGTCCGTACAGCAAAATGAAACCTGCAGAAAAATAGATCATCTTCTGATATGAGTCTCGCCAACAAATGAATCCCGTTATCACACAAGTCCTGGATCTAGACCAATAGTGTCGAAGTTTGGCAGCGGAATAAATCTCAACCCTATGAATCCTTATAGTTACGAACCTTGATGCAATCTCAACCCACAACTAAAGAAACACCAAAACCTTGATTTTGGTAGAAGATGCTACAATCAAGTGTGATCCTTCGTTGATAAGTCACTTGAACACCTCATAATCATTGATAAGTCACTTGAACAACTCATTAACAAACTCTAAAATATTCAAAGAATGCTCACGAAAAGCCAACAGAATAACTCTCAATGTTATTGCCAAAAAATTATCTTTTTTTTTAGTTGAATAGGTTACAAGGATGTTTATAGCCAAAGATCTAAACTAGCATAAATCCAAATTGGATAGGGATTATCTCACTTATTCTTGGTTCCCTGTTGCTGTGCAGACAAAAAAACACTTCTATAATGTTTCATGCCCGTCGTGTGGTTAGTCTTTTCGGTTGCATAATCGAATAAACTTGACAAAAGAGACATAGGGATACATTTTTATAAGTTGGAGGCTAAAAGTTGACATTTAATAGTTGGAGAGTTAAATTTTACCCAAATTAAAAGTTCAATAGTCAAATAGAATGTTTGTGCCATTTTGAAACTATAGAGGAGTCACCTAACTTTAGCAAGGAAAATCATACGGGAATTCCGTGTATTTTACCTAGTTTGAAAGTTCAGGCATCAAATACATTGTCTGCCCTATTTTAAAACTAGAGAGGAGTCATGTGATCGTAGCAAGGGAAACCATAGAGAAATTTCATGTATTTTATCCTTAATTTTAAGTGTTAACAATGAGGTTATTATACACTCCCTAAAATATAACAAAGTTTATATTTATTTATGCCATAAGAACACATAAACACATAAACTTATTATAAACCCTAAGATTATTGGAATAAACATTAGAAATTAAAACTTTTTTCAGACAAATAAAAATGGTATGACAAAGCCCCAGTAGATATAACCAGTAGCTACATAACTGTGCTTTTTTCTGAAGCTACCTCTCCCACCTTGCATGTCACCAAAAATAAATTCGATTTACCGCTGCTACTTCAGCGTATCTTCTTCCCCAAGAACTTTCTTTCCTAACCAATTAGATCCCAAAACAAAGCCGATAAGTTATCCCCAATTTCCCCAGTACACAAAACCTTTTTCACTCTCTCCCTCTAATCCCCGGTCATGGGACGTAAGAAAATTGTCACAACCGTGGAACAAGTATCGGACGTTGACGACGGCGTTCTGCTCCCAGACTATAACCAGCCTCCGCCTCCGACTCCTTTTATCGGCGGCTCTGTTATTCCGATTGTTAATAAGCTACAAGACATATTTGCGTCGCTGGGGAAGGACCAACAGGAGCAGCTTTCGAAGCTGAAGCTGCCGCAGGTGGCGGTTGTTGGTGGCCAGAGTAGCGGCAAGTCTAGCGTCCTTGAAGCCCTAGTCCGCCGTGACTTTCTCCCCCGTGGCTGCGATATTTGTACTCGCTGTCCCCTGGTTCTGCAGCTGGAGAACCGTCCGTCCCTGCCCGGTGATGAGGATGACGGTCTCGAGTGGGGGGAGTTTCGTCACTTGCCTGGCCGAAAGTTCTACGATTTCTCTGAAATTTGCCGCGAAATTCAGGTTATTTAATTTATTGTTTTGAAATAGTTGTTGAATATCTGTTCTGTACTTTATTCTTCCTCTCTAGGAGGGTGGTGTTGTACGTTGTGCTTTAATGCTTGTAGATTGCTCTGGCTTCTTTTTAAATAGATAAAAGGGTGGTTGTATCTTATGCTTCTATAGTTGTATCCTGTAGCCATATCAAATTCATGCAGCTTGTTTTTGGCATTGGCATGTCCAACGATAGATAACTGTCAAATTATTGATTTGCACACATTCGGATGACAATGACATCATAGATTTTTAGGTTTGGTTGTGGAGAGCATGTTTCAGATTTTTCATTGTCACTAACTGCTTATGAGAAGTTTCTTGGCTGTGAATTTTTATTTTATTTTATTTTATTTTATTGAGATCTATCTAATGTCTGCTCTTTAGCCTTTGCCATTTAAGAGGAGTCAAGGAACCAAGCACTCTTAACCTGCCAAAAAAAGAGGGATTCTTTTGGCTTTTCAGACACATTGATTAAGAAAAAGGAGCGCATAGGATAATAAACCAAGTAATTCCCACATGCGTAACTGAAAGTAGCTAAATTCAAACATGACCGAATAAAGCAGCAGTTGTCTTAAGTTGGGATATAAAGCATAAGCTTTATAGAATGTTCAGAAACCAATAGTTGCGTTTATGTCATAGTGGTGTTTGTAACTGATTGATTTCCGCCTTTTATGTCCCTTTGAATTTTATGAGTTTGTGGGAATAAGGACCTGTTTTTGTGAAAGATGTGGATTAAACTAGGTCTTATATGCCATACAGCATTATGACTATTGCCATTGAGTTTCTGACATTGGAATTCAACATTCTGGCAGGTTGAGACTGAGAGAGAAGCAGGGCTAAACAAAGGAGTTTCAGATAAAGAAATTAGATTGAAAGTTTCTTCTCCAAATGTTCTTAATATAACCCTCATTGATCTGCCTGGGATTACTAAGGTACCTGTAGGGGATCAACCAAATGATATAGAAGCAAGAATCAGGGAAATCATAAACTCCTACATAAGACAGGAAACTTGTATCATATTGGCTGTTACTCCTGCAAACTCAGACTTGGCCACTTCTGATGCGCTTAAAATGGCTAGAGAGGTTGATCCAGCTGGTAGGCTTTTTGGCAGGATGATTTTCTCTGCTTGACTTTATTTGGAAGCAGCAGCATATATTTCTGTTATAGATTAGTCATCCTAGATATACTAAGCAATAAGCTTTATATGTATGTCTATCGTACAAGGATTTGATGTATTATGAGTATGAATGTAAATGTAATGTTATATGCTCTCTTTTATGGTTTAGTGGATTGACAAGTTTCGTTTTCTGCCAGGTTCTCGTACAATTGGTGTGATTACTAAGGTTGGTTTTTCATTTTAGCTTATTGCAATTGGAGAGAACAGTGCAGTGGGTTCTTTGAAGTAAAACTAGATTATGAAACCACTTTATTGTGGATGTAGCTTGATATAATGGACAGAGGTACTGATGCACGCAAGTTTTTGCTTGGAACTATTATTCCTCTTCGTTTAGGATATGTTGGTGTCATCAACCGCAGTCAAGAGGTAACTCTTTCAGGTTATTCACAATACTGTTGTCATTGCTGTTCATATCTTTTCTAATATGTAATTTTGTCAGTATTTGATTGATATCAACTCAGCTGAATTAGCTCGCAGATGCCGTGCATTGATTCTTGTCTTGTAGAACAAATTTGGGGTCTGCATCCATATTCATTCAACTTTAGTTCCTGAAGTCCACTGGTCTTTGAATGTCTTTTCTTAATTTCATTGTACTGAAGAATTTTTTGAATGGGGGGAGATCATTTCCAACAACTGTAGCTAATTCGGGATGTAGACAGGGTTTTGGATGCAAAGAAGATGGAACTGAAGAGCAAACAAAATTAGTTTACTTTCTCAAATGTTTCTAAGCATATCAGATTTGATGAAAGCCAATCTGTTGTTCAGGACTTATTTCATTTGTAGATCTTTCCAGTATAAATAGTGAGCTGTGGGGTTTTGTCCAACAGGATGGGAAGAAATATCTATTGTTTAGATTTAAAGAGATTACTTTTATAAATAAAAGAATCAAAATGTTGTAGTCATGGTCTCAACATTTATCTTGCCCTTTCAAATTTATCTATCAGCAAGTGAAGAAAAGAAAATTGGTAGGCAAATGAGAGAGGATGAGTAAAATTGAACATTCCTTTGAACATTCCTGTGCTGATGTTTTGTAACATGCGTTCTTCGTATTTGGTCAGGTCCGGGGATCCATCTATTTAACATCATTCAAGATAATCCTGGTTGTTAATAGGGCTCAAGGTTTGTGGGTGATTAAATGCCTGGCCTGTTCCACTTGCTTTCCTTTTTCTTCCGAGGGTATTATGGAGGGTGCAAGTCATGAAAATAGGAGGATGAGTAACACATGCAGTTCAGCTAACTTCAGAATTTGGCTCTATAGGCTCTGAAAAAAAAAGTTATTGATGTTGTGAAAGGAATGCCATAAAGCAAAATTTAGGGTTGCCCAATTCAGATTATGAAGGTGATGTAGGGATATATGGTAAAAGTATAGAAAATGATATTACAGTTGTGAGCTTAATACTAAATACCATTAGCTTGGATGCTGTAGGTTCAGACAAGAAACGTAAATCCTCTCTTTCAAAGTGGATCCTTAGAAGAGTTATGATGACAAGCTAGAGGGAAAAGTAGACAAATGGAACTAAAAATCTGATATCACTAAGAACTATTTTAACATGTGGCTGCAGTGAGTTTGGCATTCTCTCTTTTAAAACCATATTTAAGCTGTAAAGTTGAAAACCTGGTTTGTGAATGACATTCATTATTTTCCAACTATAGTCTGTCAAGTGTTATCTGCATTTTACGGGTGATCTTAAATAGTGTTAGTTGCTTCTTATTTTTGTTTTTTCTCCCAGGATATTAACAAGAATCGTAGTATTGCATCAGCACTTGCTTATGAGGAACAGTTCTTCCGTGATAATCCAGT
Organism: Coffea eugenioides; assembly: GCF_003713205.1. Classification (NCBI taxonomy): domain Eukaryota; kingdom Viridiplantae; phylum Streptophyta; class Magnoliopsida; order Gentianales; family Rubiaceae; genus Coffea; species Coffea eugenioides. The sequence continues at coordinate 29,625,710 of NC_040042.1, read as the reverse complement.
ACTCTTAAATATTCTTTTTTGTGTTTTTCATTTAACTTTACAGTTTATAATTGCTCCTAAGATGTTTACCTTTGTTGAAGGTATACAATGGCCTTAAAAATTCTTGTGGCATCCAGCATTTAGCAAGGAAGTTAAATCAGGTAGTTGTGTGTGTTTGCACTGTTATATGTAACTCAAAACAACATACTGTATTATTTGTACATACATACGATAAAAGGATCTATGTGAAAGTCATTTTGGTGCTTTGGTCCCCAATTATCAGTGCCACTCTTTTGAGACTTCTGTGTTGATTTGCCTTTGTAAACCCTCCTGAACTTCTTTCGCCTTTTGGAAAAGAAATTTGTAAACTTCATATAGGTGTCGCTAGCTTTCTCATTTGTGCAAATTCGTAGCTGTAGCAGTGAAATTTTGTGCTTTTGTTGAAGACGAGAATCATCAATCCTCAATCAAAGAGTATAGGATACAATTTTGAACCTTTCCAACAGCAAACAACACCCAAAGGCGATCTAGTCCCCCACGATTCTATTTGGAGAATATTAACAAGTTAACAAAAAGAGTAGAAGCTAGTTTTTATACAAGATAACCAGGGAAGTATTTGCTGGAATGTTAATTTCTTTAGTTTAATTTTTAAGAAATGCTTAAGTTTGTATAGAAGTTGAAGACCAAGGAGAATTAGAAACCTATCTCATATTGAATCTAAATGATGTAGTGCTCTGGTTTCTTCAGACACAATTTGGAGTGACAGTGAAACTGGTCAAAACCTACATTGATACGATAGCATTCTTCTGTTCGTGATATTTTCCTCGTTCAGTTTTTCTATCCTAAGTACTCTATCTGTAAACATTACATGTTTAGTTTCTTATGAAGTGTTGAGTTGAATGATTAATTAGTTATCAACTATCATGTTCCTTCTTGTTTACTTGTCCTTTTTTTTGCTCCATTATTTTTCCAGGTTTTGGAACAGCATATTAGAGTTGTTCTTCCTAATTTGAGAAAAGAGTTAAATAATCAGTTTGTTACTGTGGCAAAAGAGGGGCATGCGTTGGGAGAGGTTATGGAATCAAAAGTAAGATGCAAAGCATTTTTAGAATCTTCTCTATTGAAAACGTTCTTGGAATGGTTATGAACAAAACAATTGTTGATGGTTTAACTCATCAATGATTTTGTTTTAAACATTGAAACAGACAGAGCAAGGTGCAATTTTGTTGAATATTCTGACAAAATATTGTGAAGGTGAGAACTGATTCATGCATATCTTTCATCTGTGCACCTTTTCTTCTGCATCATGGCAAAGCTTTCAGTCGTGTACCTTTTCTTGTTCTTTCCTTTTCATATGGCTTAGTTGTTCAGGGAATGCCCTTTTATTAAAAAAAAAAGAAAAGAAAACAATTCTTTTCTCTTGCTTAGATTGCTGCTTTTGCATGAAAGGAAATGTGACTATCCATGTTACAAAGGTATTCTTTTTTTTTTTTTTGGGTTTGATGTGACAAAGTTGTACCTTGACTTCTATAACTGTATTAGTTGTTTCAGAATCCATACTGTTTTGGACAGGCAACAATTCCCTGATTAATAAAATCGATTAGCTTGGGCTGTAAGAACCAAGTACAAAGAATATTTTTAATATATCTCAAACTTGAGCTTTGAGGAGCTTTTTCAAGAAAATCACTGCCAAGACAAATTACTGGCCTGAGTTGGCAAAAAGTAAAGCAGCAGACCATGCAAGTTCTTGGATACTAGCATGATTCAAGGTTAGGCATCAGATACCAGTCTTCTAGGTAAGCAAAGTAGTACAAGAAATGAAGAGGGACAGGATGGCTTTACAAAGAGGAGTATTTGAAGTTTGGGGTGAGTCAGGTGACTGGCTTTACAAAGAGGGAAATAAAGGAAGATAAAAAATGGGATTTTTTATATTCATGAAAGTATTCCCCTGCTTTGGGAGATTTTTATGAGGTTGACTGAGGATGGACTCGTTTCCAGTAACTGTAGTAATTGAATATCTATGCTTGCTTGAATTAATATTTGAAGTTTGGAGCTGAGGAGAAGTCACGGTTTTCATTCTGAAGTTGTATCACGACACATTGAGAACTACAAAATTAGCATTTTATGGAGCATAGGTAGCTAAAGTCAACAAAGGAAGGCTAAGAAAAGCTAGAAATTTAAGGAGACTCACGCATTATGTAACGGAGGCTTACTTTTCTTTTTTTGGCAAAATCTTTGGACCGGTTCCTTAGCCCTTTATACACACACACACACACACACACACATATATATATATATATTGCATATTTGAGATCTAATTTTTATCTGGCAATATAAATTTCCAAGAAACTGCATTTTACTTTGAGAATCTGGCAAGCTACTAAGATGTCCCACAAATCTCTACCCCCCCCCCCTTCCCCCTTTTTGTTTTAGTTGTTATTCTCTGCATCTCCTGTCTGTTTTACTTTCCTGTTATTACTTTTTGTTCATTTATTTTTGGATTAGATCTCTGTTTCTGCTTTCATTCTTTTAGTCCAAGTGCACCAGAATTTCCATCTGTGATGTTTATTGGAAAGCTTCACTGTGTTGTCCAGATTCCAATCTGCATCTAACTTTCCTTTTGTTATGTGACCGACTGAAGCATTTTCTGCTATGGTGGATGGGAAAAGTGAAAACCTGTCAACAACAGAGTTGTCTGGGGGAGCAAGGATTCACTACATTTTTCAGTCAATTTTTGTAAAGAGCTTGGAGGTGCAAATTTTATTCTTGAACTCATACTATTGATGTGCAAAGATGCCGAATTATAAATCCCAAACTCCCCCTTCACTCTGTGAAGCAGAGTTCTTCATTATACCTAAAAGATGTTTTCACTAAACAAATTTGTTTTGCCAATTTGTAAATGATGAAGAATGTTGAGAGCCGCATCTCCTGAGCAGATCATGTTCTGTTTGTAGGAAGTTGATCCTTGTGATGAGGTGACCGATGAGAATATTAGAATAGCTATACAGAATGCAACTGGTCCAAGAAATGCTTTATTCGTGCCAGAAGTATGTATGATGATCTTATGAAGTACCTTTTGAGTAAATCATAAAGAGTGTTTTTGATCTGATTCCAATGCTGATTTTTCAGGTCCCATTTGAAATTCTGGTTAGAAGACAAATTTCTAGGTTGCTAGATCCTAGCCTTCAATGCTTACAGCATGTTTATGAAGAACTTATTAAGGTGAAGAAACAACTGAAACAATTTAGAAACACTTCTGGCATATAGCGTTTAGCTCTTCTGTTTTCCCATGCTTCTCCTCTTCTTAAGATAGTCATACACACTAGACGCATGCATGAGACCTCTTTGCTGAAGAACACATATTTTAACATGAATGTTTGTGCAGATGAGTCATGATTGTGAACCAGAAGAAGTAAAAAGGTTCCCAAGGCTGAGAAGGCAGTTGGAGGATGTCACACTAAAGTTTTTGCATGATGGGTCAAAACCTGCTGAAAGGATGATAACAAACATGATTGAGATGGAGGTAATTGTTATCAAGTTTCTTTTTCTCAAGATGTGTCTTATGTTTTTTCCATTTCTTTAAGTCGTTTTGGCTGAAAATGTTTTCAGAACCAGTGACGATCAAAATTCTGGAAATTTTGCTTATAGATTGTCAGAAAACTGGCAATTCTGATTAGAGCTCTGAAGTAGGCATGTCTTGAGGTAGAGAAACATTTAGAATGAAAGAGCATGTGCAGGAGAGTTTTCACTAAAATGAACAGTTTAGCATACCTGTGTGTGGCTATGTGGAGAAATGAGTTAAATAGGTTGCCAATACAGAGAACTGATTCCAATTTCACTTGTCCTTACATCTGATATTGATCTTATTAAAAAGAACAAAGGGAGAAAACTATGTGATGGATTAAGCTATATGCTTCAGGTGACTATCATACCTCTCTTTCTATCAGAATTCATTATCAAATCTACTTTTTTTTTTTTTTTTTAGATTTGTCCTTTACTGTTCAACTTGGGTTCACCTGTTTGTTTACATAACTAGTAGTATAGCCATTTATTTGTTGCATATTTTTCTAGATACTTCAACTTTAGGATGTTGCATATTTTTCCAAATCTATAGCATTTCTATTACCTTTATGTTAATTTTCATTTCGTAACGATGGCTATTACTGATAGTTCTGGTGACTGCACCTGAAACGGCAACCTGTGAACACGATGAAAGGTGCAACATGCATGCACAAAATTTGAGAAATCATTGGTTGCATTATGTGCCGTATGCTGATACTCATTTATCTTTATATATTTGACATGGAAATTTCTTGAATTTGTGCTTCGACTTTAGCACCTAAATTCTCCTACATTTCCTTTTATCAAGGAATTCTTCTTGGTGCCACAAGGCTCTGTAAATTCTGATCCTAAGCAGACCTTGATCATACTACATTTTAAACAAAAGATCTCTGCATTGACTACAACACAAAAAAAAAAAAAAATTTGTTCCAACTATTAATTTTGTCATGTTTCTTGAGCCATCTATTAACTTTTTTTCACTGATTTTGCTACGTGTTCATCTTTTCACTACTTTGTTCGTGTTTAGATGGGTTATATAAATTCCTCCCATCCAAATTTTATTGGCGGGAAACGCGCTTTGGAGATTGCTGTGGAGCATGTAAGAGCTTCTCAGGTATCCGCACAACTCTGCAGAAATTAAATCATTGGGAAGTTTTTTTTTTTGTGCAAAGACCAAATATGTTTTGTGCCAATCATATATTCTTGTATGGGTCGTCCAACATGGCTTAGGATGGTAGAGATGTTCAAAGTAACGCATCAGAGATGGGCCAGATGTCTCAATCAAATCCATCTCGGTCTGATATTGGTGCTTTCCCAAACCAGGTACTATCTTCTGTGTATCTACTTTTATGCACGATTTGACAATTGCATATGAAGTCAAACATACATAATAAGTTGCCCCATGGAGAGAGCTCAAGACAGCAAGTAAACAATAGTAAACATAAATATAACTGTATGATACCATGATTGAGGTATATATTCTTGGAAGGCTGTACTAAAAGAATGTCCCAAGTAATGAGCCAATAGATTAGAATGTGCTCCTCTGTTTGTTTGTTTTTTTTTTTCCTGAAATTTGGAGAAGATTTCCTAGAGAGCAATTGACACGGAACATGAGGAAGGCATTTCACTTTGTTGCTCTTCATAACTGTATTCTAGCATGGGGAATCAGTCTTCTATGAAGATGGAAAAATTTACAGGCTCTTGTTCCTTCCTTCCTTCTCCTGTTAGACAACCTAAAGAGAACTTGTCTCTACGATTCTTTCTTCCTTTCTTTCTTTGTCTGATGCCTTTTTTTCCTTATGAAGCCAATATTAGCAACCCCTTCTCTGGACTGCCACTTCACTCAACTTCTTTCTTGTCTTGGACCAAATTTCCCTTCCTCTATTTGCAGACTTCTATATTGCCTATTTATATTATTCCAATTTTTATAACATAAAGAGTGGACATCCACTATTGATTCCTCTATCTTGATGCAGTAGTGGAAGCATGAGAAGCGGTGGAGTTACACGAACAACCTCTATAAGAGAACTGTTACACATACGAATCCTGGAAATGAATCGAAGATTCATAAAAACATGAGAAAACTAACACAACGATTGGCAAAACCAACCAAGATTTGATTAATAGAAGAAAATTCTATCTACAAAAACCCTAGATACACCTATTTATAGGCTATAGAGTCCTACTCAGAAAAAGAAACAAAAACACACTTAAAACCCTAAATGAAATAAAGCTGCGTAAAGACCAGATGAAGTCCAGCTCAAACACTGGCCTGAAGTCCGGCGGCTAGATGTCCAGTAGCGATCTTCATTGAGGATGATCTGCGAGGGGAGGATTCGCGAAGGCCTGAAGTGAATCCGTCCGCGGATCTCTTGTGCTAGTGGCTGCTTTGTTTGCATTCTTTGTCGTTCCTCGTGGCATGATTGCAACTAATAATCCTAATAAAAATAGTAATAAAACTATAGAAAATATCCTAATTAAAAACCCTAAATTAAATTATATTGATACAGACGAGGGATTCCTGAACCCGGGGGTCCTTGTTCTGTATCATATCTTGTCACTTCTGCAGCAAACTGCCTAGCTTACAGTCCCTCCCCAACCTCCTCTCCAACCATCCCATGCCTGTGTTACACTTCCCAGTATTATTATTTTGCCTGCCTCCTCCCTCCTCTTCTTCCATTGAAAAATTATTCTTCCTTTGAAACACTATTAAACAGAAATAAATAACATTATTAGTTTGTATACTTCATTTGTGAGGGAATTGTGCTATAGGACACTTCAATTTGACCCCACAAGGTTTAGGTGCAGGGCCTGAAATGTGAATTGGAGGGAGAAGGGTTGAGGAATATCTTCAGATATGGTGAAGTTGGAACGGGAGGTCTGTGATATATGAGGGAGTCCTGGAACAGTGTAGACATATCAAGTGCAAGATAAGATAGAAAAGGCAATTTGACTCCTTATTTCTCACTTAGAAGCCTTTTTGTAGTCACAGTGAAAGTGTATAAAATTCAAACCTGAATTTAAATCAAACTAGTCAAGAAATGAAGCTGCCTTCTGTTTATGTTCTTACCGGTTTTGAGTCTTTGACTGCAGAATGAAATTTTACTCAGGTTGTTAACTTTCTTCTTGTCATGATGTATCAGGCTGGTCAACCTCAGTCAAATGGTGAAAGAACTGCATCAATAGGTAAGCTTGTTAATGGAAAATTATGGTCATGATACACTTGTCTCTGCTCACAGCCTTGCTTTATCAAAATGTTCGGATTCTTTGGTTCTGGATTACATTCTATTTACCTTTGAGGGGTATCTTCTGTTAAAGGTTCACGTTCATGATTCCACATAAACACCAGAATCAAATAATTAGTATCTCCAATTAACATCAAAATTATGAATAAATCTGTCCACACCAAATAGGATAGCAAACAACAGAATCAATCTGAAACTACCCCTTCACGTATGAACTGCATGATTGACTTCATGTTTCCTTTTTCATGATGATGCCAGTCTAGACTTATTTCTTCATATAATCGTTATGGTAACAAATGAAGACAGAATTTGCACTTCTTGCCTCTCATTTCTTCTTAAACGTCTAAAATGCAAGTAATGTTAATCACATTGAAGTTCATTTTTGCGGTCAAGTAATATATTCATTGCTTTATCTATAAGGTGATTTAAACTTGCTGGTCCCAAATTACATGCATATCCTTTGCTGCATAAAGTTCAAACCCTTTTTGGACCTTATTAATGAATATCTATAAGTACCATGAAAGTTTTTTTTCCCTCTGTATCATTGGTCATTGTACTCTTGCTTTTCACTGGTCTGTGAATGTCTACACGCATGCAAACCATATGGTTTGAACTTTTTAAAATTTATATGGCATTCCAATCTATAACCATATTTTATGTAGATTACTTTTAACTAAAATTTGTTTGCAAAACTAATGCCTTGTTGATTTGCTTTTAATAGCAATTTTCATTATTTTATTTTGTTTTATTTTTTACGTTTGTCGTTGTAATCTTGCTGTTGCTTGGAACTTGGCTTTTGTTTCTGAATGTTTACCCACAGGCAGACTAATTTGTCTGAACCATTATATATATAAAGATGCATTACAATCAGTGGAATTATGAAAAATATTCTGTTGCTTATAAGTAATGACACGTATAAACACTTTGCACATAGCTCAAATTCTGTGTGCACACCTTTTTTTGTTAGCAGTAGATAACAATAATGAAATCTGAAGCTTCGTGTCTTACAGGAAATTCAACCACAAGGACATGGGGTATTTCATCCATATTTGGAAGCCGCTTAACCTCAGGAGAAACTTCATCCAGTAGAGAGCCTGGGAAAACTATGCATGATATTAATCAAGCACCTTCCATTATTCACCTTACCGAGGTGACCAGCTCGTGTTGAAAGAATATATTTATTTTGTAAATTCAGGATTTATTTTCAATAGCCATGATGACTCCCTCTCGCTCTGTCTCTGTCTCTGTCTCTCTCTCTCTCTCTCTCTCTCTCTCTCTGTGCATCTGTGATACAGCCACCATCCTTATTAAGGCCGCTGGAAAGAGGAACAGAGTACCAAACTGAGATTATAGTTATGAAATTGCTTCTTCAGTCATACTATGACATTGTTCGGAAGAATGTTCAGGACTTGGTGCCAAAGGCTATAATGCATTTTCTGGTGCTTTTCTTCTCTCTGATTCTGTTCATACTGAGTTTGGTCTTCCAGTATATTCTTCTGTTTCTTTTAAGACCAAAAAAGATATATTGTTCAATCTGTTTCTGTATGTCTACAACTATAGGTCAACGATATTAGAAGGGATCTTCTTGGCATATTCATAAAGAAATTGTACAGGTATGTAAGTACTTTTGTCATTCTCTCTCTTATATTTTGCAAACTCGAAGCTGCTTGATGCAGTTAGAACTGTATTTGCAAACACATGAATATAGCTCTCGAGTCATCTTACAGTTTACCCACAGGTTGGTTTTAATACTAATTACGAGTCATATTCATTAAGATACTGACATATTGGGACAAGACTATGGTACTGGATTTGAAAATGGAGGATAATTACGAACACCAAACGCAAACCCATGATTTTGTCAGAAATATAGAATGGTAAAAGTGCTAGAATTTGTGAAGGACTCTTGTAAGCATGGACCATAATAAGTTTCAAAACATGAAAGAAACTTATGTGTGTGTCCGCGGGATAAGCATTTGGGTGGAATTTATGGGTTTGCTTCTGAAGCTGATGAGTTTTTTGACCTAAATGCATCTCACAAAAGTTTCTAGCTGTGTCAAAACTTTCTAATTAGCAGAGGTAACTCTACAGCTTTCTTCATAACCCACTTTGACTGGAGTTCTATTTATGGATCTGTCCACTTATCTAATCCTTTTTCGCCAATTGGTATATGAAATGAAACCATCTTTTTCTTTCTCCTTTTCTGCTTATGGTGAAACTCCTACATGCATGACAGTTTGTGTCATCATGGATAAAGTCAAGGGATTAAACCAGGTAATTTGCAATGGCATTAGCTTACTGAGTAATTCTTTATCTGTTTGTATTAGTTAATACAGCAGTACCATCAACCAAATGTTTCTAAGAACTGCCAACTTTCAATTCAGATCCTGATCATAATAGTCTAAATCCAAGGAAAGTTTTAGCTGGACGAGCCAAATTTGTTCTTGAAATTTTCCTCAAGCTTTTACGTTAATGTTTGTCCAAGGGTTATGTCAAACCAAATGTTGTTGGAGCTGTCAGCCTGTGATTGTCATCGAAATTTCTAGGAGTTAAGAATTAGTTGAAATAGAGCATTACCAAATGTTACTGTAGATTATGTCAAAGTATCATGCATAATGCAATTACTTCTTCTAAGCGTAAAATGAGAACCAGAAAATTATACAGTATGAGCAAATATATCAATTGACTATTCAAGCATTCACCCTTGTTGCAAAATTGATATGTCTGTATGAAATGCTTTACCCCACATACACTATAAATGTTTGTGGTTGCCACAATTTTGTGCAGAGAAAGCCTTTTTGAAGAGTTGTTATGGGAACATGATGATGATGTCTTGAAAAGAAAACAGACTGGTGAAATGTTTCTTATTCTGCAACAAGCTATTCAGGTTAGTGGAGTAAGTTTGAGAATTTTTTGGTGCTCTGATGCAAGTTTAATACACTGATGTAGCTCACATCTGAATTCAAGGCTTTGCCTCTTAGATTGTGCCAAGACCCCAGAGAACGTTTTCATGTCTGTCTGGTAAAAGATTTTCATGGTGATCTCTTTAATTGAATGGGTAACATAAATATTTTGTCATTTTGGAAATATGCACATAGCCTGGCAAGTAGCATTGGGACATCTGGTGCATTCTTCCCACCAAAATGTCTGTTGATGAACAGTCTTCTTACCCAGGCGTGTCAATGTGATCCTTTTCAGAAATCATGGAATGTGCCCCTCCTTGGTTATCCACTCAATTTAGAATAGGTAGGAAATAGAGGAAAGTACAAAATTGAATGTTTATGCAGCTGCTGCATTCATAAAATGACAAAATGGCTTGTTTTGGGTGTAGCACCTATTTGGCACTTTTTTGTTTAAGCTGTTTCACATTTTGATCTGTAATTTGGGTTGCAAGAGAAACTCTCATTGGTAGGAAAGCTAACTTCTTGATTCAGGGTTATTGTCTGATTCTTCAGTATTATTCAGAATATGCAGATTCTAAGTTTTCTCCAAGAAAGTAAAATTTCTGTTTTTTTTTTTTGTTTCTTATAGACGCTTGACAAGGTTGTCGCTGATGTTTCTTCTACAACGCCAAGCAGTGATACTAATGACGCCTCAATTTTGCCAAGGTTCCATTGACCTTTCTTCTGATTATTTCTTCTGATTGTCTAGCTTGGCGATTCAATGCTGAACCAGCTGATATCAAACTCAAGACACTAGATTCTTTCTTGAAGACAATAGGCGATCATGCAGCTTAATTCCATCATTATGAGCAGGTGGAGATTGATAAAGGGGTATAGAGCAACATAAAGTTATATAGTGTTAGTATAGGTTAGCTAGATGAAAGTTTTGACAGGCATATATAGTAGGTGGGTCGGATAATGATGTTTATTTAAGGCACAGCTAGTATAGGAGTTGGAAACGTGGTATGTTGTTTATGTATATGTTATATGCAGTTCTGGTGTAAGTTGAAACATGACAAGAAAAAAGAACAAAATCAACGTTATAGAATGATGGATATGACTTCTCTTTCGATTTTCAAATCTCTCGAGGAAGCATTATTGAGCTTTGGCACTTACTTCAGGGTATAGTTCTTCCGGAGCGAAGATTTCGTGTTAGTTGGTTACCATATTTAAGATAAGTGCTGAAGTTTAGTTATGCTTCTCTTTAATATAAACATTTTGCAATACACTTTTCGTTGTCAATTCTTTCTATGCCATTTACTTTTTGGTTCAACTATCTGGTGATACATATTCAGATAATCCTTTAAAATTAATCAAAAGGACAGAAGTTTAGGAAAAGCCTCTTATCACCTCACCATGTATTCTAAGATCTTCCTTCATTTACACATTTTCCTCATCTCTCACTCCTTTAAAGAATGTGGTGATTTTTCTAGGAAATTGAAAATACTTGATCACTCAATCTGAGTGCAGGTGGATCCGTATTGGTGACTCCCAAGCATTTGTTGAATATTGTCAAAGCCTAAAATACAGATTTAAATACATATCATGCTGCTCTAATCCTTTAAGCAAAATACCTATTAAATTCCGAAATATCTGTTGAAATTCAGGTTATGGAAGTAAAGCTAACAAAATATTTAATCTAAATTCTCAAAGCACCTATTAATTCCTATATTCCCGTTATTTTCTGATCTCTCTATGTGTTTCAAGAAATGTGACCAAAACCCATGGCATATTGTGCCATTAACAATAGTGCTTGGGTCATATTCAATATGAAAATAGTATTTTCCATGATTATATACAGATAATCAAATTTCAATTTTGAAATAGGATACAATAGTAATTTTTATCCAACTCTACACTAAGTTTCTTTTCTTTTTTTTTTTTGTTGGGGGGGGGGGGGGTGGTATAGAAACAACCGTTTGGAGATTAGATTTAAAAAAACTCCAATAAAGACACTTGTTTGGATTGTCTGCCTTTAAGTTACAATTAATACAATCAAAACTTTAATTTATTGCATCATGACAGTAGTGTTTTGGTCACACTTTTTTATCCACCAACGGTAGCAAAGCTAGGACCTTTATTTACAGGTTGAAATAATATTATTTTAGATCTACAACGTGTTGCTATATAGATTTTGGGCCAACTAAATATTTGTTCTAGTAAATCAATGTAGTTAAAATTACAAAAAAAAAAATTAAAAATTGTCTATAGCTTGAGATTCATTATTTTCCAAGTCATCTAATTGTATAAAATTGTATAATAATTAAAATTATGCCTAAGAATACAAGATATAACCTCTAATTAACAAATATAGTATGTGAATAATTTGTACACAATCAAACCGCCAGATGAATATTTGGTTGGCTTATAATTTATATGAAATGGACATGTAAGAAACGTTCAATATTAAGTAAATAATAGTTGCTTTAATAAAAAAAAGTAAATAAAATTTAATAGAAAGGAAATAAATAGCATCATGTAATATATTTTAGTTCAAGATTCACCATTGTGGAAATTGTGAGGATAATTATAAAATATGTTAATACCTTGGAGGGCAATTATAGGGGTCAGAGAGAATACTATCAACATTCAGAAGGGGCAAAAGTAGGGCAAATACTAAATTTTTAAAATTTTTATAGGCTATTTTAGAGCCTTCAAAAAAATTGAGAGGGTGGAATTGTACCCCCTTGGCTGAGCATGGTTCTGCCACTAGCCCCAATGATATAATTTAATATGAAAATATTTTTCCATGTTTATATGCAGATAATCAAATTTCATTTTTGAAATGGAATATAGTATTAACTTTTGTCCAACTCCATACATTCAAGTTTATTTTTTTTGTTTGGGTATAGATACACCCATTGGGAGATTAAAATTTAAAAAAAAATACCAATAAAGACATTTGTTTGGAAATAATAAGACAAATTTAACATCAAATTATAGATTAAAGAAAACAATTTCAAAATACAATATCAAATTTCTCTGTCATAGCAACTTATACTTAAGTAATAGTATTTTTCCTTAGAAAGAGATGACTATTACTAATAAAGTGAAACTGTTTCTAAAAACAGGGAATTGTTAGCAAAATAGATGTAAATTTACTAAGAAAGTGGTGTATTCCCCAATAAAAATATACTTTTCCTAAAAAAAATAAATTTTTGGAGAAAAAGTAATATATTTAGGTTCTTGTTTAATGAGAACCCTTAAGGCATTCGTTAAGTATGTCCTAATAGGTAGTATTTTGCAAAAATGAATTTTTATTTAAGAATATATATATATATATCGTGTGTGTATATATAAAGTTGTTAATTTAATCACTCATTTGTTCTCTCTTTGGTGATATGTCTAATTGAAAAGAATTGATGGGTTATTTGGATACTTTGATTTTACCTATATCCGTATCCAACCCTTCTCTAACCAAATTTTCTCATAATTTCTCTCTCTTCTAACAACTTAATCCATTTTAATAAATTTGAATTATTTTTTCGTTAGGGTTTCATCGCTTTTCTAACAAAATATATTTTTATGTATAAATTCACTTTATTTATTTTAGTATAGGTATTAACTTTATTTAGTGTTATTTTAATTATTACTTAAATAATGTTGCTAGAAACTTAATATTTGTTCATAGAGAAAATATAATTTTGCATATTTAGTATTTAGTTGAATACATATATCTATAATATTAGGTTTTTAATCATATAAAATTTAATAATTAATTCAAAGAATATCTATCAACTTTTTGTATACCTTGCATAATTTGAATTTTTTTGTTAGGGGTTTCCTCTCTCTTTTAACAAACTATACTTTTATTTATAAATTCATTTAATTTATTTTTTATATGTATTAACTTTATTTGGTGTTATTTCAATTGCTACTTAATTAATGTTGCTGATAAGTGCATAGTTTATATGTTTTATGTATGTTTTGTTAGTTAGTTTTTGTGTGTTTTATTTAGTTTTATAACTAATTAGTTAAAATTCTAGTGAAAATCTATATTTTGTGGTTTAAGTGGTAAAAATTGCATTACTATGAATTTTTATGATGAAAACTTCATGTTTTTATAGGTTTAAGGATTCAATCATCAATTGGAGTGATTTGAGAAGATAATTGGATGATTGATGATGGTTCGAAGTGATGAAAAGAGAATATGAAGTGCAAAAGAGGAAATGCAATCAAGAATAAGAGGAATCAAGTTTCACAGTTTTGATACCTTGTGGTATTTCAGCTATATCTTGAGCCACAAGCATCGGATTAGGGGTGCAAACGAGTCGAGTCGAGCCGAGTTTTGGCCTAGTCGAGCCAAGTCTCCAGTTAATTTTGTGAAACTCGAACTCGAGCTCGAGCTCGACGAGCTCAAAATGTCAAACTTAGCTCGAGCTTAAAAAATAAAATAAATTAATAATAAAATTATTTTTTAAAAAATAAAAAATAATTATTTATTTTAAAAAATGAATAAAATAATAAATTTTTTAAAAAATAATAAAATATTAGAGATATATATGTAATTTTACTATTAAAATAAAAAATAAAAAATAAAAAATATATATATAATTGAGCTCGCCAGCCAACGAGTTTAATGTTTTTGAACTCGAGCTCGAGCTCGAGTTCGACTTAATTAGCTCGAGTTCGACTCGAACTCAATATTGACCGAACTCGAGTCGAGCTCGTACTCGAGTCGCTCGCAATCGGCTCGCGAGCGGCTCGATTCGTGAACACCCCTACATCGGATTGAGGTAATTCTTGAACCATTTTGAATCTAAGAGATAGATCTACATTTGGTATCAAGACATTGAAGTCCAGTTCAGTTGTTTTCATTGTCAAAATGTCGAAATATAGAAGTGCATTTTCATTGTTGAAAGCTGAAACAGAGCCCTGACCAATCGAGGGTATTTTGGTAATTTATCGGTTCACAAAGCTCCAAATTGATGATTCTTGATACATTAGAAAGCTAGATCAAAGATCTACAACTTTCACGTTTTACACAAGAGCTAGTTCAACCTCTATAATCAAGAAAATATCAGTTAAAGTTGGACAAAAAATAGATCAAGTAAATCCGAGTTCGGATCTATCCTAAACCTGACCTTAGATAAACTTCTGTAATCAGAGGCTACCTCCGAGAGGAGGATTTGAGCTCGGATCCCCATGTTACAGGCCTTGGATCCTAATGTGCAGTGAAGATAAAAATGAAGAAAAATGAGATCCGAGGGGTATTTTGAGCGATCCGACCTCGGATCTTGCCCTCAGATCCCTAATTGCGGCTTTGTAACTTGCTTTGCAACTTGTGCTCTGTTCATACAAGTTTTTTGATCAATTTATCTACAAGAAATCTGGCTGGAACTGAGCAAGTAAGTATAGAGAATTCAAGAAGCATCTTTTGGTGATTCCAAGCAGCAATTTATATCAACCTTAACAACTCACCTTGGGCATGAATTCCTCTATAAATAGCAGCCTTGGAGGACATTTTCGCAACTTTGGAAGGCTAGAGAAACTCACCAAAATTGTAGTCTTCATTAGAATTTCCTTAGTTCATTAGTTAGGGTAGTATAGTATAGTATAGTTAATGTAGTTTATCCTTCTTGTATTTATAGTTAGATTTGGATGAAAATTAAGGAGCAAGATGGAGAGGTTGATCTCATGTAACAAGGGTGATATCTCTTCTACTACTTTCTCTCTTGTATTTGATTTCATGTTTAGCGATAATACAAGTTTGGATTTGAGTTTCTTCATGTTTTGCTAAAGTTTATGCCTAGAGTAAGGATGAACTTACTATATCTTGTTAGTGATATTTACTTGGTTATTTGATGATATTATTTTGAGCAAGTTATTTATCACTTTTGCTTTTCTAATTATGATTAACTAGCCATTAATTATGATAATCTTAAGGTGTTAAATTTGTAATAAAAATTGAAATTTAACACTAGTTTAAGGAAGTAATAAATTTAGGGAGTACACTCACGAAAGTAAATGTGCACCTTTGTGGCTTATGACTTGTTTCATATAATTTCATAGAAAGAATGAGCTTGTAGTTAGTTTCATAACCACGAAAATAGATATGAATTAACTATAGATATAGTTGGTATACCAGCGAAAACGGGTATCACATATATTAAGAAATTATGTAATAACTAGTCAAGATAATAGCATTCACTTAATTGGTAATTTCATTTGCAAGAATAGTGAGGAATTCCACATCTCTAGGAGTTTTCTATTATTATTTTTATTACTTGTATCTCATATTTATGGTGTAGATTTAATATCTAGTACTTGTGATAGTCTAAATAATAAAGGATTTCGAACAACATCGGTAATTGACAATCTTCCTTGTGAGATCGACACCTAATACCCCTATCATCAATAAACAACTCGTATACTTGCGAAAGATCACGTGTGGGGTATTTAGGATTTTATAAATGTAAAATTTGACTGTGGAATAAGCTAATTGTTATATGTATATCCCACGCCTGTCAAGTTTTTTGCACCGTTGTCGGGGAAGATTTGTGACAATACCGGCATGAAAAGCAACTTTATTAGTTTAGACATTTTAATAGTTTTTCTTGTGTATTAATTGAGTCTAGTTTGTTGTGTGTTTGTTGAGTTAGTCTTGAATTTTATTTTATTTTATTTTTGTATTTAATGTGTGTATGTTTTTAATCACCTATTCTTCTTAATAATCTTGCTCTTAAGTTGTTTAAAAGCAATTTTAGGTAATGAGGAGGGTAGGTCAATTTGGAGAACAATGCATGAGAAGTGGAAGTTCGGCAATGAATGGTTACCACGTGCAAAACTCCATGGATAGAGGTAACCGAGAAATTACCGAAGGTCTGTCATTTGATGATGGCTTGAGGTGCTTAAAGGCTAAATGCGATTTTATAACATTAAAAGTTCAATTGGACACCATTACAAATATGCTTGAACAAAAGAGGAATTTTAATACTTTTAAATCTTATCGTGAGATTTGTGACTTGTGTGGAGGTGATCATGCTACTTATATATGTAAGCAAATACAAAATGAACGTTATTATGATGAATTGGGGCATTACAATTCTTATTTTGATCAAAATGGACCTAATTGGAGTAATTCTTATACTTATGGTTGGAATAATCAATGTACATATAGTGATTTTTCATGTTAATGATTATCAATCTGAATATGTCCAATATGAATCTAAGCCATCTTGGGAATTAGCAATAGAAAGGGTAGCTAATGCATCCTAACCTTGGAAATTAGAAAATGAACCATTAGCTAATGATTCTAATGCAACTTGAGAGCTAGCTATAGAAAATTTTTTTAATCAATTTAATTTAGTTATAGAAAAGTTAGCTAATGCAATCTCCGATCGTTTTACTAGGATTGAAGAAAGGTTAGATGAATTAACTTCTCACTTTTGTAGAATACAAGAACAATTGCATGATTTGTGTGAAGTTATTTCTTCTAATAATATGCAAAATGATCATAGCATGAATGGTGGGAATGTTGTATGTGAAAATGGATTATATTTTGATCAAAATAATGAATCCAATTTGAGTTTCAATAAGGAAATGCCTATTTCACAAGATAATATCTTTGGAACTAACGTTGAATCTCAAGAGATGAGTATTAATGTCTCATTTTTCACCCCTCTTAAGGAATGTGTTCGAAGTATAAGTTTTAAAGTTATTATAGCCCAAGAAGGTCACGCGGACATTCCTTTGGTAAGAACTCAAGTGATACACATTCAAGGTAAAATCTATGAATCACTTGAGATAGGTAAGCTTCTTTCATCTCTCTTATCATTTGATTAGGTGATTTTTATTCTTAAGCCACCTTTTAATGATCCACAACGTCCAAAAATGATGGATTATTCTTTAACAAAGCCTCCTTGAAAAGTGAGGTGAAATAGTCAAGCTAATGACTATAAAGAAGCGCTTGTTGGGAGGCAACCCAACGATTTCTAGTTTTTTTTAGTAGATTTTAGTTATTTGATAAGTATTTTTTTGTGTTTTGTAGGTAGCAATGACAAGAAGTCTTGCGAATTATTTCAAGTGCAAAAGAGCTTATAAGGAGTAGAGACCAACGTAGAAAAGGAAAGCTTAACGTTTATTTTTGAGTTTACAATGCTTAATTTCTTTGATATGAGGTTAAGTTAGTCAATTGCATGAAGTTGAAGTGCATTTAAGTGATTAAGTATGTTCATGATCTATTTGCACTCTTTTAAATTATTTGAGTACCATCATGTGCATTGAAAGTGTCAGGGGGACTTTTTGATTCAAGAACCTCAACCCTCAATTTGCATTCTACATGTTTTTTATTTGTTTTGAGAAGTTGAGATTCATGTTTAAGTCACTTTCCATGTGCGTGAAGTGTTGAATTGTTGAACATTTCATTGTAGAGCACAAATTGGAGAGTGTGTTTCAAATTGGGGTCAAATTGAAAATTACAGAAAATTTTGCAATAAGTGCAGATTCAATGGATCCGAGACCTTGGATCTACTTCTGCAATCAGAGAATGAATTCGAGCTTTTTGATCTGAGTTCAATCATCATGATCCGACCTCGGATCCTTTCAGAAATAATTCAAAAACGAAGGCTCGATTCACTTTTTCTCATACTTCCCTTTCTTCCTCATTCAACTCCACACACATACTCATACCCAAAACACACTACTTACTAAATCACTCTTTTCACTATCTAATCTTCAAACAAATTTCACCACATTACTCCATACACTATCTAGAGTGGTTTTCATGTTTTAATTCTTTCAAAAACATCTCCAAATTTGAATTTAAGATTCAAGTAGGCTAGGGTTTCATCTTCTCATATTTGCAAATTCAAAAATGCCTAAGAATAGAAAATAGTCAACCATGGCAAAATTCAAATGATAAATTTAGGTGAAGATTTGTTACCTCAAAATGGTGTGGGGATGATTAGAGATGAAAATGGTGTGAAAACCCCAAGAAACTCACTCCAATTTGGCCACAATTGCAAAATATGAGAAGATGAAATCCTAGCCTACTTGAATCTTAAATTCAAATTTGGAGATGTTTTTTGAAAGAATTAAACCATGAAAACCACTCTAGATGGTGTAGGGAGTAATGTGGTGAAGTTTGTTTGAAGATTAGATAGTGAAAAGAGTAATTTAGTGAGTAGTGTGTGTTTTGGGTATGAGTATGTGTGTGGAGTTGAAGGAGGAAGAAAGGGAAGAATGAGGAAAAGTGAACCGAGCCTTCGTTTTTGAATTATTTCTGAAAGGATCCGAGGTCGGATCATGATGATTGAACTCGGATCAAAAAACTCGAATTCATTCTCTGATTGCATAAGTAGATCCGAGTTCAGATCCATTCAATCTGCACTTATTTCAAAATTTTCTGCAATTTTCAATTTGCCCCCCAATTCTAAACACACTCTCCAATTCGTGCTCTATAATGAAATTTTTAACAATTCAATACTTCACGCACATGGAAAGTGACTTAAACATGAATCTCAACACCTCAAAATAAATCAAAAACATGTAGAATGCAAATTGAGGACTGAAGTTCTTGGATCAAATAGTCCTCTCGACACTTTCAATGCACATGATGGTGCTCAAATGGTTCAAAGAGTGCAAATAGATCATGAACATACTTAATCACTTAAATGCACTTCAACTTCATTCAAATGACTAACTTAACCTCATATCAAGAAATTAAGCATTGTAAACTCAAAAATAAAGGTTAAGCTTCCTTTTTTCATATCGGTCTCCACTCCTTATAAGCTCTTTTGCACTTGAAATAATTCGCATGATTTCTTGTCATTGCTACCTACAAAACACACAAAAATACTAATCAAATAACTAAAATCTACTAAAAAACTAGAAATCATTGGGTTGCCTCCTAACAAGCGCTTCTTTATAGTCATTAGCTTGACTGTTTCACCTCACTTTTTAAGGAGGTTTCCTTAAAGAATAATCCATCATTTTTGGACATGGTGGATCAACAAACGGTGGCTCGATAGCAAAAGCCACATATTCTAATAATGTGAGAGATAGAAGTAGCTTACCTATCTCAAGTGATTCATAGAGATTACGTTGAATATGTGTCACTTGAGTTCTTACCAAAGGAATGTCCGCGTGACTTTCTTGGGCAATAATACTTTTAATACCTATACTTCCAACACATTCCTCAAGAGGGGTGAAAAATGAGGCACTAATACTCATCTCTTGAGGTTCAACGTTAGTTCCAAAGATATTATCTTGTGAAATGGATATTTGCTCATTGAAACTCAAATTGGATTCATCATTTTCATCGAAATGTAATCCACTTTCGCTTGCAACATGCTCACCATTCATACGATAGTCCTAGTGCATATCATTAGAAAAAATAACTTCATACAACTCATGCAACTGGTCTTGTATTCTACCAAAGTGAGAAGTTAATTCATCCAACCTTTCTTCAATCTTAGCAAAACGATTGGAGGTTGCATTAGCTAGTTTTTCTATAACTAAATCAAATTGATTAGAAAATTTTTATATGGCTAGCTCCCAAGATGCATGAGAATCATTAGGTAATGGTTCACTTTCTAATTCCCAAGGTAAAGATGCATTACCTAACCTTTCTATTGCTAATTTCCAAGATGGCTTAGATTCATATTGTACACATTCAGATTAGTAATTATAAAAACATGAAGAATCACTATATGCACATTGATTGTCCCAACCATAAGTATAAGAATTACTCCAATTAGGTCCATTTTGATCAAAATAGGGATTGTAATGCCTCAATTCATCATAATAATTCACATTTTGTGTTTGCCTACATATATAATTAGCATGATCACCTTCATACAAGTCACAAATCTCATGATAAGAATTGAAAGTATTGAAATTCTTCTTTTGTTCAAGCATATTTGTAATGGTATCCCATTGAACTTTTAATGCTATAAAATTGCATTTAGCCTTTAAGCACCTCAAGCCATCATCAAATGTCATACCTTCGGCAATTTCTTGGTTACCTCTATCCATGGAGCTTTGCACGTAGTAGCCATTCTTTGCCGAACTTCCACTTTTCATGCATTGTTCTCCAAATTGACCTACCCTCCTCATTACCTAAAATTGATTTTAAGCAACTTAAGAGCAAGATTAGTAAGAATAATAGGTGAAAAAATACATACACACATTAAACACAAAAATAAAATAAAATAAAATTCAAGACTAACTCAACAAACTAGACTCAATTAATACACAAGAAAAACTATTAAAATGTCTAAACTAATAAAGTTGTTCTTAGTACCGATATTAAGCAAATTCTCCGTGGCAATGGCTCCAAAAACTTGACGTGCGTTGGGTATACATACACAATTAACTCATCCACAATCAAGTTTTACATTTATAAATCCTAAATACCCACATGCGATTTTTCGCAAGTATATGAGTCGTTTATTGAGTATAGGGGTATTAGGTGTCGATCCCACAGGGAAGATTGTCAATTACCGCTATTTTTCGAACTCCTTTATTATTTAGACTATCACAAGTAATAGATATTAAATCTACATTATAAATATGAGATAAAGTAATAAAAATAATAATAGAAAATTCCTAGAAATATGGAATTTCTCACTACTCTTGCAAATGAAATTACCAATTAAGTGAATGCTATTATCTTGACTAGTTATGGCGTAATTTTCTAATATCCGTGATACCTGCTTTCGCCGGTATACCAACTATACCTATAGTTAATTCATACCTACTTTCATGGTTATAAAACTAACTACAAGCTCATTTCTTTTACGAAATTACATGAAACAAGTCACTAAACCACAAAGATGCACCTCTACTTTCGTGAGTGTACTCACTAGGTTTATCACTTCCTTGAACTAGTACTAAATTTCAATTTTCATTGCAAATTTAACACCTTAAGATTATCACAATTAATGGGCAGTTAATCATGATTACATAAGCAAAAGTGATAAATAACTTGCTCAAAATAATATCATCAAATAACCAAGTAAATATTACTAACAAGATATAGAATTCATCCATAACTCTAGGCATAAACTTTAACTAAACATGAAAAAAAACAAATCTAAACTTGTATTATATCTAAACATGAAATCAAATACAAAAGAGAAAGTGAAAGGACAGAAGTCACCTTTGTCACATGAGCTTCAAACTCTCCATCTTTGTTCCTCAATCTTCATCCAAATCTAACTACAAATACAAGATGGATAAATAATACTAACTACTCTATACTACCCTAACTAATGAATTAAGGAAATTCTAGTAAAAACTACATTTTTTTGGAGTTTCTCTAGCCTTCCAAGTCGTAAAAATGTTCTCCAAGGCCTCTATTTATAGAGGAATTCAAGCTCAAGGTGAGTTGTTAAAGTTGATATAAATTGATCCTTGAAATCACCAAATGATGCTTCTTGAATTATCTATACTTGCTTGCTCAGTTCCAACTGGATTTCTTGCAAATAAATTGGTCATAAAGTTTGTGTGAATAGAGCACAAGTTGCAGAGCCAGTTGCAGAGCCGCAATTGGGGATCCGAGGGTAAGATCCGAGGTCAGATCGCTCAAAATACCCCTCGGATCTCATTTTTCTTCATTTTTATCTTCACTCCACATTAGGATCCGAGACCTGTAACATAGGGATCTGAGCTCGAATCCTCCTCTTGGATGTAGCCTCTGATTACAGAAGTTTATCCGAAGTCAGGTTTAGTACAGATCTGAACTCGGATTTACTTGTTCTGTTTTTTGTCTAACTTTAACTGATATTTTCTTGATAATAGAGACTAAAATAGCTCTTGTGTAAAACATGAAAGTTGTAGCTCATTGAGTTGGCTTTCCAATGAATCAAGAATCATCTAATTTGGAGCTCTCAATCCAATGCTTGTAGTTCAAGATATAGCTGAAATACCCCAAGGTATCATGCTGGAAAACTTTTCTTCTTTTGTTCTTGATTGCATTTCCTCTTTTGCACTTCATATTCTCTTTTTATCACTTCAAACCATCATTAATCATCCAATTATCTTCTCAAATTATGCCATTTGATGATTGAATCATTAAACCTACAAAAATATGAAATTTTCACCATTAAAATCCATAGAAATGCAATTTTTACCACTTAAATCACAAAATGTATTTTTTCACTAGAAACTTAGTTAATTAGCTATAAAACTAATTAAAACACACTAAAACTAACTAATAAAATAGACTTAAAAAAATGTTAAATATGCACTTATCAGATATGTCGGTACACTTGTCAGTTGGATT
>NC_040042.1:29572744-29598255 GCF_003713205.1 Coffea eugenioides | reverse complement strand
ATAGAATACTATTCACAGAACCAAAAAAAAAAAAAATGAACAACAGAGCCAAATCCAATTTTCCCCTTTTTTGAGAAAAATCTCTAAAGCTCTCATAATTCAACAGGAGAAATCTAACACGCAAAATCTGATAATGCAATCAAATCAAACAAACAAAATTGAACGAAAAAATTTGCATTGCATCAATGTTTAGCGGACAATACCTCTGGTTGTGTAATTTGCTTGCGGCTTTGTCTAACCGCCATTCTCGCTGGACTTTGAAGCTAGACGGTGGCGTCGTGAGCTGAAGATTCCTTCAAATTGATGGGAAAGGCGGTTTACTCCTGCGAACTTACAAAAATTAAACACACAAAAAAGAGGGGCCCCTCCAGGGAAGTTTGGTAAAATTGCCGATACAGTGCCCTTGATTTTGGGTTTGTTCTATTTTTGTCCCATCATACTCACGAGTCAACGTTTGACTCGAACTCGAAAATACCGAGTTTGAATTGAACTCGAGCTACTCATTTAATAAAGGGTTAAAAATAAAAAAATCCCCTGTGGTATATTTAATACACAGAAAAGCCTTCCGTGGTTTCAAAATATATAAAATAACACCTCATGTTTTGAACTAAATTATAAACTAACAGAATTCGTTAAACTTAACGGAATCCGGTAAATTTAACGGTAAAATTAATGGAATCCGATAAATTTAACGGTAAACTTAACGGAATCCGGTAAGTTTAACAATCTTGACCATCATTTTTGTTAATTTTAACGAATTCTGTTAGTTTACAATTTAGTTTAAAATATGAGGTGTCTTTTTGTATGTTTTGAAACTACGATTGACTTTTTTGTGTATTAGGTATATCATAGGGAGCTTTTTAGTTTGAACCCCTTTAATAAACAAGTCAAACTTGAGTCATCTACACAAAGGCTCGTTAGCTCGTTGAGCCATGCAAAATTACATAAATACCCCTATTTATATAAGTAATTATTAACTTAACATTCAGACAACAAGTTCCATTTGAGTCCACACAACTTAACATTCCTCATCACTCTTTCGTCTTTCCCTCAAATCAATGACCAAACCAACCCAACCTTAGATCCCTAGCCACTACCGCTGCCACTACCACTACTACCACCAATCCACCACGCCCACCACTACCACTGCCACCCCTCAATCGAAAACTAGGTCCCTAGTTGTAACCTTCCTCCCTGTTTGTCGACCAAGTTCAAAAGTAATAGCAGCAGCCATTTCGCGAGCTCATTGAGGTAAAGCTAGTAGTAGGCTGCAACTCCAGCAAGATTTCAGCTCCTCATGTCACTCTTTAGCAATCACTGTTGACAGATACTTGCTTTGACCCTCTTAATTTGTTTCAGTTATTTTCGTTATATTTCTTGAAGTGACAAATTAAATTTCAATCCCATTGCTAAATTTGCCATCATATGTATAGAAAATGAAATGGTACCAATTCGGTCTAAAGTTTTCTTTTTTTAATCTAGTTATTTTTCATTGATTACAGTCTTTCTACATTGCTAGTTAATAACTTCAAGTATTTTAATCATAGGTAAGCAAGAAATTTGCTTGAATTATTGAATATCTAGTTTAGCCATAATGGTTTAAATTAGTATATTGTTTTTGAAATATTATTGGTAGTATAATTTTTGAATAGCTTTCTTTTTCTTTCTTTATTATATAATGGGCCCAAAGGAAACAAAAGAGAGAACAAACCAAGTATATGATGTGGTTTTGCATAAATAAAAAAATTTATGTTTTTTTTTTGGATTTTTTCTAGTCAGTGTTAATGCAAGCAAAACGATTTTTAGCTTTATGTCATTTTTTGGTTATATATATATATATATATATATATATATATATATATATATTTAAGATGAAAAACACTAGATAAGTGCATTGCTGATTTTGATTGAATATTTACGATGACCACCTTTTTTCCTACTGCAAATTTTGGGTATTTCCAGTCTCCTTTTGGTGAAATTGTATTTTAAATATTCAATAATATTGATTAGTTAGCATTTTACTAGAATAAAACCTTTTGTACTAGTTTACCTGTGCAAATGTATCCTTATATAATTTGTGAAAACCCTGGATCTCAGTTATGATAGTCTACCTTATTGCTTGAAAGAAAAGAAGTTTGACCGCTGATTTAGAGGTTCCCATGTCCTTTCTCCTTTCTCCTTCTTTGATTGGTTAGTCTTCCTTTGTGTATGGTTAAAGGCACAAGCATAATATGGCCATGTCTCTCCAAGATGTGTCTTCACAATTAGTTAAATCAACTGGTAATTGTGCTGGGATTAACAATAAGGAAGAGTTGGAATATTCTATTGGAGATGAAGAACTAAGGAGTGAAGAAAAGTGGTTAGAAGGTGATATATAAGCACCCGCTCAAAGTTTGAATCAAGAGGCTACTCAAGGTGATGGTCTAGATACTTTTAGAAAGAAAAAGAGAGCCAGAAATCCAAAACATGGGTTGATTCAAAGATGTGGAAGTTCGGCCTAAAAAAACACTTTACTCGAAATGTATGCATTGCAGAGCTAAATTCAAGAAGACAAAAATCGGTACAACTTCAAGTTTGTTAAGGAATCTTAAAAATGGTCCTAAACGATTGGAGAAACTAAAAAAATCAGAGGCAAAATAGCAAAATATGGGCAAGTTTGATATGGCTGCCATGAGAGAAAGTGCAGCTGAGTGGGTGCTTATGCATGAGCATTCCTTTACAATTGTGGAGGAAGACGGTTTCAACTTCATGGTGAAAAAAGGGATGTCCAAATGGCAAAAAAATCAGTTGGACCACTAACAAGAATGATTGCATTTTCGTATACAAAAAAGAGAAGACCAAATTGAAGCATTTGTTAAAGAAAGTCAAGAAAATTAGCTCGATCATAGATCTTTGGAAGTCCAAGAACCAGGAGATTTAGTATATGGTTATAATTGAGCGTTGAATTGATATTCATTGGAGATTGCAGAAATGGGTTCTTAATTTTTGCATATTCCTCCTCCATGTTCAAGCATCACCATTACAAATGCTATTTTCAAATGCTTAAAGGATTGAGGATTGAGAGCAAAGTTTATATAGTCTCAGTGGACAACGCCTCAAATAATGAAACTGCATTAAGATGTTTGAAAGATACCTTCTCCAGAAACAAGTGCCCATAGCCAAAGAGAAGCTATTCCATGTGAAATGCTACGCTCACATACTCAACCTAATGGTTCAGGATGGTCTCAGTGAAATCCAAGAGATGGTTCAAGCCATAAGGGACAACGTGGAGCTTGTAAATAAAACCGAAGGGAGACACTTGATCTTTGTTGAAATTGTGTAACAATTGCAATCGCCCAAAAAAGTATTGCTTTATGACTGCAAAACAAGATGGAACTCTACCTATGAGATACTAGATTCTGCTCTCAAGTTCCAAAAGATGCTCCCAAGATTCAAAGATAGAGAACCAAGTTATGATTTCTGTCCAACCACAGAAGATAAGGAAAAGGTAGAAAAACCATGCAACATTTTATAAGTTTTCTGGACTGCAACTCATATAATACCAGGGAGTGATTATCCGACAAACTAATTTATATCTAAATAAAGTTTTTTTTTGGATAAAAGTGCTATTAGATAGTGTAGACAATGGAATTTTAATTAATTTTTAAAATTACCATTGGTCTATAAATTATTTTTACGGTTTATTTTCATCCAATTGGATATGGTCATGTGTCATGTACATTTGAAAAATTTGTTATTAAGTGACCAATTATATTTCACCACGTGTCAAGTTGAGGGGTTCCAATTAAATTGAAATTGTTGGGATATCTCTACCAACCAAATTATACTATGTCACATGTCTTTATGACTTGACAAATTACGGATGAATATCTAAATATTTATTTCTTATTAAAGGGATAATATTTAGAGTTGTTTAATCCACATATATTTCTTATATACTGCAATAACTTGTCTAATCAAACGGCGCCACATCATAGGTCCCTACAAGTTTGGCCAATCAAGAGATTACTTATTGGTATTATCTCTTTATTAATAAATGCAAAATAAAGAGATAATATTTAAGTTGGCACAGTTCTAATATGACTGCATGTCCTGCAAGACAAGTAGAGTGGTATACATGTTTTCAACCTTTACCTCATACCACAGCTATAAATAGGAGTCTCTCTACCAAATCAAGAGACACGAAGAGGCATCTCATATATTCAAGTATTGAAACTTCAAGCTACAAAGGTCTGAATCTTCAAACTCTCCAAGTATCCCATATATCAAGACTTGAGTCTTCAAATATCTTCCAAATTCTTCAAATCTTCCATATCAAGATTTGAAGGAATCGGTGGTGGATCTAAGAACAAGCCGCGAAACCCTTGGATTGGCGTTCAAGGAGAATAATCGAAAGAAACTCTCTAGAAGTTCGAGAAAATCTCAGAAATTGTACTCACATATTTTCTTAAATTTATATATATTGTATATTTATCGTGTCTTTTTCTTGTCTTTTGCAAACTTGAAATTTTATCGCGTACAAATTTTTGGCACGCTCAGTGGGATCATCTCTACCTTCCAT
The DNA here is from genome assembly GCF_003713205.1 of Coffea eugenioides. NCBI lineage: Eukaryota > Viridiplantae > Streptophyta > Magnoliopsida > Gentianales > Rubiaceae > Coffea > Coffea eugenioides. The sequence continues at coordinate 29,593,694 of NC_040042.1, read as the reverse complement.
ATCTTCTTCTCGAATATTCAACTACATATATCACCAATGACACCAAAGAACAACAAGTCCATGACTGCTCGTTCCAAGGCTATTAATGCCAAATCTGTTTAGGAAGTTCCACATGTTATCACCAACACTCGCGCTATTAATCCTGTGACAAGGAGTATGATGAGAACTTCCACCCAAAGTAGCATGGAAGCTCCATCAGCGTCAACTCCCATCTTTGGGTCAATATCACCAATGAACTGTTCTTCTACGATGGGGACCAAAGACATTCCTGCCTCGATTGAGAAGGCTCTTGCCATGCTTGAATTTGGATCTGGATCCAAATTTTCTAAGCATGATGATGATTTATCAAGCATTGGATCAACCTCTTCACATGAAACTCTTCAATCAAGGTTTTCTATTGAAGATTCTGCTACTTCTTCTACTGCAACGCCTGCTATGATGACAAATACTTTAAGTCTCGAAAAACAAGTTTCGAACATGTCCAAGATGATGGAAACAATGATGAAACACATCAAGGACCAAGATGCTCTTATTGCACAACTGCTCATCTAGAAATATTACGCTCCTGAAGGAAGCCATGTGAACTCTAAGGAGCACCAAGAGCATGAAATTCCCTTGTCTAAAGGCAAGGACAAAGTGAAAGAAATATATGTGACCGTCGAGAGAACTATTCCTGTAGAACAATTGAAGGAACTTGTAGAAGACATGATTAAAAATAAAAAGAAGGGTAGTTCAAAGTCAAATTTCACCTACTCCAAACCTTACACTACTAGAATTGACAACCTAGCAATACCTGCTGGATATCAACCACTTAAGTTTCAACAGTTCGATGGAAAAGGCAGTTTAAAAATAACATGTGGCCCATTTCATCAAGACCTGCAATAATGCTAGAACCTATAGTGACCTGCTAGTCAAACAGTTTGTTCGGTCCTTGAAGGGTAATGCGTTTGATTGGTACACTGATCTCACACCGAGATCCATCGACAATTGGGAACAACTGGAATAAGAGTTTTTGAATCGCTTCTACAGTACTAGAAGAACCGTTAGTATGCTGGAATTGACTAATACTCGCCAATGGAAGGATGAACCTGTGGTCAATTACATCGATAGGTGGAGAAGTCTGAATCTTAACTACAAAGATAGACTGTCTGAACCCTCTGCCATAGAAATGTGCATCTGAGGAATGCATTGGAGCTTGAGTTACATTCTACAAGGTATACGTCCAAACACATTTGAAAAATTAGCTACTCGTGCTCATGATATGGAATTAAACATCACGATCAATGCAACTGATGAGCTCCCTATTCAAGTTTCGCGAGTGCAGTCGTCTCGTCAAAACAATGAAAGACAAGAAAATAAAAAATGGGGTAAAATTCCTTCAAGATTCTGTAACAAAGAATCCATGGCAATAAATACGGCTCCCATGAAGATTGCTACTAAGGTGAGCCGAAAGGTCACCGAAAAGTTAGACTCCTCCCAAAATAAGGCGATAAGAAGACCCATTCTAAAAGAGATGCAGGAAAATGAATACCCATTCCTTGAATATGATTTACAAGGGTTGTTTGATGATCTTTTCAAAGAAAAACTCTTTGAACTTTCCGACATGAAACGCCCAAAGGAAGCCGGTCAAATCAATGATTCAAATTATTGCTGTTATCATCGCTTGATTGGCCACCCCCTTACTAAATGCTTTGTCTTTAAAGACAAAATTATGGAATTAGCCCGTCAAGGAAAATCCTTCTCGAGAAGGATAAAGCCTTGACAAATCTAACAACAATAATGTTTGGGTCTGTGTGCTGTCCGATAGAAGTTCTACCCATATCACGCAGTGCTCTGTCTGTACAAAGGGAGTTTGAAAGATCTTCAATTGAAACTGTTATTGAAGATGATGATGAAGGATGGATTTAGTCACTCGAAAAAAGACCTGCGAGCCAAAGATAAAGAAGCACATCTTTTCGAAAAGCATTCATTCGACAAAGGTTAAAGTGACAATGAAACAACGAAATGCAACAAAGAAACAAAAAGGAGTGGTCGTAACACCAAACTCTTCAAATCATCCGCTTCTTCGAGAAGCTCGACAACCTGTGACACTCAGAGAATTTATGCCAAAGGGATATTTAAGTGATAATGATGATGATTTCACTTCCTGTCATGTTATCAAGATTGAAAATCCTCAAGTCACACAAATTAGTACTGAAGTCGAGGAAAAACTCAAAATCAATGATAAATCACCAGTGAATTGTACAACGACTATCATTTTTTATGATGACGATTTAACAGTTGATTTTGAAACCCACAATCGACTTTTGTTTGTTAGTGCATATGTCCGAGAACAGAAGATGAATCGGATACTCATTGATGGGGGATCTGCTATCAATATCATGTCCGTACGCATTATGAAAGAACTAGGGATCTCAAGCGATGAACTCTCCCAGAACCGCCTCATGATCTAAGGATTTAACCAAGGGGGTCAAAGAGCAATTGGCCTCATAAGGTTTGAATTACTCATTGGTGAGTTGTCTTCAAGTGCGTTATTTCATATTATTGACATCAAAACCTCTTATAACATACTTTTGAGAAGATCTTGGATTCATGAGAATGAAATTATACCGTCTCGAAATATTTGAAACATTGCTTTTTGCCCCCCTTGGTTAAATCTTTGGATCCAATTCAAGACTACTTTGTTTGGGTAATGGTTCAGGGGATGAAAGTGAAATTTGACAAGCACTAGGGTGAGTGCAACCTATTGATGTCTACAGTAGCTATCTTGGATTCCAAGAGCAAAATAAGAATCATCAACTATTTTTTTTCATTGATATATCTTCCACATGAAGTGTAACTGAATATAGACAAGTTCTGACAAGCATTGTATGATATATATGCTGACTATGTGGTGATGCATGTTTCAAGTTCAAGTGATTCTGGAGCGAGCACTTAAGTAGTGATAAATGATCTAGTTAACAAGTGCAGTAGTAGTTCATCTTTTATAGTAACACATATTATGAGTATGAGTGAATTTTTATCTCATATTGCTACTATGAAAAGTGTGCAAGCACAGAAGAATGAGTTGGACAACATATCAATGTCATCTTCGCACCCTAATTGCACTCCAACAAATGTACTTAGGCCTACAAAACTCCTAAGCCATAGATTCAACTTGAAAACATTCCAGTCTAGGCCCATGTAGCTGTATACTCTATCCACCAACTCATTATAACTTATTCGATATTTTATTAATATGGCTTTTTTGCACCTCAGAGGATCATACACATGTGATCCTTTGATTTCCACTATTCTGCCTCCCCAATAAAATTAAATTACTAATGCAATGTCTGTTGATATTTTTTCCTAATCTTATGAATATTTTTAAGTCAACTTATATTTCTCGACCATTGCCATAATTAATAATGCTAACTCAACAAACGTCATAATTATTAATAACATCAGCAATAAAACAATCATGAATTACTATTCATCCCTAATAAGTAAAAATAATTCTGTGTGTCCAGATAATTACAAATGAATAATTAAAGATAAAGTTATCAAACAACTATTATGAATTAAATTATGATTAATGATTCTTCTTTACTATTAATCAAATAATTATTGCTAACTACTTTTAAATACTATTTACAATTAACTTGTAACCACTAAATACTACTCATTATTTGTTATTATTTATTACTCACTAATCATAGTTACTATTAAATAGCTAACTACTAATGGACATTACTACAACTTATTTCTTTTGACTATTAGTTACTATTACTATTACTTACCAATTACTAGTACTAGTACTATTAATCACCAATTACTACCTCAGTTTACATTTACTATTGTTATTTTCTATTTACTATTAATATTTAATTTTTACTATTACTATTACTATTACTATTACTATTACTATTTAATTTTTATTATTTAATATTACTATTACTCTTACTATTTATTATTAGTTCATTACTATTACAATTAACTATTACTATTAATATATACAATTACTATTTACTATTTACTATTTACTATTTATTATATACTATTTGCTATTTACTATTTACTATACACTGTTACTGTTATTATTACTATTTGTTATTTACTATTTATTGTTACTATTTTCTATTTACCATTTACTATTTACTATTTTTTATTTACCATATAAACTCACTATTTCAATCAGACCTAGCATACCTCCAAAGCATAACATTCATTAAAAAGAAAACACAAACAAACCAGATATTTAACCAAGCAAACGAAACAACTGGATAGGCATTTAACCAGAAAAACACAAATTAGAAAAACATAACAACAAAAACACAAATTAGACATTTAGACAAATTAGACTTAGGACTAGTGCTAAAATCAAGCAATCAACTACCCTAAATTCAATTACCACCGAATCCAATAAAAAAATCTAATGCTATTCATTACTCAAAACTTACAATATTTGCTAACATTATAAAACAAATAGTAATAAAACAATTAAAGAAACGTACATTATACCTTACTTTATAATGACAGCGGTTCTGTACTTCTTCTACTACTATTTTTCTGATCTACCACTTTTTTTGTCTACCTAGGACTTGGAATGACAATGCCGATAAACAGACTTTGACAGTGGCTTTGCGAATAAACTTGCTACCGAATCTACTCTCGAAACTATCCTTGTCGATGCCACTCGTTTTAGAAGACAAAGGAGAAGATAGGGGAATTTGGGGTTGTGCGAGAGAGAAATAGTCTGAAGTTTTAGCTGAAGTTCGGGTTGTGTGAGAAAGAATACACTCGTTTTGGATAAAGCGTTGATGAATATTGATCAACGGTCTAGAGCTTTTGTAGCAAATTTAATGTGTGGCTTCTAAAAACAGTTTAAATTAGCTGCAAATTGATGAAAATTTGAATTTGCGGTTTTTAAAAATTTTTTCAACCATTGATCAAACAGTCCAGCACTTTTGCCACAAATTTAATGTGCGGCTTTAAAAAAATTTAAATTAGTCTTTGTCGCAAATTTTATGTGGATGAGAGTGTGATATGTTAGGATCCAAGTGCAGAATACACGATTATTGAGATATCAAGTATATAATAATTTAATGACAAACAAGCCACAAGCATAAAAGATAAATGACACACAATATTTAACGTTGTTCGGTTCCATGAGAGAAAACCCGTTCTTTAGTATCAGAAGAAAATCTTATATAAGAATATAATTTGAATCCAAATCCAACCCTTATATACCATCTCTTATCTCTCAAGAACCCTTTCTCACCCCATGTATAAGATTACGTATCGCCCTTTGTGTACTCTTATATGTCCCTTATGTATATTTTGTGTAGTATGCCAACCCCCTATTTATATATAATATTATTTGGCCAAAAATCAAATAACAATAAGAAATCAATACTAATTCCTAAACTTGTACAGAATAGGAAATAACTTCTAAATTCTAAACAAAATAAGAAATTTCTTGGCTACTATTTCAAGTAACTAAAACCAATTATAAAACTAGTTACTTCCACACAAATTAAGAAACCTCTCTAAAAGAAATTAAGCTAATTTCCTAACAAATCTCCACTTTGGCAAATATTTCTTTTAACAACAATTTACTTTCAACTATCGAATAATATGGTACCAAATTATACGTTCGAATCAATATAGTCCTGACAGCGAATTGATTCAATCGATAAATGAACATGTGTAGTTACTCCGAATCCAACCTCCAGTTGACTCGCGAGAAGGTATCTCAATTTACCATCTCCCATTGTAGGATTTTTTCTCACCATCACTTGCAATTCAGGATTCCCCTCTGTGAGTTCTATTTCTAACCATTGAGGCAACTAAGTGGTAAAATCACCATACTTCTTTTCATTGTCAGGACTATCTCGCCATGTGTGATTTCCAAAATTCTACTTGCAATGTAAAACTCGTTGCCATCAGAGTTTTCTGACATTTAGAAATTAAATTCTTTTGTTTCTTTAGGACATATGCCACACCACTTAAATAACATAATCCAAATTTAACAACCATCTAAAATGAAGTAACAACTGTTGGAGTTGTAAGAAAGTCTCCACCGATTTATATCTAAAATCAACATTGGATTCCACCTTTTTCTTGACTCTTGAATCACCTGTTTAGATTCACCGTTAAGTATTTTCATATTTTTGGACTTTCCGTCCTTCACATTCAATGTTTCTTACCAAATTCTTAAAACAAAGATACCACCTATTAAATTGTTCAATTGGTAATAGCTACCAACCCACTTGATTTCAATAGTCAACCAAGATCCAACCATGAACCCCATTTTGATGCCAGTTTGCTGGGATTCAAGTGTTTGTGAGTAGTGCAATCTCGTAGCCAAATTTTGATACCACTTGTTAGGATCCAAGCGCAGAATACACGACTATTAAGATATCAAATATATAACAATTTAATAACAAACAATCCACAAGTATAAAAGATAAATGATATAAAATATTTAACGTGGTTTGGCTCCATAATTGAACCTACATCCACGGAGAGAAAATCCATTCTGTATTATAAGAGGAAAACCCTATCCAATAAGACAACTTGAATCCAAATCCAACCTTTGTATACCATCTCTTATCTCCTAAGAACCTTCTTTCACTCCATGTATATGGTTGCATATCGCCCTTTGTGTGCTCTTGTATGTCCCTTGTATGTACCTTGTGTAGTATGCCAACTCATCTATTTATAAAGAACATTATTTGGTTAAAAATCAAATAGTAAGGAAATCAGTGCTAATTTCTCGACTTGTAAAGAATAGGAAATAACTTCTAATTTTAAACAAGACATGAAATTTCTTGGCTACTACTTCAAATAACTAAAATCAATTAGGAATCTAATTACTTCCACACAAATTAAGAAACTGCTTTAAAAAATTAATCCAATTTCCTAACATAATAAAGGTCATCATTGGAGATTTTGTGATGAGAAGTGGCCCGGTTCCTATTCTCACGTGACATGAAACTCTCATAAACCCATTACTGAGAGTTAGTATTACTTATTGTAAAGAGAGTAGAAGAGCAAATTTCCTCAGTATGACAGTTTTAGTAGAAGACTACTGATCTGTGACCATACTTGAAGGTACATATATCCTTTTTATGCTTTATTACTCATTGGGGCTTTTAATCAAGTGAACTAATATCAATATTTAAAGAGATGCAACTAGCCTTTGCGAAATATATAATTATGGATAAATTCTGAAGAGAGAGAAGGATAATGACCAACCATTGCATAGTTTTTCAAATGTGCCATATTGGTCCAATAGTTTTATATTTACATGACTTCTGAATTATGTAGTTATCTCTAGTGACTTCATTATTTGGTTAAGTTCTTGGTGGGATGACAAATATGAGTTTTTCTCTTATTGTTTGTACTCTTCAATGAATAATTAAATGAACAAACAAAAATACAAAGAAAGCATTTCTTTATTGAATTCTAGGTTAGAATCAAGATTTTGTAGTGCAAAATTTTTTCCTTGTTAAATTCAATTTATCATTGACGCAAGACCAAATTTAGAATTAGCTAGTAGGGATGTTAGTCAAGTGATTATAAAATTCTTGATTCACTTTTCAAACTCTCATCTCTTTCCCTATCACATTGTAAAGTTTGGAATCTCCCATTAAATTAGAAAAAAAAAAAGAATTCAGCATATACTTGAAAAATTGATAATTAGTCAAATTTCTTGATAAATGAAATACAAAGGTCAAGAATGGGAAAAGTAATATATTACCAAGAATTGGCTAGGGGATTTCTCACTGAAAAGATCAACTAAAATTAACTTGAAAAATTTGCATGTTGTTTTTTCACACAGAAGGATCGCTTGGGTTTTAAAAGACCAAGTTTTTTTTTTGAGGGATAAAAAGACCAAATTTTAAAAGACCAACTTCAAACCTTTGACTACAGGGTCTTTAATTTACATACAGCACTCATTTTCCATAGCAAATATGTTTTTAATTTCAATAGCTTCCTTTTCGTGAAATCGAAGCTACTAACAAGTTTTGGGGAAAAATATGCCACAATTTTTTCCCTTTTTTTTATGCAAAACAAAATATATGTGTCAAAGATCTCCATCTTGCTCTTATAGTGAGCAAGGAAATATTTCACAGATGTTGCACCCGTTGAACTATGTAACCGAGATCATCTCACTCTTTCCACTCATTTCGCGATCACACATCTGATTGTTAACAGATATTCCTAACGCTTTTTGGGATAGGAAACAACACATAATAGAATTACCTTATGAAAAAGATTTTAATGAGAAAAATATTCCAACAAAAGCTAGACCAATACAAATGAATTCTGAGTTATTAGAATTTTGTAAAAAAGAAATAAAAATATTACTAGATAAAGGATTAATAACTCCTTCAAAATCACCTTGGAGCTGTGCTGCATTTTATGTAATGAATCAAGCTGAAAAAGAACGAGGAGTTCCAAGATTAGTAATAAATTATAAACCTTTAAATAAAGTTTTACAATGGATTAGATATCCTATTCCTAATAAAAAAGATTTGCTTAATAGATTATTTAATGCAAAAATATTATCAAAGTTTGATATGAAATCAGGATATTGGCAAATAATAATAGACCCAAAAGATAGATATAAAACAGCATTTACAACACCTTTTGGACATTATGAATGGAAAGTCATGCCATTTGGATTAAAAAATGCACCATCAGAATTTCAAAATATAATGAATGATATTTTTAATCCTTATAGTTCATTCAGTATAGTCTATATAGATGATGTATTAATATTTTCAGTATCAATAGAACAACATTTTAAACATTTAAGTATATTTCTAAAAATAGTTAAGAAAAATGGATTAGTTGTTTCTGCTCCAAAAATGAAATTATTTCAAACAAAAATAAGAATTTTAGGACATAATATATATCAAGGAACCATAAAACCAATTAATAGAGCTTTAGAATTTGCTACTAAATTTCCAAATGAAATAAAAGATAAAAATCAATTACAAAGATTTTTAGGATGTTTAAATTATATAGCAGATTTCTTTCCTAAATTAAGACAAGAATGCTCTATATTATTTAATAGACTAAAAAAGAATCCAAAACCTTGGACAGATGAACATACACAAAAAATAAAATTTTTAAAAGAAAAAATAGAGTCATTATAGGCATATGATATTCATGACTTTGTACTACATTATCTTGCTTTGAATTAGATCCTATTTTTAATTGTCTAAGAAATGCAGCCATGCTTAATATTTAAATTAAATTGTTTACTTAGACGGGAAACAACCAGAGCACATATGCCATGGAACATCCTACCTGACTACCAGATCGTCTAACAAGCATCATCTTACAACTGTTCAGTAAAAGTTTATAATAAAACATGTAAACATATATCATTGAAAATACAATTTAAAATAGAAACTAATTCAAATAACAGTAATGTAAATTGCAAAAGTTTTAAATATGCTATGCTCTTAAACAGGTTGGCTCTATTACCACTCTATCCCGGTTTATGTGTTGATGCATCTGAATGATGAATACTGCAATATTCAGAAATAATAAGACTACAATGAAAGTTTTGAGTTGCACACGAAAGTCTTGCTCTTGAATCCTTTATTCAAACTTTGACAAACTTGTACAATGACTTTGAAAACTTAATATGAGTAGTTGAGAGTAGGTAGGAAATATTGAAAGTAGTACAAGGGATTTTTCTCTAAGATTGCTAATTGGGGTTTTCCACCGATGCCTTTCTTATGGTGTTTGAATCTATTTATAGAGGCTCGGATCTTCATTTCATTCTTCATTTCATCTTCATTTGAATTTCATTTGCTTTTTGTTGAAAACTGGCCGACAGCTTTGAATGATTACTTTTCCTTTTGAAATTGCCAGCATCTTTGAGTGACTTAAAAGTCATTTGGGTCTTGTCCGCATGGTCCCCCAAACGGATCAAAAGTTGATTCAGATGAGCCTGCTGACTCCTCTATTTTGTTGCTTCTGTCATCCTTATCTTGCTTTTGTAAATAGTCCAAGTATTCTTTGAGCATTTCGGGATTCTGCATCATCTTTTTCATCAGAAAGTCATTTGAAAATGCCTCGGATGCCATACTAGTCACCTTTTCTTTATCTTTTTTCTTTGGAGTGGTTGGATTAGGTAGAATAGTAGTTGGATTGGATGGCATTGTCGTTGGAGTGGGCGACAAAGTTGTTGAAGCAGTAGTTGAATCTTTTGTCCATTTGAGCTTTTCTCCAGTTGTTAGAAATCTTATCACATTTGCTTGATCTCCGAATTCCTGATTGAATCCTGTCCACCATTTAATTTTGAATTCTCTGACTAGAGACATTGGAAGTGGCTTTTCTAATTCTTGATGAATTTTGAAACTCCAGCAAAATATCCATGGAACTTTGAACTCCATATGGAATAAAATTGGTCTTGTATACTCTTCCCCCTTTGCTCTTTTTAGATAGGTTTGAAATCCCATAAGCACATTTGGAGGGAGTATTTCTGATTGTGGTCCAAACCATTTCCACCAATGATTGAACCAAATTGGAAATTCTCTATTACAACTTTCTTTGAAGGTAAAGAACCAGGAATGATTGAATGGTCTAAAAAGGAAAGCACGATACCATGCCATTTTGTAATCTTGGTATGTGAATCCATCTGGAATGAAATTGACTGAGAAGGATTTTTTAGAATAAAGAGAAGTCCATTCATTTGGTGAACAAACTTTCTTGATGATACATTTTGAATGGCTAATAATATTTGGATTTTTTCTATCTGGAATAGGATAAATTTCTACAGATTGAGTATCTGTAAGAATCAATTCATAATAGTCCAAATTTTTTGAAGGGTCATCTGGTTGCCAGTAACATTTTGGAGGGAAAATTCTTTGAACAGTTTGATTGAGTGTAGTGTATAATGGTGTTTCTTGAAATCTAGTCAAAGTGATATGTTGAGTGATTGGTTTAGTGAAATAAATATTTTCTTTAGATTTTTCAATAGGGCTTGGAATCTGTTGAAGAGATCTTATAGGAGGAAAAGTTGGAGTACGAGCAGCTTGACTATAAGTCAAAGCTGGAAAGTCTTGTAAGATTTGAAATCTATTTTGAGAGACAGGAGTAAGGCTCATCTCATAATCTTGAGGAGTCTTTGGCCTGGAATTGCCTGCTTTTGAATCCATGATCCTGCAAAATTTTAACAAATAATTCTGTTAAGCTGTTCCTTAAGCTGTTGAATTCGTACTACAATTGGCTGTATATCTTCTGGAGGATGATTGGCTTTTTCTAGGACATTTTTAAATATGATGTTTGAATTGATCTGCCTTTTTAGAAGAAAGGCTTGTTCTTTTGGTGTGGTTGCAGCCCAAAAGCTGTGTCTAATATGAACTGTATCATGGTTTCAAATTTGAGAATAAGGAATCGGTTGAATAGTTTTGTCGGGATTTTTGACAAAATAGGTAAAGGGTCTATGAGAAATATTTGTAGCTCTTTTTTGAAGAATAGGGTTATCTCTTTCAGCTCGAAGTCTTCGAAGGTATTCTTTGTGAGTTTCACTTTCCATTTCCCTGTAAAAATTCTCTTGTCAAGAAGTCAGGAAGAGAATTATCTTCTCCTTTAATGAATTCTATCTCGAAATCAAATACTGAAAGGATTGCTTGCCATCTAGCAAATATTTGTTTTGAAACTATATTTTGAACATCTTTTTGTAAAATTTCTTTTGCTGATTTACAATCTATTCTGATTAAAAATTTTTTATTATATAAATCATCTTGAAATTTTGATATGCATAAAACTATGGATAAAATTTCTTTTTTAATAGTTGAATAATTCTTTTGAGGGTCAGACCATGTTCCAGAGTGAAATCTGACTAATTCTTCTTTTGAATTATCCATTTTTTGTTTTAATATTCCACCATATCCTAATTCTGATGCATCAGTTTCAACTATCATGAATGCTTTAGGATGAGGTAGACATAAACAAGGTAATGACTCTATTTTTTCTTTTAAAAATTTTATTTTTTGTGTATGTTCATCTGTCCAAGGTTTTGGATTCTTTTTTAGTCTATTAAATAATATAGAGCATGCTTGTCTTAATTTAGGAAAGAAATCTGCTATATAATTTAAACATCCTAAAAATCTTTGTAATTGATTTTTATCTTTTATTTCATTTGGAAATTTAGTAGCAAATTCTAAAGCTCTATTAATTGATTTTATGGTTCCTTGATATATATTATGTCCTAAAAATCTTATTTTTGTTTGAAATAATTTCATTTTTGGAGCAGAAACAACTAATCCATTTTTCTTAACTATTTTTAGAAATATACTTAAATGTTTAAAATGTTGTTCTATTGATTCTGAAAATATTAATACATCATCTATATAGACTATACTGAATGAATTATAAGGATTAAAAATATCATTCATTATATTTTGAAATTCTGATGGTGCATTTTTTAATCCAAATGGCATGACTTTCCATTCATAATGTCCAAAAGGTGTTGTAAATGCTGTTTTATATCTATCTTTTGGGACTATTATTATTTGCCAATATCCTGATTTCATATCAAACTTTGAGAATATTTTTGCATTAAATAATCTATTAAGCAAATCTTTTTTATTAGGAATAGGATATCTAATCCATTGTAAAACTTTATTTAAAGGTTTATAATTTATTACTAATCTTGGAACTCCTCGTTCTTTTTCAGCTTGATTCATTACATAAAATGCAGCACAGCTCCAAGGTGATTTTGAAGGAGTTATTAATCCTTTATCTAGTAATATTTTTATTTCTTTTTTACAAAATTCTAATAACTCAGAATTCATTTGTATTGGTCTAACTTTTGTTGGAATATTTTTCTCATTAAAATCTTTTTCATAAGGTAATTCTATTATGTGTTGTTTCCTATCCCAAAAAGCATTAGGAATATCTGCACAAACTTCTTCTTGTAATAATTTTTCTAATTCTGATATTCTTTTTTGTATTTTAATATCATTTAATTGTTCTTCAATTTTTAAATAAGATTTTTCTTCTTTAATATAGCTTATTTGTTGTTGTACTTTGGTAATAGTGTTTATTGTTTTATATATCGAAGATGTTTGTAATGTATGTAATTCCCTTTGTTTTATGGGAGTTAAGAATTTAAAGATAACAAATTTTCCCATTATATTTACTGAAATTCCTTCATTACTTACTAAAAAGGGATATATTTGAATTAAAAAGGGTGTTCCTAATATTACATCATGATGTATATTGTTTACAATTATAAAATTATGTCTAATACAATATTCATTGTTACATATTGATCCTTTTGTAAATTTATAGCTTACTTTTAAGTCTTCTCCATTTGCTGCCATTAATTTTTCATTTGTTCTTTCACAATATTTAGTAGGGATTATTCCTTCTTTAATACAACTTGTATCAGCTCCACTATCTATTAGAGCTACGAATGTTTCTTTGAAATCTTCTACTGTAATAGTTACTAAAGCAAACCATTTTTGAAATGTCATTCTTTCAATAGTATTTAAATATTGAGATTCTTCTACTAATTTTTCTGATATTAATATTTCTTCTGTTTTAGAATTAGAAGTTGAAGGCTGATTACTTATTAATTCCATTTTTGATTCTATTTCTAAATCTTTTAATTTTAATTCTATTATTTCTTGTTGTAATTGTTTTACTTGTATTTTAAGATTATTAATCTCTGTTTGAAGGTCTTTAGTAGTTTCTTTTTTCATTATATTAATATTTGGATATTTATCTATTAATTTCGAAATGCTAAAAGGTTCTATTATTTTAGGCATTTTATCTTCTTGAATAATTAGACTTTTTAATCTTTCTAAATATTCTTTTTTAGCTATTGGATCATCAATCTTTTCTATTATATCTAGCAAAAATTCTTTATCTTCTTTTTTAGTTATAACATTTATATATTTTGGAGTACAATTGCAATTTTCTTCACTATCTGAACTAGAAATATCATTGTAATAATCATCTTCTGTACTTTGTTCTTTTTCATTTATTAATAAGTTTATTAGTTTATTTTTAATTTCTTCTTCGTTAACACAAATTTCTGTAATTCTCTCTTTTAATCTACATTTGTTTGCTTTATGTCCTATTTTTCCACATTTATAACAGACAATTTTCTTTTTAATAAATTTCTTTCTTTTAGTTGGTTCATTTTCCTGGGGTTTTTGATATTTTATTTTCTTAGAATATTTTTTAATTTTCTTTCTGTATGCTGATGGTGATTTAATTCTTTTAATTCCAAATGCATCACAAAATGATCCTACTTCTTTTTGTTTTGATCCATATTTTATTTGCAATCTTAATTCTGAGCATAACATTAATCCTTCTTTTTTCACAAAAGCAAATAATTGTCCAAAGGTAATATTTTCAAATGAAATTACATCTGTTCCCATTTCTTTTTGTAAATTATCCATTATTCTTTGTGAAAATAGACTTGGTAATCCTGTTATGAATCTTTCTTTCCAGAATGAAGCATTACAATCTGGTCTTCTTAATACATTTGTTAAAAATATATCTTTGTACCATCTAAAATCTGATAATGTTGGACATCTTAAATTTGTTAAAAATGTTTTATTAGAATTTAATTCTTCTTTTGGATTTCCTATGAAATACATTACTATTGTTACTATTAGAAATTCTGCAGCATCTGATTGTATTTGAATATTTCCTTGATCATCTTCTAATTTCCATTTTTTATATAAATTAGTTTGAACATTTAGTTGTGAAGTAGTATAAACATCATTTATTCCTAATTTTGAAGTATAAAATGATAACCACGTAAAGAAAGGAAAATCAAACTTTTGTTTTTCTAATTCATTTTTCCATTCTAAAATTAATCTTTCTTTATACTCTGTTTCTAATTTAAAAAACCAAATTCTTTTTTCTGTATTTTCTTCATCTTCATAATCTTCTTTTAAATATTTATGATTTATTTTATATGGTTTATTTATAACATTTATTTCTCCTTTCATTTGTGAATGAGTTGGGGAATAATCTGATTGATTTTGATTTATTACTTCTGGTATAGGTGTCTTATATTTAAAATTTGAGGAACTTTCCATAGGGAAATTAACTTCAGTTGACTCATAATTTGAACGTCTAGCTGGTAACCATGAATATGATGATTCTGGTCTTTCTCTTAATGATGTAAATCTTATTAAAGTACTTCCATCTGCTTTTTCTATAATATTCTTCTGCCAAGTAGTTTCCTAAATTTCTTTTCTTGCTATATATTTTAACTTCAAAATCATTAGCAATCGACTCTCCATTTTATATCTCTCCATTACTCATACATCGTAGTGTGCACTCTCACCACATACTACAAGTAGATGTGTATCATCAGTACTACACACTGATAAATTGTGAAATAAGGTCATTAATATCTATTATATTAGCAAAATCTTGTATGTTTCAAATTCATATTCCTGTAGATGAACTATCTAAATATGACTGATTCAACAATATGTGTCCTGTTAAATCTTACTTGAAAAAATTTGGACGCACACGTTCAAAATATCATGGTCCTTACACTTAATTTGTTTTGAATCAATAAGAAAGTAAAGAAGTTTCTATATCGTTAAGTCTCAGTATCTCTTAATGCTACAATTATTGGCAGCACTCAACTCCTCAGATGAATAAAGGTTTTACGGCCAATTTTATTACACCCTATTCTATGATTCTATATCATATCTTTACTTAAAATATTTTTAATCTGCTACTTATGACTTAATTAACTTCCTATTATTTGTCATATTCTTCTTTGACATAGATATTGTTTCTGTCATGAAGTTTTAATGATAACAGCAGTTTAAAATCTAAAAAGGCCACATCTCATAGAATGTGTTTCAATTTTTTCTTCTCGGATCTGTCCAATCTGAATTGTCTTATAGCATGATGCTATTCATGACTTTGTACACATTATCCTTGCTTTGAATTAGATCCTATTTTTACATTGTCTAAGGAAATGCAGCCATGCTTAATATTACATTAAATTTTTCTTAGACGAACAACCGACAGCATCTATGCCTGGAAATCCCTAACCTGGACTTACCACACGGATCTAACACAAGCATCAGTCTTACCAACGTTTTCAGTAGAACAGCGTTTATAAAAACACTGTAAACATAGATGCTATGAAATATGCCCAATTTAAATAGAAACGTTAATTCAAATAAAGTAAATTAAATGCAAGTTTAAATATGCGTATGCTCTTTAAACAGGGTGTGGCTCTGATACCACTTCTAACCCAGGTTTATGTGTGATTGCATGTGAATGATTGAAACTTGCAATATTCAGAAATTATAAGGACTTACAATGAAAGTTTTGAGTTGCACACGAAAGTCTTGCTCTTGAATCCTTTATTCAAACTTTGACAAACTTGTACAATGACTTTGAAAACTTAATATGAGTAGTTGAGAGTAGGTAGGAAATATTGAAAGTAGTACAAGGGATTTTTCTCTAAGATTGCTAATTGGGGTTTTCCACCGATGCCTTTCTTATGGTGTTTGAATCTATTTATAGAGGCTCGGATCTTCATTTCATTCTTCATTTCATCTTCATTTGAATTTCATTTGCTTTTTGTTGAAAACTGGCCGACAGCTTTGAATGATTACTTTTCCTTTTGAAATTGCCAGCATCTTTGAGTGACTTAAAAGTCATTTGGGTCTTGTCCGCATGGTCCCCCAAACGGATCAAAAGTTGATTCAGATGAGCCTGCTGACTCCTCTATTTTGTTGCTTCTGTCATCCTTATCTTGCTTTTGTAAATAGTCCAAGTATTCTTTGAGCATTTCGGGATTCTGCATCATCTTTTTCATCAGAAAGTCATTTGAAAATGCCTCGGATGCCATACTAGTCACCTTTTCTTTATCTTTTTTCTTTGGAGTGGTTGGATTAGGTAGAATAGTAGTTGGATTGGATGGCATTGTCGTTGGAGTGGGCGACAAAGTTGTTGAAGCAGTAGTTGAATCTTTTGTCCATTTGAGCTTTTCTCCAGTTGTTAGAAATCTTATCACATTTGCTTGATCTCCGAATTCCTGATTGAATCCTGTCCACCATTTAATTTTGAATTCTCTGACTAGAGACATTGGAAGTGGCTTTTCTAATTCTTGATGAATTTTGAAACTCCAGCAAAATATCCATGGAACTTTGAACTCCATATGGAATAAAATTGGTCTTGTATACTCTTCCCCCTTTGCTCTTTTTAGATAGGTTTGAAATCCCATAAGCACATTTGGAGGGAGTATTTCTGATTGTGGTCCAAACCATTTCCACCAATGATTGAACCAAATTGGAAATTCTCTATTACAACTTTCTTTGAAGGTAAAGAACCAGGAATGATTGAATGGTCTAAAAAGGAAAGCACGATACCATGCCATTTTGTAATCTTGGTATGTGAATCCATCTGGAATGAAATTGACTGAGAAGGATTTTTTAGAATAAAGAGAAGTCCATTCATTTGGTGAACAAACTTTCTTGATGATACATTTTGAATGGCTAATAATATTTGGATTTTTTCTATCTGGAATAGGATAAATTTCTACAGATTGAGTATCTGTAAGAATCAATTCATAATAGTCCAAATTTTTTGAAGGGTCATCTGGTTGCCAGTAACATTTTGGAGGGAAAATTCTTTGAACAGTTTGATTGAGTGTAGTGTATAATGGTGTTTCTTGAAATCTAGTCAAAGTGATATGTTGAGTGATTGGTTTAGTGAAATAAATATTTTCTTTAGATTTTTCAATAGGGCTTGGAATCTGTTGAAGAGATCTTATAGGAGGAAAAGTTGGAGTACGAGCAGCTTGACTATAAGTCAAAGCTGGAAAGTCTTGTAAGATTTGAAATCTATTTTGAGAGACAGGAGTAAGACTCATCTCATAATCTTGAGGAGTCTTTGGCCTGGAATTGCCTGCTTTTGAATCCATGATCCTGCAAAATTTTAACAAATAATTCTGTTAAGCTGTTCCTTAAGCTGTTGAATTCGTACTACAATTGGCTGTATATCTTCTGGAGGATGATTGGCTTTTTCTAGGACATTTTTAAATATGATGTTTGAATTGATCTGCCTTTTTAGAAGAAAGGCTTGTTCTTTTGGTGTGGTTGCAGCCCAAAAGCTGTGTCTAATATGAACTGTATCATGGTTTCAAATTTGAGAATAAGGAATTGGTTGAATAGTTTTGTCGGGATTTTTGACAAAATAGGTAAAGGGTCTATGAGAAATATTTGTAGCTCTTTTTTGAAGAATAGGGTTATCTCTTTCAGCTCGAAGTCTTCGAAGGTATTCTTTGTGAGTTTCACTTTCCATTTCCCTGCAAAAATTCTCTTGTCAAGAAGTCAGGAAGAGAATTATCTTCTCCTTTAATGAATTCTATCTCGAAATCAAATACTGAAAGGATTGCTTGCCATCTAGCAAATATTTGTTTTGAAACTATATTTTGAACATCTTTTTGTAAAATTTCTTTTGCTGATTTACAATCTATTCTGATTAAAAATTTTTTATTATATAAATCATCTTGAAATTTTGATATGCATAAAACTATGGATAAAATTTCTTTTTTAATAGTTGAATAATTCTTTTGAGGGTCAGACCATGTTCCAGAGTGAAATCTGACTAATTCTTCTTTTGAATTATCCATTTTTTGTTTTAATATTCCACCATATCCTAATTCTGATGCATCAGTTTCAACTATCATGAATGCTTTAGGATGAGGTAGACATAAACAAGGTAATGACTCTATTTTTTCTTTTAAAAATTTTATTTTTTGTGTATGTTCATCTGTCCAAGGTTTTGGATTCTTTTTTAGTCTATTAAATAATATAGAGCATGCTTGTCTTAATTTAGGAAAGAAATCTGCTATATAATTTAAACATCCTAAAAATCTTTGTAATTGATTTTTATCTTTTATTTCATTTGGAAATTTAGTAGCAAATTCTAAAGCTCTATTAATTGGTTTTATGGTTCCTTGATATATATTATGTCCTAAAAATCTTATTTTTGTTTGAAATAATTTCATTTTTGGAGCAGAAACAACTAATCCATTTTTCTTAACTATTTTTAGAAATATACTTAAATGTTTAAAATGTTGTTCTATTGATTCTGAAAATATTAATACATCATCTATATAGACTATACTGAATGAACTATAAGGATTAAAAATATCATTCATTATATTTTGAAATTCTGATGGTGCATTTTTTAATCCAAATGGCATGACTTTCCATTCATAATGTCCAAAAGGTGTTGTAAATGCTGTTTTATATCTATCTTTTGGGTCTATTATTATTTGCCAATATCCTGATTTCATATCAAACTTTGAGAATATTTTTGCATTAAATAATCTATTAAGCAAATCTTTTTTATTAGGAATAGGATATCTAATCCATTGTAAAACTTTATTTAAAGGTTTATAATTTATTACTAATCTTGGAACTCCTCGTTCTTTTTCAGCTTGATTCATTACATAAAATGCAGCACAGCTCCAAGGTGATTTTGAAGGAGTTATTAATCCTTTATCTAGTAATATTTTTATTTCTTTTTTACAAAATTCTAATAACTCAGAATTCATTTGTATTGGTCTAACTTTTGTTGGAATATTTTTCTCATTAAAATCTTTTTCATAAGGTAATTCTATTATGTGTTGTTTCCTATCCCAAAAAGCATTAGGAATATCTGCACAAACTTCTTCTTGTAATAATTTTGTCTAATTCTGATATTCTTTTTTGTATTTTAATATCATTTAATTGTTCTTCAATTTTTAAATAAGATTTTTCTTCTTTAATATAGCTTATTTGTTGTTGTACTTTGGTAATAGTGTTTATTGTTTTATATATCGAAGATGTTTGTAATGTATGTAATTCCCTTTGTTTTATGGGAGTTAAGAATTTAAAGATAACAAATTTTCCCATTATATTTACTGAAATTCCTTCATTACTTACTAAAAAGGGATATATTTGAATTAAAAAGGGTGTTCCTAATATTACATCATGATGTATATTGTTTACAATTATAAAATTATGTCTAATACAATATTCATTGTTACATATTGATCCTTTTGTAAATTTATAGCTTACTTTTAAGTCTTCTCCATTTGCTGCCATTAATTTTTCATTTGTTCTTTCACAATATTTAGTAGGGATTATTCCTTCTTTAATACAACTTGTATCAGCTCCACTATCTATTAGAGCTACGAATGTTTCTTTGAAATCTTCTACTGTAATAGTTACTAAAGCAAACCATTTTTGAAATGTCATTCTTTCAATAGTATTTAAATATTGAGATTCTTCTACTAATTTTTCTGATATTAATATTTCTTCTGTTTTAGAATTAGAAGTTGAAGGCTGATTACTTATTAATTCCATTTTTGATTCTATTTCTAAATCTTTTAATTTTAATTCTATTATTTCTTGTTGTAATTGTTTTACTTGTATTTTAAGATTATTAATCTCTGTTTGAAGGTCTTTAGTAGTTTCTTTTTTCATTATATTAATATTTGGATATTTATCTATTAATTTCGAAATGCTAAAAGGTTCTATTATTTTAGGCATTTTATCTTCTTGAATAATTAGACTTTTTAATCTTTCTAAATATTCTTTTTTAGCTATTGGATCATCAATCTTTTCTATTATATCTAGCAAAAATTCTTTATCTTCTTTTTTAGTTATAACATTTATATATTTTGGAGTACAATTGCAATTTTCTTCACTATCTGAACTAGAAATATCATTGTAATAATCATCTTCTGTACTTTGTTCTTTTTCATTTATTAATAAGTTTATTAGTTTATTTTTAATTTCTTCTTCGTTAACACAAATTTCTGTAATTCTCTCTTTTAATCTACATTTGTTTGCTTTATGTCCTATTTTTCCACATTTATAACAGACAATTTTCTTTTTAATAAATTTCTTTCTTTTAGTTGGTTCATTTTCCTGGGGTTTTTGATATT
>NC_040042.1:29472760-29564864 GCF_003713205.1 Coffea eugenioides | reverse complement strand
ATATTTGGAAGCCGCTTAACCTCAGGAGAAACTTCATCCAGTAGAGAGCCTGGGAAAACTATGCATGATATTAATCAAGCACCTTCCATTATTCACCTTACCGAGGTGACCAGCTCGTGTTGAAAGAATATATTTATTTTGTAAATTCAGGATTTATTTTCAATAGCCATGATGACTCCCTCTCGCTCTGTCTCTGTCTCTGTCTCTCTCTCTCTCTCTCTCTCTCTCTCTCTGTGCATCTGTGATACAGCCACCATCCTTATTAAGGCCGCTGGAAAGAGGAACAGAGTACCAAACTGAGATTATAGTTATGAAATTGCTTCTTCAGTCATACTATGACATTGTTCGGAAGAATGTTCAGGACTTGGTGCCAAAGGCTATAATGCATTTTCTGGTGCTTTTCTTCTCTCTGATTCTGTTCATACTGAGTTTGGTCTTCCAGTATATTCTTCTGTTTCTTTTAAGACCAAAAAAGATATATTGTTCAATCTGTTTCTGTATGTCTACAACTATAGGTCAACGATATTAGAAGGGATCTTCTTGGCATATTCATAAAGAAATTGTACAGGTATGTAAGTACTTTTGTCATTCTCTCTCTTATATTTTGCAAACTCGAAGCTGCTTGATGCAGTTAGAACTGTATTTGCAAACACATGAATATAGCTCTCGAGTCATCTTACAGTTTACCCACAGGTTGGTTTTAATACTAATTACGAGTCATATTCATTAAGATACTGACATATTGGGACAAGACTATGGTACTGGATTTGAAAATGGAGGATAATTACGAACACCAAACGCAAACCCATGATTTTGTCAGAAATATAGAATGGTAAAAGTGCTAGAATTTGTGAAGGACTCTTGTAAGCATGGACCATAATAAGTTTCAAAACATGAAAGAAACTTATGTGTGTGTCCGCGGGATAAGCATTTGGGTGGAATTTATGGGTTTGCTTCTGAAGCTGATGAGTTTTTTGACCTAAATGCATCTCACAAAAGTTTCTAGCTGTGTCAAAACTTTCTAATTAGCAGAGGTAACTCTACAGCTTTCTTCATAACCCACTTTGACTGGAGTTCTATTTATGGATCTGTCCACTTATCTAATCCTTTTTCGCCAATTGGTATATGAAATGAAACCATCTTTTTCTTTCTCCTTTTCTGCTTATGGTGAAACTCCTACATGCATGACAGTTTGTGTCATCATGGATAAAGTCAAGGGATTAAACCAGGTAATTTGCAATGGCATTAGCTTACTGAGTAATTCTTTATCTGTTTGTATTAGTTAATACAGCAGTACCATCAACCAAATGTTTCTAAGAACTGCCAACTTTCAATTCAGATCCTGATCATAATAGTCTAAATCCAAGGAAAGTTTTAGCTGGACGAGCCAAATTTGTTCTTGAAATTTTCCTCAAGCTTTTACGTTAATGTTTGTCCAAGGGTTATGTCAAACCAAATGTTGTTGGAGCTGTCAGCCTGTGATTGTCATCGAAATTTCTAGGAGTTAAGAATTAGTTGAAATAGAGCATTACCAAATGTTACTGTAGATTATGTCAAAGTATCATGCATAATGCAATTACTTCTTCTAAGCGTAAAATGAGAACCAGAAAATTATACAGTATGAGCAAATATATCAATTGACTATTCAAGCATTCACCCTTGTTGCAAAATTGATATGTCTGTATGAAATGCTTTACCCCACATACACTATAAATGTTTGTGGTTGCCACAATTTTGTGCAGAGAAAGCCTTTTTGAAGAGTTGTTATGGGAACATGATGATGATGTCTTGAAAAGAAAACAGACTGGTGAAATGTTTCTTATTCTGCAACAAGCTA
Organism: Coffea eugenioides; assembly: GCF_003713205.1. Taxonomy (NCBI): domain Eukaryota; kingdom Viridiplantae; phylum Streptophyta; class Magnoliopsida; order Gentianales; family Rubiaceae; genus Coffea; species Coffea eugenioides. The sequence continues at coordinate 29,563,027 of NC_040042.1, read as the reverse complement.
TTCAGGTTAGTGGAGTAAGTTTGAGAATTTTTTGGTGCTCTGATGCAAGTTTAATACACTGATGTAGCTCACATCTGAATTCAAGGCTTTGCCTCTTAGATTGTGCCAAGACCCCAGAGAACGTTTTCATGTCTGTCTGGTAAAAGATTTTCATGGTGATCTCTTTAATTGAATGGGTAACATAAATATTTTGTCATTTTGGAAATATGCACATAGCCTGGCAAGTAGCATTGGGACATCTGGTGCATTCTTCCCACCAAAATGTCTGTTGATGAACAGTCTTCTTACCCAGGCGTGTCAATGTGATCCTTTTCAGAAATCATGGAATGTGCCCCTCCTTGGTTATCCACTCAATTTAGAATAGGTAGGAAATAGAGGAAAGTACAAAATTGAATGTTTATGCAGCTGCTGCATTCATAAAATGACAAAATGGCTTGTTTTGGGTGTAGCACCTATTTGGCACTTTTTTGTTTAAGCTGTTTCACATTTTGATCTGTAATTTGGGTTGCAAGAGAAACTCTCATTGGTAGGAAAGCTAACTTCTTGATTCAGGGTTATTGTCTGATTCTTCAGTATTATTCAGAATATGCAGATTCTAAGTTTTCTCCAAGAAAGTAAAATTTCTGTTTTTTTTTTTTGTTTCTTATAGACGCTTGACAAGGTTGTCGCTGATGTTTCTTCTACAACGCCAAGCAGTGATACTAATGACGCCTCAATTTTGCCAAGGTTCCATTGACCTTTCTTCTGATTATTTCTTCTGATTGTCTAGCTTGGCGATTCAATGCTGAACCAGCTGATATCAAACTCAAGACACTAGATTCTTTCTTGAAGACAATAGGCGATCATGCAGCTTAATTCCATCATTATGAGCAGGTGGAGATTGATAAAGGGGTATAGAGCAACATAAAGTTATATAGTGTTAGTATAGGTTAGCTAGATGAAAGTTTTGACAGGCATATATAGTAGGTGGGTCGGATAATGATGTTTATTTAAGGCACAGCTAGTATAGGAGTTGGAAACGTGGTATGTTGTTTATGTATATGTTATATGCAGTTCTGGTGTAAGTTGAAACATGACAAGAAAAAAGAACAAAATCAACGTTATAGAATGATGGATATGACTTCTCTTTCGATTTTCAAATCTCTCGAGGAAGCATTATTGAGCTTTGGCACTTACTTCAGGGTATAGTTCTTCCGGAGCGAAGATTTCGTGTTAGTTGGTTACCATATTTAAGATAAGTGCTGAAGTTTAGTTATGCTTCTCTTTAATATAAACATTTTGCAATACACTTTTCGTTGTCAATTCTTTCTATGCCATTTACTTTTTGGTTCAACTATCTGGTGATACATATTCAGATAATCCTTTAAAATTAATCAAAAGGACAGAAGTTTAGGAAAAGCCTCTTATCACCTCACCATGTATTCTAAGATCTTCCTTCATTTACACATTTTCCTCATCTCTCACTCCTTTAAAGAATGTGGTGATTTTTCTAGGAAATTGAAAATACTTGATCACTCAATCTGAGTGCAGGTGGATCCGTATTGGTGACTCCCAAGCATTTGTTGAATATTGTCAAAGCCTAAAATACAGATTTAAATACATATCATGCTGCTCTAATCCTTTAAGCAAAATACCTATTAAATTCCGAAATATCTGTTGAAATTCAGGTTATGGAAGTAAAGCTAACAAAATATTTAATCTAAATTCTCAAAGCACCTATTAATTCCTATATTCCCGTTATTTTCTGATCTCTCTATGTGTTTCAAGAAATGTGACCAAAACCCATGGCATATTGTGCCATTAACAATAGTGCTTGGGTCATATTCAATATGAAAATAGTATTTTCCATGATTATATACAGATAATCAAATTTCAATTTTGAAATAGATACAATAGTAATTTTTATCCAACTCTACACTAAGTTTCTTTTCTTTTTTTTTTTGTTGGGGGGGGGGGGGGTGGTATAGAAACAACCGTTTGGAGATTAGATTTAAAAAAACTCCAATAAAGACACTTGTTTGGATTGTCTGCCTTTAAGTTACAATTAATACAATCAAAACTTTAATTTATTGCATCATGACAGTAGTGTTTTGGTCACACTTTTTTATCCACCAACGGTAGCAAAGCTAGGACCTTTATTTACAGGTTGAAATAATATTATTTTAGATCTACAACGTGTTGCTATATAGATTTTGGGCCAACTAAATATTTGTTCTAGTAAATCAATGTAGTTAAAATTACAAAAAAAAAAATTAAAAATTGTCTATAGCTTGAGATTCATTATTTTCCAAGTCATCTAATTGTATAAAATTGTATAATAATTAAAATTATGCCTAAGAATACAAGATATAACCTCTAATTAACAAATATAGTATGTGAATAATTTGTACACAATCAAACCGCCAGATGAATATTTGGTTGGCTTATAATTTATATGAAATGGACATGTAAGAAACGTTCAATATTAAGTAAATAATAGTTGCTTTAATAAAAAAAAGTAAATAAAATTTAATAGAAAGGAAATAAATAGCATCATGTAATATATTTTAGTTCAAGATTCACCATTGTGGAAATTGTGAGGATAATTATAAAATATGTTAATACCTTGGAGGGCAATTATAGGGGTCAGAGAGAATACTATCAACATTCAGAAGGGGCAAAAGTAGGGCAAATACTAAATTTTTAAAATTTTTATAGGCTATTTTAGAGCCTTCAAAAAAATTGAGAGGGTGGAATTGTACCCCCTTGGCTGAGCATGGTTCTGCCACTAGCCCCAATGATATAATTTAATATGAAAATATTTTTCCATGTTTATATGCAGATAATCAAATTTCATTTTTGAAATGGAATATAGTATTAACTTTTGTCCAACTCCATACATTCAAGTTTATTTTTTTTGTTTGGGTATAGATACACCCATTGGGAGATTAAAATTTAAAAAAAAATACCAATAAAGACATTTGTTTGGAAATAATAAGACAAATTTAACATCAAATTATAGATTAAAGAAAACAATTTCAAAATACAATATCAAATTTCTCTGTCATAGCAACTTATACTTAAGTAATAGTATTTTTCCTTAGAAAGAGATGACTATTACTAATAAAGTGAAACTGTTTCTAAAAACAGGGAATTGTTAGCAAAATAGATGTAAATTTACTAAGAAAGTGGTGTATTCCCCAATAAAAATATACTTTTCCTAAAAAAAATAAATTTTTGGAGAAAAAGTAATATATTTAGGTTCTTGTTTAATGAGAACCCTTAAGGCATTCGTTAAGTATGTCCTAATAGGTAGTATTTTGCAAAAATGAATTTTTATTTAAGAATATATATATATATATCGTGTGTGTATATATAAAGTTGTTAATTTAATCACTCATTTGTTCTCTCTTTGGTGATATGTCTAATTGAAAAGAATTGATGGGTTATTTGGATACTTTGATTTTACCTATATCCGTATCCAACCCTTCTCTAACCAAATTTTCTCATAATTTCTCTCTCTTCTAACAACTTAATCCATTTTAATAAATTTGAATTATTTTTTCGTTAGGGTTTCATCGCTTTTCTAACAAAATATATTTTTATGTATAAATTCACTTTATTTATTTTAGTATAGGTATTAACTTTATTTAGTGTTATTTTAATTATTACTTAAATAATGTTGCTAGAAACTTAATATTTGTTCATAGAGAAAATATAATTTTGCATATTTAGTATTTAGTTGAATACATATATCTATAATATTAGGTTTTTAATCATATAAAATTTAATAATTAATTCAAAGAATATCTATCAACTTTTTGTATACCTTGCATAATTTGAATTTTTTTGTTAGGGGTTTCCTCTCTCTTTTAACAAACTATACTTTTATTTATAAATTCATTTAATTTATTTTTTATATGTATTAACTTTATTTGGTGTTATTTCAATTGCTACTTAATTAATGTTGCTGATAAGTGCATAGTTTATATGTTTTATGTATGTTTTGTTAGTTAGTTTTTGTGTGTTTTATTTAGTTTTATAACTAATTAGTTAAAATTCTAGTGAAAATCTATATTTTGTGGTTTAAGTGGTAAAAATTGCATTACTATGAATTTTTATGATGAAAACTTCATGTTTTTATAGGTTTAAGGATTCAATCATCAATTGGAGTGATTTGAGAAGATAATTGGATGATTGATGATGGTTCGAAGTGATGAAAAGAGAATATGAAGTGCAAAAGAGGAAATGCAATCAAGAATAAGAGGAATCAAGTTTCACAGTTTTGATACCTTGTGGTATTTCAGCTATATCTTGAGCCACAAGCATCGGATTAGGGGTGCAAACGAGTCGAGTCGAGCCGAGTTTTGGCCTAGTCGAGCCAAGTCTCCAGTTAATTTTGTGAAACTCGAACTCGAGCTCGAGCTCGACGAGCTCAAAATGTCAAACTTAGCTCGAGCTTAAAAAATAAAATAAATTAATAATAAAATTATTTTTTAAAAAATAAAAAATAATTATTTATTTTAAAAAATGAATAAAATAATAAATTTTTTAAAAAATAATAAAATATTAGAGATATATATGTAATTTTACTATTAAAATAAAAAATAAAAAATAAAAAATATATATATAATTGAGCTCGCCAGCCAACGAGTTTAATGTTTTTGAACTCGAGCTCGAGCTCGAGTTCGACTTAATTAGCTCGAGTTCGACTCGAACTCAATATTGACCGAACTCGAGTCGAGCTCGTACTCGAGTCGCTCGCAATCGGCTCGCGAGCGGCTCGATTCGTGAACACCCCTACATCGGATTGAGGTAATTCTTGAACCATTTTGAATCTAAGAGATAGATCTACATTTGGTATCAAGACATTGAAGTCCAGTTCAGTTGTTTTCATTGTCAAAATGTCGAAATATAGAAGTGCATTTTCATTGTTGAAAGCTGAAACAGAGCCCTGACCAATCGAGGGTATTTTGGTAATTTATCGGTTCACAAAGCTCCAAATTGATGATTCTTGATACATTAGAAAGCTAGATCAAAGATCTACAACTTTCACGTTTTACACAAGAGCTAGTTCAACCTCTATAATCAAGAAAATATCAGTTAAAGTTGGACAAAAAATAGATCAAGTAAATCCGAGTTCGGATCTATCCTAAACCTGACCTTAGATAAACTTCTGTAATCAGAGGCTACCTCCGAGAGGAGGATTTGAGCTCGGATCCCCATGTTACAGGCCTTGGATCCTAATGTGCAGTGAAGATAAAAATGAAGAAAAATGAGATCCGAGGGGTATTTTGAGCGATCCGACCTCGGATCTTGCCCTCAGATCCCTAATTGCGGCTTTGTAACTTGCTTTGCAACTTGTGCTCTGTTCATACAAGTTTTTTGATCAATTTATCTACAAGAAATCTGGCTGGAACTGAGCAAGTAAGTATAGAGAATTCAAGAAGCATCTTTTGGTGATTCCAAGCAGCAATTTATATCAACCTTAACAACTCACCTTGGGCATGAATTCCTCTATAAATAGCAGCCTTGGAGGACATTTTCGCAACTTTGGAAGGCTAGAGAAACTCACCAAAATTGTAGTCTTCATTAGAATTTCCTTAGTTCATTAGTTAGGGTAGTATAGTATAGTATAGTTAATGTAGTTTATCCTTCTTGTATTTATAGTTAGATTTGGATGAAAATTAAGGAGCAAGATGGAGAGGTTGATCTCATGTAACAAGGGTGATATCTCTTCTACTACTTTCTCTCTTGTATTTGATTTCATGTTTAGCGATAATACAAGTTTGGATTTGAGTTTCTTCATGTTTTGCTAAAGTTTATGCCTAGAGTAAGGATGAATTTACTATATCTTGTTAGTGATATTTACTTGGTTATTTGATGATATTATTTTGAGCAAGTTATTTATCACTTTTGCTTTTCTAATTATGATTAACTAGCCATTAATTATGATAATCTTAAGGTGTTAAATTTGTAATAAAAATTGAAATTTAACACTAGTTTAAGGAAGTAATAAATTTAGGGAGTACACTCACGAAAGTAAATGTGCACCTTTGTGGCTTATGACTTGTTTCATATAATTTCATAGAAAGAATGAGCTTGTAGTTAGTTTCATAACCACGAAAATAGATATGAATTAACTATAGATATAGTTGGTATACCAGCGAAAACGGGTATCACATATATTAAGAAATTATGTAATAACTAGTCAAGATAATAGCATTCACTTAATTGGTAATTTCATTTGCAAGAATAGTGAGGAATTCCACATCTCTAGGAGTTTTCTATTATTATTTTTATTACTTGTATCTCATATTTATGGTGTAGATTTAATATCTAGTACTTGTGATAGTCTAAATAATAAAGGATTTCGAACAACATCGGTAATTGACAATCTTCCTTGTGAGATCGACACCTAATACCCCTATCCTCAATAAACAACTCGTATACTTGCGAAAGATCACGTGTGGGGTATTTAGGATTTTATAAATGTAAAATTTGACTGTGGAATAAGCTAATTGTTATATGTATATCCCACGCCTGTCAAGTTTTTTGCACCGTTGTCAGGGAAGATTTGTGACAATACCGGCATGAAAAGCAACTTTATTAGTTTAGACATTTTAATAGTTTTTCTTGTGTATTAATTGAGTCTAGTTTGTTGTGTGTTTGTTGAGTTAGTCTTGAATTTTATTTTATTTTATTTTTGTATTTAATGTGTGTATGTTTTTAATCACCTATTCTTCTTAATAATCTTGCTCTTAAGTTGTTTAAAAGCAATTTTAGGTAATGAGGAGGGTAGGTCAATTTGGAGAACAATGCATGAGAAGTGGAAGTTCGGCAATGAATGGTTACCACGTGCAAAACTCCATGGATAGAGGTAACCAAGAAATTACCGAAGGTCTGTCATTTGATGATGGCTTGAGGTGCTTAAAGGCTAAATGCGATTTTATAACATTAAAAGTTCAATTGGACACCATTACAAATATGCTTGAACAAAAGAGGAATTTTAATACTTTCAAATCTTATCGTGAGATTTGTGACTTGTGTGGAGGTGATCATGCTACTTATATATGTAAGCAAATACAAAATGAACGTTATTATGATGAATTGGGGCATTACAATTCTTATTTTGATCAAAATGGACCTAATTGGAGTAATTCTTATACTTATGGTTGGAATAATCAATGTACATATAGTGATTTTTCATGTTAATGATTATCAATCTGAATATGTCCAATATGAATCTAAGCCATCTTGGGAATTAGCAATAGAAAGGGTAGCTAATGCATCCTAACCTTGGAAATTAGAAAATGAACCATTAGCTAATGATTCTAATGCAACTTGAGAGCTAGCTATAGAAAATTTTTTTAATCAATTTAATTTAGTTATAGAAAAGTTAGCTAATGCAATCTCCGATCGTTTTACTAGGATTGAAGAAAGGTTAGATGAATTAACTTCTCACTTTTGTAGAATACAAGAACAATTGCATGATTTGTGTGAAGTTATTTCTTCTAATAATATGCAAAATGATCATAGCATGAATGGTGGGAATGTTGTATGTGAAAATGGATTATATTTTGATCAAAATAATGAATCCAATTTGAGTTTCAATAAGGAAATGCCTATTTCACAAGATAATATCTTTGGAACTAACGTTGAATCTCAAGAGATGAGTATTAATGTCTCATTTTTCACCCCTCTTAAGGAATGTGTTCGAAGTATAAGTTTTAAAGTTATTATAGCCCAAGAAGGTCACGCGGACATTCCTTTGGTAAGAACTCAAGTGATACACATTCAAGGTAAAATCTATGAATCACTTGAGATAGGTAAGCTTCTTTCATCTCTCTTATCATTTGATTAGGTGATTTTTATTCTTAAGCCACCTTTTAATGATCCACAACGTCCAAAAATGATGGATTATTCTTTAACAAAGCCTCCTTGAAAAGTGAGGTGAAATAGTCAAGCTAATGACTATAAAGAAGCGCTTGTTGGGAGGCAACCCAACGATTTCTAGTTTTTTTTAGTAGATTTTAGTTATTTGATAAGTATTTTTTTGTGTTTTGTAGGTAGCAATGACAAGAAGTCTTGCGAATTATTTCAAGTGCAAAAGAGCTTATAAGGAGTAGAGACCAACGTAGAAAAGGAAAGCTTAACGTTTATTTTTGAGTTTACAATGCTTAATTTCTTTGATATGAGGTTAAGTTAGTCAATTGCATGAAGTTGAAGTGCATTTAAGTGATTAAGTATGTTCATGATCTATTTGCACTCTTTTAAATTATTTGAGTACCATCATGTGCATTGAAAGTGTCAGGGGGACTTTTTGATTCAAGAACCTCAACCCTCAATTTGCATTCTACATGTTTTTTATTTGTTTTGAGAAGTTGAGATTCATGTTTAAGTCACTTTCCATGTGCGTGAAGTGTTGAATTGTTGAACATTTCATTGTAGAGCACAAATTGGAGAGTGTGTTTCAAATTGGGGTCAAATTGAAAATTACAGAAAATTTTGCAATAAGTGCAGATTCAATGGATCCGAGACCTTGGATCTACTTCTGCAATCAGAGAATGAATTCGAGCTTTTTGATCTGAGTTCAATCATCATGATCCGACCTCGGATCCTTTCAGAAATAATTCAAAAACGAAGGCTCGATTCACTTTTTCTCATACTTCCCTTTCTTCCTCATTCAACTCCACACACATACTCATACCCAAAACACACTACTTACTAAATCACTCTTTTCACTATCTAATCTTCAAACAAATTTCACCACATTACTCCATACACTATCTAGAGTGGTTTTCATGTTTTAATTCTTTCAAAAACATCTCCAAATTTGAATTTAAGATTCAAGTAGGCTAGGGTTTCATCTTCTCATATTTTGCAATTGTGGCCAAATTGGAGCGCACATCGTTTTCATCTCTAATCATCACCAAACCATTTTGAGGTAACAAATCTTCACCTAACTTTATCATTTGAATTTTGCCATGGTTGACTATTTTCTATTTTTAGGCATTTTTGAATTTCATTAATAAGTGAAGTTTGGTGTATTTATTTGACCTTATTGATGCAATTGGTGATTGTTAGTGATAAATAAATCTTGAGGGTGTGTTTATTGTATTCATTTGGTGAATTTTAGCTAATTTTATACTTTAATTTGGCTCGGTAATACAGTTGCATATTAAGTGACCAATGTAGCATTTTAATTAGCTTTGTGAGAGTTTATGATATTCATGTGAGTAGTCTAGATTGCTTGATGACTGAAGATGTGCTTGGTTGAATGATTTCTTGAATTCTTAGGTAATTCTAAAAGAAGAGGTGAATTGAAGATAGTCTTAATTGATGAAATTCATAAATGCACTTATAATCTTTGTGGTTCAATGGTTTTTAGTATTTCATGAGTTCTCAAGAAGGTCATTTATATTTTGGTTTGGTGTGTTTGCCTCCATTTTGAGATTACTTTTGTACTTAAGGGGACTTGATCATTGATAACAAAATGTATAAATGGAACTTATTTTGTTCATGATGATGGGCTTATTTTGTGAAATTAGCTTCCCTTTGTTTTGGATACTAATGCATATACTTGATTAGCGAAGATTAGCTCATTTCATGTTTTTATCCCTTCAACATTGTATGGTTCCACATGCTTGATCCTTTTTCCTTTTCCCTTGATTTGCATGTTTTCTTCTTGTTGATTGCAAGCTTTTATTCTTAAGAAATTGTTTTATTTTGATTTTGTCTTTTTCAGGGTGCATTAATTGAACTCTCTATTCTTTCTCAAATAAGGATGAAAATTCATCACATTGCCATGGATTTGGATCGCCCAAGTCATAAGGGGAGTATTTTCTCTTACTTTTTATCTATTTTCCTTTTCTCACATTGGGAACAATGTGAAATTTAAGTTTGGGGGAGGGAAATAATTGACTTGCTATTTTATGCCATGCGATGATAATTGTGGGTTTAAATGTCTTAGAAATGTTGGAATTGTACTTGAAAATATTGTCATGTTGAACTTTTCTTGAAAAAATTAGTTTGTTGGCCGGGAGTTTCGTCCAGTTATAAGGGAAAACTCTAGCAAAATTTTTCTAAAATCTTTTCCAATATTTCGCTATGGCCCAAAAGTTTTTGCAATTTTTGTCTTTGTTTTAAAAAGGGCCAATTTGTTCCAACCTTGAGTATTGTAATTCTTTCACTTGTTGAAACTTTATATGTATTTTGGAAGATTTAGTTCTCATTCGACTTGAAAATGGTTATTATGAAATTAGGATTTTTGCATTTTAGAAAGTATATCCTGTAAAGTAGGGAGAATTATGCTTATAATTTTGCATGTTTAATGAGATTTTTCCTCTTTGATTAATTTTGCAAGTAAGTGATTGATAGAGTCAATAAAAGCTATACTTTTTACTTAATTTTGCAAGTAAGAGGGAATGTCTATTTATTGTCTTTTATCATCTTTAAAAAAAAAAAGAGAAGAAGAATAAGTGTGAGAACTTGTAAAATTCCTTATATTTTTCTTAAAATTCCCTTTAATTTGGAATTTATTACTTTATAATAGCTTTACTACTCATTCACCACCCAAATAGTTACAAATAATCATAGAACCAAAGGTTTCTTCTTTTCTTTCATCGTTAAGATAAACTAGGGTTTTACGTCTTTTCGTAGTGTGAGTAATCGGTATGGAGTGTGTACCCAATTTAGTGATTAAGAGTGAGTTTTAGATGATATTAAATGTGTGATTAGAAGTAATAATAATAAGTTAGTGAATTGTAAGTAAAAAATCCTAGTACGTGCGAGTTAAGGAAAAAACGGTGTGAACCGATGGGTACCGTTTGTTACCGAGTGAACACACCACTTGACCACCACTTTATTAACTTAATCTCATTGTCATTAGTGCAAAAATATCAGCTCTAATTTTCCTAGTGAGAGAGCCGAAATTCTTGACTACAAAAAGAAAGGAAAAGAAAAAAAAAAGATGCAATATTCTTGAGGCGACAATTGGCGAACATCCCAAGGTTGTTGACCAACCAATTTCTTTCATATTTATCACCAAATTCACTTCTTTTGCTCTTCATTTCTTCCATCCCAGCCGAGACTTAAGAAAAGAAAATAAGAGAGAAAGCTCACTTCATTCCATCTTGATTCCTAGCTTAGTAGAGAGAAAACCGAAAATCTAAACCGATTAACTTCTAAATTGGGAGCTTAGGAAGCTTGGGGTGCTAAAGTTTGGAAAGAAAAGGTGAAGGATTTCTCTTGCAAGCATCTTAGAGAGATACATGGTTGCCTTTCCTTTATCTCTTCCTTAAACTTGATTAAGTTTGGATAACAACTCATACTTGTGGTAAATGATAGTTCTTTTGGTAGTTTTGATGGATATGGTGGATTTTGAGTTAGGGTTTGAGTTGTTCAGTTGTATTCCTTGTTGTTTAGAGAGCAGATGATGTCTATAATCTTGTATAGGAAGTTGAAGTAGTGGTTCAAGCTAGAAATGTGAAGTTTATACCTTGAATGCATTAAATTCCAGATTTAAGGATTGAAACTGCTTTGTTATGACCAGCTTTATTTGTGTATGTTAGAGGCTGAATTAGACTTAGGTTAAAACATGAAAGTTGTAGGAAATGATGTTATATAGTTTCTTGTAAACTTTCAGCTCGATCGGAGCACTGTAAAATATGAAATGACTGAAATACCCCTGACTGCCAAAAGCCTCATTTCGTGGACAGTTTTGAGATTTCACAAGTTTGGCTTCATTTTTCATCTTGATCCGTATCAAATTAGCCTTTGACCAAAACATGAAACTTTTAGCCCTATGTTTCAGCTTTCCAACACATCTGGAAACACCTCAAACGAAATTGTGTAGCTTAAGTTATTGCCGTTTGAATTTAGTACTGACAACCAGACTGACCATGAATTTCTGGTTCTGTAATTTGCAAATTTGACCTAGATCAGCTGTGAACTAGGTTAAGTTGTCTTCATGAAAGTTGTAACCCTTCGTCTTAGTGTCGAAACGGTATAAGGTGCACCCCAATCCAATAAACGTAGCTCTAGTTTTGACCAAAATACTATAAGATGCCAAATCTGCTGTTTAGCTTTTTGCCTTCAAAACTTGATTTCCGATTGGATTATTATGCTTGTGTTGTACTTGGATGATTTTGAGCCTATTGAATGGCTATTGTGATGAGATTATTTGTATGTATTTTGGGGCTGAATTAAGAAAAACAATGAAGTCATAAATGGCTGGAAAATAGGTAAACACAAAGGGTGTGTTGCCCAAATTTTCACTCGAAAGTTAGGTAGATATACTCACGACTTGAGTAAGGGTTTGAGGACGAATTGAACTTGAATCGTCTAGGGTATTCAAGTCTTGTTTCATAGAGGTCTATAAGTTAGCATTTGGTCGAAACTTGTACCCCTGGAAAAATGAAATTTACGACTAATAGAAATACGTTTTCCTCGTTTCTTCGACTCAAATGGTATTTCAAAATATAATTGCTTCAAAGTTTCACCGTTTGAAGAACGAGCAAGAGTTTTACGAATATTCTCTAAATGAGTTTCAATTACTTGATTCTCGTTAAACGAAACGTTTAAGTTTCGAACCTTAGTTACTTTTTAAAGCTCTTAAACAATGTTTTATCGCAGATTTGGACTCCAAACACGGAGTAATACCCGAACGTGACCCGTAAAGGCACTACACACTACAAGAAATTTGGTCATCAGTGACAACATTTCTTAGTGATAACAGAAAAGTTGTCACAGAATGAGGTCCTCTACCAACAACTTTGAAAGTCGTCACAAATGCCTCATAGAACTAACTAATTAGCGACGACTTGGATTTGTCATCACAAACATATTCTGGCCTATGGGATCCAAGAGACTGGGAGTTATTGGTCTTTAGTGACGACTTGATGAATATCATCACTATTACTATCTCTGTTTCTTTGACAACTTTACAATGTCGTCACTGAAGCTTGTGTACTTTCTTTATTAGAAACTCTCTATTGTCACTATAACAATGGATAGCTTTAGTGATAATTATATGTTGTCACTAAACTATCTTAGAATTTTTACAACTTTGGCAATATATTAATATTAATGTTAATTTGTTTCTAATGAAACCGTTTGACTATCATACAATTTTGAGCCTCTTGATTTTCATATAAATTGGCAATTTGACTAGTTTAGTCAATTGGTCATATTAATTTGTCCAAGAATGACTTGTTAAAGGAAAAAAAACTAAAGACATTTTGTAGTTAATTTCCCAATACCTAAAAAATGTTAATCTATAAGAGTTTGTAAATTAAACTAGTTATTAAAGCAAATAACTCCTAAACTCTTTAGTTAATTAATTAATCAATTTATTATATTGCTTTAATTATGTATTTTTTATTCGAAGTTAATAAATTAAATGTGAAGTTTTATGTTTGACTAATAGTAAATAAATTATTTATGAAAAAATATTTTTCTCATCTAATTGACATTTTTTAAATTTTTTAATAAGAAGGAGTCAAATTTAAGAAGTACGGTACTAAAAAAAAGGTACTTTTTATGACAAGGTAATTTTTGACAAAAGTCTAATTCATCACAAAAAGTCATCTTTTATGACAAGTTTCGGGTTATCGTCATGATAAAATGGACTTTCTATAACTAAGGTGTACAAGTCGTCAATGAAAGTCATAGAATATCTAGGTAAGGTAATAAAACATTTTTGGCTTTTATCTTCTCGCTTGTGTATTTCAGAGAACATTCACAATAAACTTTTGCCCACACACAGAGGGGCCTCCTTTCTCTCATTTTGCTTCCGTATTTGCAGTAGATCTGCCATTTCTCCTGATGGGTTGTCTCTCAAAACGTCTCCGTTTTGCCTCCTATACCTCTGAGGTATTTTTTTTTTGGCAAATCTCCCAACCAGTCATTCCAACTTGTATCCCCACAGGCCGTTCCAACTTGTATCGTCGTCATCTTCGATCTATAAATCAAGCACCCATCTGTGCATAGAAGTTGCGTCTCCTAGACCGGCACTATTTTTCCATTCCTATTCCAGTCAGAATTTCCATTACTCTGGCTATATCTCTTCAATGAGGTCTCCCCAAATCCCAGCCCTTCAAGCCCTAACTTGTATCCAAATTTCCCCCTCCTAAAATCTTTCAGTGGAGCTGATTTTTTGATTCCCTATACTGGTGAGCTTTTAGTTCTAGCCTTAATTCAAATCCTTGTATCATTCATTCCCATTCAATGAATTTATTTAGTGAATATTAAAGTTGTTATTTTATTTTATTTATAGCTTACTAACTTTTTTAATTAAGGAAAGAGACAAATTTTCTTCTCTATTTTTCTTCTTGGCTTTGTAAAAATTGTTCATGCTTTCTTTGTTTTTTAATTTAGTGTAAAAAAGTTCTTATGGGTCAGCCACTCAATGCTGGGATGTTTTGGATGAATAGTGGAAATGTTGGTGAGGAAGAATATGATTAAAAACTACCCTAGCAAAGCAACTGGGAGCAGTGTCAGTAGACCAAGTTTCGGATGCCAAAGTCTAGCAAACTCTAGCAAAGTATTTATGGTTGAAGGACAATTATGAAATCCAGTTGCATGTTGTTCCGCATTAGGCTTCTTGGGTAATGTAAAGGTAAGTGAAAAAAGATAATATTTATATTTCTCAAATAATTGAAACTATAACTTGTTCTAGGACTCCGTTTGATAAAACTGAATCTGAATTCTGAATTCTGAATACCGAAACAATTAATTTGCTGAATATTAAGCACTGAAAAGAGATATATGAATATCTGAATCTTAATGCTGAACATATTTATATTGCTTGATAAACATTTATAACTTAATGCTTAATAAGCTAAATTGTACAATTTTGCCCTTCTATCTTTTAATCCAAAAAGGAAATAGAACCTATGATTTAATTAGTTTAAAATTATTAGGTATGAAAATGACAATATTTATTTTTAAATCAAAGTAATATAAAAGAAGAAATATATTATGGAAAAGTCCAAATATCGGTGCAAATATATTTTTAAATCAGAGTTTGATAAGAAAAGTCCAAATATAAGCAAAAGGAAGCTGCAATAAACAAGTTTTAAATTCACACCAAATTATATAGAAATTTAATTACTTCAATGGAAAAATGTTGACGCTACCTTGGAAATAATGAATTTGAGATCGGTGAGTACGGTAGCAATAAAAAAAAATTGGGAGGAAAAAAATGACAAAATTATAAAAGAGTAAAAAGATGGAAAAAGATAAGGAGTAGACAGATGTGAGTAGCATGGAGAAATTGTAAAAAAGTCATTAAATAGGGAAAAAATAGAAGTAGAAAGCCATTAGACAGAGAATGTCAGGTTGTTTAATTAGATAAGAATTTTGGATAGAGAATATTAGGTTGTTTAATTAGATAAGGATTTTGAATATAATTAACAAACAAGGATAGATTTGGTATATAAGATAAAGTAGTTGAAGTAAATCTCTTGATTCTTATCAAATTAAGCATTCAGTTACGATTCTTGTGCTGAAAAAAATACATACAAATTCAGCACCACTTAATAAGTTCAGCGGAAAAATTTTTATTTATCAAACATCCAAAACATCTGAATGTCTGAATGAATTCAGTTTCAGCACTTTTTTATGTTATCAAACAGACACTAAGTTGTATTTGTTTGGAAATCAGCGTTTTAGAGTTTCTGTTTGTTAAGTACCTTTGTGTATTTTATATGTGGAATGTTCAAGGGCCATTCTTATTAAACTACTTGTCGATTGGTTAGCAATAGCAACGGGTAATGCTAGTGCTATTGCCAAGCTTAATGCGGCGAATTCAACTAATTTTGGCACTTTTATGAGCTCAGCTGCTGTTTTTGCAGGTTATGCTATAGCATTGGCTGGACCATCTGTTTTTAGAGGTACTTTGCTATGATGTAATTGCTGATCCTTGTCTTCATACCTATAAATAAGAGTTGCGGATTGTCTTTTCCTTTTATTGAACGATTAAACTTTACCATAACTTGGTGTTGACACTAGAATTTGAGATCTAATTTTCCTCTGCCATGATTTTTTTTTCTCCAGAACTATGCACTGCAATTTTCTCCAAGATAGCAATACGAAACATTCGTTCTATTTCCAAGAGGGTAATCACTTGTATTTCTTCTTCCCTTCTCTTTTGTGCTTTGCCAGGAGAGATAGCTATGGGACTGTTATTGGTTAATTGAAGGGAATTTTTTCTTTTCATTTTTTATTGTAGTTTGGATTTACTTTTCTTCTTTGTTTGGTACAATGAATCTGTTCGACTTCTAGCATCTTAACTTAATCTGTTTTTGTGTAACTCCATCTCATAGCATTCTTAATTATTTGCAAATGCTAAAGTAATGTTCTTTAATTGTTTGTGTTAATAAAATGGAGTTCTTTCCTGCTTTCATATATGGTTCCTTGGTGTTGCTGGTGAAGTAATGACTTGTAGGAAAAGTTCCCTTTTTTAATCTGGGTATAGATTGTATATTCTAGATATACATGTGTACATCAAGTTGTCTCATACAATACTAAATACTCAGATTTAGATACTTTTCTTAACATGACTAGTTGGACTAGTCTTTGTGCTTAAACCTGAATTATGTAATTGTCTTGCTATAAAAGTGTGTAATAACCTTTCATGCTAGGATATAAGTTGAAATTAGTGATAAGCAGGGAATAAACACGGACATCATCTCAAAAGTTTGTAATATGATCTATGAACTCTGTTTGATTTGTGGGCTTTGGTTGCATGAGTTTTAGTTACACAGGCAATGTATTCATGTGACTTTCTATATTTTATTCTTATGAAATTTCAAAGTGGTTGTCACATGGGTGAAAACAAATTTTGCATAAAAGGATACCATAAAATGACTAGTCTGTATTCTTCTAATTGGATGTCATGGCTGATTACTTGTGTAGAGGAATTGTCTATAGTTATAATATGTGGATATATTGTGGTGAAAGTTTGTATTACCTTAATGGATTATGACACCGTAAGTATTCATTTGCAGTAGCATTTTTTTTATGGGTTGCAGTGCCATGGTTGATTTTGTGCATTAATTTAATTTAGTTGTATGGTTTGACAACTTTAATTTCATAAGAATGACAAAATTCTTGCTTTTGTTTTGCTCAAGTGTTTTAGCATGGTGCGCAGAATATGTTTTTCCATCAAAGCTAAATTAGAGAGAGTAGTTGATTATCATGCTTTTTTCATTTCTATGTGCATTTATTTCTGAGCTTTAAAATATTATGGTCCTAAAAAAAAAGCTACTGGCATGACATATTTGCTATTAGAACTTTTGAAAATTGAAAGTAGGCTGGTTATAGAATGTACTAGTTAGCATAATAGTTAGAAGCTCCGATTTATAGTGGAGCATCTTTTCTATTTTATACACAGTTTCACTTAAATATTAGATGCATCAAATTTTTTATTATCATAATCATTAAAATATTACCAATGGGCACAAAGAGTCCCTATATATGTTGAATTTTAGTTGTCATCAAACCTTGGTCTTCTGATAAATAATAGACATTCTCGATACCTGAAAAGCTGAAGTTGCCATTCATGATCTATTTGAATGAACCATACAAATGAGGCCTACGAAGTCAAAGAAGGATCACTGTTTGGTTCTTAGTATAGTAGCATAAGCATATTAATTGTTTCCTGAGTTTTTAATATCGTAGTCAAAATAAAAGAAGTGTTTCTTGAGTTCTAAAGTTCTAAGTGCTTTATCTCTTACTTTGCTCTTGTTTAGTCATTGTCTAGATGATGCTTAAAAGAAATGATTTAGCTTATTTTCTTGCAAATTCTTATGTTCTATTTCTTGTCTCAAGTTTTTCTTATCACCTGCTAATAATTGAAGTACTTCACTGCAGATATGTTGCTCATTTTAGATTTTTGGAAGATCAGCAGTAAGAGTTGCTAATTGACTCAAGAACTATAGAGAAAATCTTATACTTAAGAAATGTTTCAACAACACATTTTTTTGGGGACTTGGATTTGATTTGTAAAACTGCCTTGACTTGTATGTGAAATTTAGGCCAAATGCCACTTAGCAAAGTATTTGTAGGGTGTTGTTGAACTTGATTATGATATTTGAATGCTTCAAATGATATTTTGGCATTTCGTAATGTAATGGATGCCTTCATTATGTAGGGTGTTGTTTTTTTTTCATTTTTTAGATATAATTGTAGCAAGAAAATCTTCAAATTTCATGGTGGTCAAGTGTTGTCATTGAATCAGATTTCTCTATTGACAACCATCTATTGTTATAGAATTCAAAAGTGTTTAGTGACAACAAAAGTTGTCAGTAATTAGTTTACTCCACTGTCAACTATGGATTAGTTTTAGTGACGATATTGCTTTGTACATTATTAACAAGATACTATGTCATCACTAAAATTACAAAAATTACTGACGACACCAATTGTCACAAAAAAGTACTATTCACTGACGACTTTTAAGGTCATCACTGAATACTTTTATCGACGGGCCTTCAGTGACGACTAAAAAGTTGTCAATAAAACTTATCAGTGACGACTTTTTTTTTTTTTTGTGACGAAAATGACTTGTCAATGAAAACCAATTTTCTTGTAGTGACATCTTTTGATGAGTACTTCCAAATACTTGATTGCACTTGACACTTGTGTTTAATACTTGAATAATGTGATTACATGATGTATGAGTGGATTGATAGGGCAAGCGTGTACTTTATCGCACTTGTCCTAATGTGATTTGTTCTTGGTTATTGATTTCAGTTGAATTGATATACATGCATATGAATTATATCTTGTTTGGAATTTCAGAAACCCTGTGGTTAGTTAATCGAGTCGAGCCGGCAAGGGTCTGGTCGATTAGATAACGAATCTTGGGTAGTTAGTGATGTCGAGTAGAGTGTTATCTTCTCGACTAATCGGTATACTCGAGTATTACCACTAGTGTTTATCTTGGAGTTCGGGCCCGGTAAGGGGTTTGGTTGGTTGACGGAGATTGGAGTTAAGTGGTGTACTACTGGACTAATTATCTTACTTGAAAGTTGATGGAGTGTCAACTACTATTTGATCAAGTTATGGTGGAACTGGTTTACCAAGGCAACTGTATCCTTTTACGTGAAATACTGATTATGAAATGTTGGCTGTGCAAGTGTATTGTTCATTTTCTTGACTTGTTATGCTCGCTATCTCACTACTATGTTACATTTACTGTTAATTAATTAAGAGCAAAAAGTCCCAGTGACCCTCAAACTATTACCGGGATGAAGTTTTGGCCTCCAAACAATTAAAAGTAAAGTTTTGGCCCCCGATCTATCCAAAGTACAAATTGTTAGACCTTCTGTCAAATTCATCAGTTAATACCGTCGGAATCTACGACCACGTGAGAAGCACGCCGAAATACGAAGGGCATTTTTGTCCATAAAGAGCTGTCATCCACTTGGTGAAATGGGACTTCTTTCTGAACTTGAACAAAGAAAAACTCAATTGCAGCCAAAGAAGTTGCTGAACTGGAAGCATGCGAGCAACCAACAATCCGGATTTCCCATTGTGCAGGTGTGAGAAAATGTCGAGGGTCATAACTTTGTGGATCTCAAGAAATCCTGGACGGAGATTTGCGGTGTGCGCGGATGGTGGTTGCAGATTTTGGCAATGGATTGACAAGGAGATGTGCAGCCGGTCAACGAAGATCATACCTGGGCTTCTGAAAAGAATTAATGTAGCTGAACAGCAAAGAGATGCGTATGAAGAAGAAATAAGAAGACAAGAAAGGAAAGTCGCAAAGTTGAAGGTCAAAGTGAAAGAAGGGTTAATTCCACTTTGTCCCTCCAAACTTTGGATGATTACCCACTTCAGTCCCTAAACTTTAAAATGGGACACTTAAGTCCCTAAATTTATAAATACCTCCCACTTAAGGAAAATTGTTAACAAATCTTGAATGCTGTTGGTGGTCGAAGTGTCCCATTTTATAAGGATTTAGGGATTTAAGTGTCCCATTTTATAAGTTTAGGGACTTAAGTGGGAGGTATTTATAAGTTTAGAGATTTAAGTATCCCATTTTGAAGTTTAGGGATTGAAGTGGATAATCGTCCAAAGTTTGGGGGGACAAAGTGGAATTAACCCGTGAAAGAACTAGAAAAAGAAATCCGTAGCAAAAAGTGGGTGAACAAGTGTCTGGTGACATTGTTTTTGTTAACATGGATGCTTACAACTATAATCTTAGTTAGTTGGGGCAAAAAAAATGGAAATCTCACAGTTTTTAGGCAAATAGAAGGAGCAGTATGAAGATGAATGAAGCGGGTGCACGTTATCGTTTCTGTACTCTGTAATGACTGTATCGATAGATGTGCAATGAAATCTAAGTTTTGATTTGTTGAATGAAAAATCAGGCATGCTTTGTTGGAAAAAAATCAGACTATATTTGTGCCTGCTTTATTTTTTCACTTGTTTGTTGAAGTACTCTGTAATGTTGTTTCACTTGTAAAAGAACTGCCCAACTTGAAAGGGATGACAAAGTGAAGATCAATTGAGTCCCAGTGGGCCTCAATGTGAAGACGCAACACAATTCCATTAACTAGATATACTAACCAGACAGAGACATTAACATTTGCAAAAGTGGAGTAAGCAAATATAAAGACCATCAGATTATACTGACCCTACATAACCAATGTTGATGTCAATGGTCTACAAAAATATAGCCAGAATACAAAACGTAATCAGCACTAACAAAAGTTGATTGGAATTCATCCACTAACATCCAACGAGATTCAAGATTGTAAGACAAAAAACAGTTGGCAAAAAATGTGATTAGAGGTCCCTCTTCAATCAGTTCTTGACTGTTGCCCCTCTTTAATTAGCTCTTCCCCGTCCCTTGTCTTTTGTGGTTTGTCTTCCTCTCCCTCTACCTCTTCCACTCCACTTTCCTCTCCAAGAACCAATTGTGTACGGTGGCTCCTTACCCAAATATGCATAGTTAGCATTTATGGCTCCTTTTTCTGCATCAGTGAGTGGTTTCCTAGTTGAAGTTTTCCTGCTACGGATTGGTGGACAAGCCCTTTCACTCGAGCTTGGGGTAGATGTTTGTTGCTGTTGTTGTGGTTGGTGGTGCCCAGGTTCATGATCATGGATTTCATGTGGTTGTTGCTGGCCTGGTTGCTGTTGTGGCTGCTCATGCGCAGCTTCATCAACCTGTTGTTGCTGTGGTATTTCTGACTGCATAACCTGCAAAGTTTCATGAACCATGATAGCTGCTAAACAGGAAAAATTAAAAGTGAACGTTGTTGGTTGTACTTACTGTCTGTCTCCTCCTTCTTGCACTTGATTGCTGCGTCACAAGTTCATTTGAAGTGTCTTGCTGCCATTGTTCATTGGTTGGCTGCTTGCATGTTGCTGCATTATGACCAGCCGCCCCACATTTTCGACAATGAATAATGATCCTTCTTCTTAGTCTTCTACCGTGATTCTTGCCTTCAGTTGTGTCCCTTCTTCTAGCCTTTCTAGGCTTTCCAGGTTGAGTTACTGATACCGGGGGCTCCAATTCAGGCATTGTTGATGGGGGCCAATGATTCTCACCACTAATTGGTTGTAACACATTTTCATAAAGTTTCAAGAATAGCCCCCTTCTATAACAAACATTCAAGTACTGCCGTGGGTCTTCATTCCTCAAAAGAATGGCAGTAATGGCGTGACAACATGGAATGCCACTAACCTCCCATAACCTGCAACTGCAATTCTTTTTCTCCATATCTACGGCAAATTGGGCCCCTCTTGGTCCTTTTACCTGGTAGCTATGCATTGCATTCCAAATAGGCATCCACTGACTTACAATTTTTACCCTATTTTCAATAATTTTGTTGATTAGAGGTCCAGTTGGGCAATCATATCTTTCCATTGCTGATTTTCTCTTCCGGATCCTATCCATAAGGTACTCCCTGATCATTTCCAGCATTGTTATAATTGGCTGGTCTCTAGCCTCAAGAATATGTGCATTAAAAGACCCACCCAAGTCATTGACCAGCATGTCACTCTTTGTATGAGTCGGAAAGAAGGCCTTGCACCAATGCCGAGGAGTTGGACCATTTTTTACCCACTGATATGTCTCGTTATCAAAATCTTTGAGTTCTGCCATTGCTTTATTGTAGAGTTCCTCTGTTGTGCTGTTGGCAATGTTCCACAGCCTATCCTTAAGAGGCAAACTTGGATGTTTCTTCTTGAAGTTTCGATACATGTGTTGGACACAATACCTATGCTCACAATTTGGAAGAACTTCAGCTAATGCTCTATCCAACCCCTGTAAAGGAAGAAACAAAATATCAAGGGAGGTTACTATGTATATACATACACATACATACACATGTTCACATTATTGCAAAGTGTATGTGTGTATACCTTTTGTTGGTCAGAAATAAAGGTATAATGAAATTGATTTTCAATTTCCAAATCATCACTGAGGTATTTCAAGAACCACACCCACTGCTCCGTAGCTTCTCTCTCTACAACTGCCCAGGCAATGGGCCACCACCCATTATTAGGGTCAGCTGCAATGGCAGTCAATAACTGCCCTCTATAAGTCCCCTTCAAATGACACCCATCCAATGCTATCAATGACCTCAAATCATCCTTAAATCCTTTCTTCAATGGCCCTAGATAGCAGTAGAGTCTCATAAATTTTGGGTTGCCCCCAAGCCCTCTAAATGGAGTAAACATTACCTCGATTGTGCTGCCCTCATGTGTCTTTTTTATCTCAGCACAATATTCCTAAATTCTCTTATACTGTTGTTCAGCTGATCCCTTTATCATTTCAAGTGCCAGTTTCCTTCCTTTGGCTGCTATCCATCTGAAAATTTGAGCTTGGTACTCCTCATTCACAGTTTGTCGGATCTCCCTAATTGGGATTCGAGAGTTCGACTTAATCCTCTCCATGTACCTGTCAGACAACCACTTAGACTTCAGGTTTTTATTTTTCTAGGCGTGATTGCAATTTTCATGCTTGTCATTCATGCTTTTAACTACCAAATCAGTACTCCCAAGTGCTTTTTCAATTGAGGCAAACACAAACCATTGGCATGGGGCCTTGCACTTGGCTCTCACCTTTTTACTCTCATTCCTCTTGGTGTATACTGGTCTCCCCATCTTGATACCATATTCTTGAACAGCTGCCTTAAACTGGGCTCTTGAACCAAATTTCATCCCCAACTCGAATCTGGTATCAATCTTGAACTTCTCCATACAAAAATCTTTGTACCTTCTTTGGAATTGGTCACCATCTTCTTCTTCTTCTGATGAGCCACCATCACTGCTAAGGTGATTTGGGATTACATTTTCAGCCAATGTATCAGAAGCTTCTGGTTTATTTCCAGCTTGTTGCTGCTGTGCTTATACATTTTTCCTTCTCCTAACCTGTTTTTTTTTCTGTTGTGGCTGCTGTGCATCATGCTGTTGTAAAGAGAATGTGCCTGTTGCTTCATTATTTTACTGTGAATCAGGCTGCACCTTATGTGTCAGTGGCTCATCAAACTGCTGCTCTGAAGTTCCACCCCCTGTTGTCTCTGGTATCAAACCATCCAGTAGTGCCTCATCGCCACAATAGTCACCAGTGCTAAATCTATCTGAGTCATGCTCTGATTCTGATTCTGAAACATCTTCGATGAATCCTTCCTTTGCAATAGGTTGTTCACTGCTATGATGGCCAACAGGTTGCTGGATAGTAGAAGCTTCAAATGTGCCTTCTTGCTGGTCTGTTGAAGCAGAGACAACACCTCGTTCTGGATCTAGTTCACTAGCTTGCTCATGCTGGGATAGTAGAAGCAGAGGCAGCACCTCGTTTGAATGTGCTTTGATGCTGGTCTGTTGAAGCAGAGGTAGTAGCTCTCTCTTCTAGATCTAGTGCACTAGTAAGCTGTTGGATGCTCTGCCCATGTCCAGCACTATGAGGCTGTTCTAATGACCCAATTTGTTTCTGCTGTAAACCTGAATTCTGTAACACATCTTGATTGTCTTTTGTACCAGTATTTTCCTCAAATAACAGACCCATTCTAAAACCTTTTTCAGAACATGGTTCCCCTATTATTCTTCCCTGCTCGTCCAACTCCTCAATCACAACACCACAACGTTTTTTTTCTACTTGTTTAACAATCAAAGGAGACCTAAATTTTTCAATTTCTTCAGGTGTCAGGTGGTTACAAAATACCTCCATCACCTTAAACTTGTAAGCCCATTCTGAAAATTTGTTAACATTCTCATCAGTGCATAACTCTCTTAAACCATTGGATAGATCTTTGTTTGGTTCAACATAGTAATACAGTATAGCAGCTCTACGATGTCCCAATTTTCCTACCATCTTATTCAGTTCAAGAATGGTCATTCTCTCGGCGCTGCAAAGATCTATATCATCTACATCTCCATCAACATACCCCATATATTGTCCCCAATTAATTCTCCCCTCATGATGCAAACGTATAGTAAACCATTCAGAATCAGCCTCTGCAACAATAA
Organism: Coffea eugenioides; assembly: GCF_003713205.1. Lineage (NCBI taxonomy): Eukaryota > Viridiplantae > Streptophyta > Magnoliopsida > Gentianales > Rubiaceae > Coffea > Coffea eugenioides. The sequence goes on along the minus strand of NC_040042.1, from coordinate 29,538,562 downwards.
TTTTATCTTAGGTCAATACAATATTTAAAATAGGAAGAATAAATTATCTCACAAATTATGAGTCAAAACAATTGTATTCGGCCAATAAACTACTATTTCAGTAGCCCCTTTTTGTCGGATATGGTCAATGGGTAAAATAAAAAAATAATGTAGGACCACTGAAGCGAATATAAATTTCTACAGTAAAAGATACCAACATATAGGACCACCAATCTTCCCGACAAACTGAAAATTTGACTAATACCATTTTTTTAAACGTTATTGACAACGCTTTGTTCCTCTGTTATATACAAACCATCACTGCTCAGACGAAAATGGAACAAAAATAGGGTCAAACCACTTACCGTAAACAAGAAATGGATCAAAGTACACGTCTGGCTTCCTTATTTGCCATTCCATTTCGCTTCAATGTCTACTTCCACAGTGCTGGTAGTAGTGCTCGTAGTCGGAAAGTTGCAGCAAGAATCGTTAATGGCAGACAGAGGGAGAGATAGTGGAGAAAGTAAACAGTTTGGTCAAAATCATTTTTCGCTCCATTTCACCAAGTGGATGACAGCTCTTTATGGACAAAAATGCCCTTCGTATTTCGGCGTGCTTCTCACGTGGTCGTAGATTCCGTCGGTATTAACTAATGAATTTGACAGAAGGTCTAACAATTTGTACTTTGGATAGATCGGGGGCCAAAACTTTACTTTTAATTGTTCGGAGGCCAAAACTTCATTCGGATAATAGTTTGAGGGCCACTGGGACTTTTTGCCCATTAATTAATGGTCAATTTGCTATTTGGAACATCACTAAACTATAGCTCACTCCGTAGTTTTGTTTTCCTTACATGGGGTACTAGCGAGGTGTAAGACGTGTACAGACTAGCGTAGTCTAATTGTTTTGAATTTTGAAATTATACTCACGCTAGCACCCGACTAGGGTTGTTTGTACTTGGATTGTAAATTCGTTAATATATTTGGGCGTGTATGAGATTTGTAGTTGGATTTGAACATCAATGTATATATATTAAGTTTGAATTTGTTGTGTTATTTAGTTTTTATGGATGTAAATTATTTTCTTGAGTTACGAGTGAGTAAGTCCTGATGAGAGTTGGGCAGGTGACTCGCTAAACCCTAGTGTACACCCTAGGAGGAGGTAGGGTCGTCACAATAAGGTGGCGTTTGGTTCGCACATTGGAATTGGATTCGGATTCGGAATCGGATATTTTGGGTTTGGAATGAGGTCATTCATTCCAATACATTTGTTTGGTTCAAGTACCTAGAATGTGTATCATTACTATAGTTGATGTTTGGTTCGTCGACTCTTTCGGAATGGAATAGAATAAATATATTATAAATCACATTGTAAATGATAGTTATTGGCTCTTTGTAAATGGAATATAAGAAATTTTTACTAATTAAATACATTTGTTTAGATATACATATATATTATAAATATATTATTATATAATATTAATAAATTTATAATATATATTATATAAATATAATTATATTTAACTAAATAATTATAATATATATTTATATAATGTACTAATATTATAATTATAATATATTATATATATGTATATATTATATATATATAATATATATAATATATATAAATATTAATTATATCATTGTATAATTATAATATGTAATTGGATTTGTTTCTTGGAATCAAACTTGGGAATCGGACAAAACCCACCAAAATACTTGGGAATGGAGAAACACCAAATTTTTAGAAATCATTCCAAGATTTCAATTCCCATTCCAGTGAACCAAACACCATTTATGGGGTTCATTCCATTCCCCGAATCCGATACCCTCTTACCAAACGCCCTTTAAGAGTTTTTGCTCTACTCCAATGATTTTTGTACTGAATAACCGAGGGTTGGCATTTACAAATGTCAACATTCGCAAAAAAATGTACTTGAATTAAGAGTATGCATAGCAATTTAAATAAGTGAAATATTGAGTAATCGGAGCTTTTCACCTAAAAGTGTCGATCTTCGCGTCAAAAGACGTTTTCACTATTTAAGTAAGATATTCGGCCATAAATTCCTCTCAGTTAAAATTTTTTGAGGAAAAGATGATTATAAGAGGAGGAAAGTTATAAATTGACTATATGATTTGCTTGCTTGTGAAATTAAGTTAGGGTGAGAGATTAAGTTTAACTTATTAAAATTAAGTATAATTATCTTTCCTTTAGTTGATATTATAAGTATTTAGTGTAAATTGAACAATTACATAATGATTGTTTGCCAAGTTATGAGCAATTGAATTTGAAAAAGTGCATATAGTCACCTCTTGAATCATTGTTGTTGATTATGTGTTCATTACTTGAGGACAAGCAATGGTTCAAGTGTGGGGTAGTTTGATAAGTGCATAGTTTACATGTTTTAAGTATGTTTTGTTAGTTAGTTTTGGTGTGTTTTATTTAGTTTTATAACTAATTAGTTAAGATTCTAGTGAAAATACGCATTTTGTGGTTTAAATGGTAAAAATTGCATTTCTATGGATTTTTATGGTGAAAACTTCATGTTTTTATAGGTTTAAAGATTCAATCATCAATTGGAGTGATTTGAGAAGATAATGGATAATTGATGATGGTTTGAAGTGATGAAAAGAGAATATGAAGTGCAAAAGAGGAAATGCAATCAAGAATAAAAGGAATCAAGTTTCACAGCTTTGACACCTTGTAGTATTTCAGCTATATCTTGAGTTACAAGTATCGGATTGAGGTGATTCTACAACCTTGTTGAATCTAAGAGATAGATCTACATTTGGTATGAAGACATTGAAGTCCAGTTTGTGAGGACTCATGTTTTATTCTTAATTTAGTTTATTTTATAATTATTTTGCCCTGGTGTTATTTAATTTTTCTTAAATTAAACTTTTATCGCGCGCGCGTCGATAGTTTCTCGAAAGTCGCGCCTGTACGACTAATTGGAGATTTAAGAATTTAATACTAGACTAGTAAGTATGAGTAATTGTCGTGTTAGAGGGAGTACATTGGAGGATTAGTGTATAAGTGTAACAAACAAGAGAAAAAGTGATAGTACAAAACCCTATTTAGTTACTATTAAGAGATGACTTTTGGTACAACTTTAAGTTAGCTTCCTCAACACATTTCTTCATTCTTTCTCTCCAAGAATCAAACCACAAAACGCTCCCTCACCATCTCTCATTTTCGGCCAGCTAAGGGAAGGAAAAAAGAGAAAGAAAACTCCATTCTTCTTACTCCAATCTTGCTCAAGTTCTTCATCCAAACCACACAACACTTGGAGTTTCACTCTAGCTTGAAGAAAGGTGCCATCTTGTGAAGTTTCTTGATGAAATTTGGAGGAAACTCTCACTTCCATCTAGGGTTAGTTGCTTGGAAGGTGACCCCCTTCATCCCTCCTTTAATCTTTCAATTTATACAAAGATTGATGGTTAGATTTCATGGGTTTGAAACCCTAATCAAGTTATTAGGCTAGTGGACTTGAAGAAACTTTTATCTTGCTTTATATTCTAAACTAGTGGCCTTGAGGTGACCTATGAGGTAGCTGACTTGAGGATATTGCTTGATTGTTGTTGTTTATGTGAATTATAGCTTGATTTTGACTTGGTAGTGGAGTGAAAGTTGGAAGAAAACCAAGAGAGGTGCTGTCCGAAATTTGCTGTTCTTGTTGTCCTGCTTGAATCCGAATTCTATTGCTTATATGGCTGCTAAAATGATGGATATATGTTATATTATGTGTGCAGAAAGTGTCTTTCAAAAATCGTCTCAAATGATTACATAAAACTTGAGTTTTGGAGAAAGTTCGAAATCTGGAAATTGGTTATCGGGGAAGCAGACAGAGGTTCTTTGTCTGCACATAACTCTTTGTACAAAAGTCAAAATTCAATACCCTTTACGGCATTCAAAACTAGACATTTAGAGATTTCCAACGGTATAAGAATCCCTTGCTAGTTCATTTTGAGTAAACCATAGCAATTCGGTAAAATAGATTGTCTTGTTTTGCCTGTCTGTCCAAGAGAAACTGGGAAGCTGCATCTTGTGGCTCGATTTTGTCTCACTTGTGAAAAGATTTTAAAAACGATCCCTTCTGATGAATTGTAGAATTTTGAATCCAGTTTCTAAATCCATAAACCATTCTTAATTTGGACTTGTGTAGAGTTAGATATGGTCTGATTTCAAAACTATGTCAAAGCTGGAAACTGGAAAATTGTTGAACAGGCTCTGAAATTCAGCCATCTTCAAACTGTTGTATCTTGTTGTTCAAAAATCCGAATTTAGTTCCGCTTGTTATGTTTGAAACTTTACTTGAAAATCTTGCTGTGTTATAAATTTCAGAGGTTGATTCAATTCTTGTGAATTTTACCGAATTTTCAAATATTGCTGAAAAACCAAGACTGGTTTTGTCCTGTCTTCATGAAACAACAACTTTGAACTGAGATTTGAATAGTTTCTAGTTAGAATCTGGGAAAAGTGTCTTCTGGAAAGTTTTAGTACTATGAATCTAGTTTTCAATGGTATAAAGTTTCCAATTTTTGGACTAACCAAACTCAAGATCTGATTTTCTAAGTTTTGTCGCGTAAAGCTGAAATTTTCTGATTTTTTAAGAAACGAACTTTTAAGAACATTCAACTTCCTTTTGTGATTGATGGTTCATTTTAAACTCGATTTCACGGGGGATACAAGTTTCCCTTGTACTTGATGTTTCCTTGGATTTAAATGAGAAACCTTAATATTCTTTATTATGCTTAATTCTTGACCTAGAACTTGATTTCTCATGGTTCCATTCTTACTTTTGAACTTTGAATTTGAAAACTATAACGACTGGCTTTATTCTTTAGTATACATTTGAGAATTATATACCAACCTCTTGTTTCTTCACTTCTTAAGTGCTAAAACCCTAAGGTTTTGTTTTCCATTTTCATATAAACTTGTTGGTTATTACCTCGGGACTCGAGGGTAATCAAGGGTGCTATCCAGGAACCGAGACATATCGCACGTAACAGTGAGTGTTCCTTGCATGTATGTGTGACTTGAATAGTTTTGCTACATGTTTACTTCATATTTCTTGTGTGTTTAAGTGTTAAGTGCTGCCTATAATTGCTCCTATGTAATTTTCCACCGTTTTAAGGCGAGTGTGTACTTTATCACACTCGACCTACTAAAATAACAAATTTCTACCGTTTAACCGTGAATTTCTACCGTTTACCGGTTTATTTGATTATTTGCGCATGTTGTAAACTCTTAGCTGAACTGGACCCTGCCGTTGGTTGTTAACCTGCTCGAACCAGGACTGGATTCGGTCGAGTAGGTTGAAACCTTGGGCTACCGTTTCGGTATACTCGAGTATTACCATTGGAGGAATAAGGCGATGGCCAGACAAATCGAAGGAATTATTGGAGTTATAAGGTGAAACTGATCGAAATAGTTCCACGTGAACACCGTATTCTTTTAATGTGTGCTTATTTCTGTAAAATGATAAATGTCTCATTTTAATGTGCCAATGTGAAACCTTGAACCATATGTGCATTATGCTTAATTTCCTTGATTTATTAGAACTGCTTATGTGTTTTGGAACCTCACTGGGCTGTTTAACTCATTCCACTCATTTGTTTTCCTTAACAGGGTTCAAGACTAAGAGTGCTCACGAATAGTACTAAATTGTTTTCTTTTGGAGACTTTAAGTTGTATTGTAGCAAATGACTATAATACATATTCTTTTGGGTTGTATTTAAGTTTGAAGGTTAACTAATTTTAAGCATTAATGTTTTGGAGTACTTTAAATGTATATTGAAAATATTTGAAGTATTTCTAACTTTTGAATTATGGATTGTAGTGAGCCCGACGAGAGTTGGGCAGGCAGTTCACTAACCTCTCTAGTTCGCATTTGGGGAAAGTGAGGCTGTCACACAGTTCAGCCGTTTTCATTATCAAAATGTTGAAATATAGAAGTGCATTTTCATTATTGAAAGCTAAAACAGAGCCCTGACCAGTGAAGGGTATTTTAGTAATTTATCGGTCCACAGAACTCCAAAATTGGATGATTCTTGATACATTGGAAAGCTAACTCAAAGAGTTACAACTTTTATATTTTACACAAGAGTTAGTTGATATTTACTTGGTTATTTAATGATATTATTTTGAGCAAGTTATTTATCACTTTTATTTTTCTAATCATGATTAACCAGCCATTAATTATGATAATCTTAAAGTGTTAAGTTTGCAAGGAAAATTGGAATTTAACACTAGTTCAAGGAAGTGATAAATTTAGAGAGTACACTCACGAAAATAGAGGTGCACCTTTGTGGTTTAATGACTTGTTTCATATAATTTCATAGAAGGAATGAGTTTGTAGTTAGTTTTATAACCACAAAAGTAGATATGAATTAATTATGGGTATAGTTGGTACACCGATGAAAGCGAGTATCACGTATATTAGAAAATTACGTTATAACTAGTCAAGATAATAGCATTCAATTAATTTTGGTATTTTCATTTGCAAAAATAGTAAGGAATTCTATATCTCTTGGAGCTTTCTATTATTATTTTTATTACTTTTATCTCATATTTATAGGGTAGATTTAATGTCTAGTATTTGTGATAGTCTAAATAATAAAGGACTTCAAACAACATCGGTAATTGATAATCTCCCCTGTGGGATCGACACTTAATACCCCTACACTCAATAAACGACTCATATACTTGCGAAAGTTTGCGTGTCAGGTATTTAGAATTTTATAAATGTAAAACTTGACTGTCGAATAAGTTAATTCTTATATATATACTCCACGCCCGTCAGTTGCTAGAAACCCAATATTTGTTCATGGAGAAAATATACTTTTGCATATCAAGTATTTAGTTAAATATATATATAGGTTTTTAATTATATAAAAATTTAATAATTAATTGGAAGATTATCTATCAACCTTTTCATATACCTTGCATAACTTATGAATAATATTTTATTAAACTAAATGAATGTATAAAAGTTTTCAAAGATAAACAATACCTAAATACTTGGATATATTCATTTTCTAAAATGAATATTCATGAATATGTAAGAATATTGTTTTATTTTTTTCTTGGATTATCCATGTTTCCATAAATTCTCAACTAATTCTAATATGAAGAAAAATCATGTTAATGCATAGGTTAAAATACTTGCTCATATGTAAACTGTAAAGGTAACCTATAGATAGAAACGTGTGTGAATGTGAGTATGTAACCTATAGATGGAAACGTGTGTGCACTAACTAGGTTATTAGTGGGAAAAAAATCTTATTTTTAAATAAAATGATAAGCTTTGCTAAGAACGTTGATATGTTTTTTATAAGTGAGATTAGGTTAAAAAAGTATTAAATGTGCTTGAAAATCTTATAAATATCACTAATAGAATGGTAAATTTTACTATAAAAGTACTACTAAAAACTTAAAAAGCCTTAAAGAAGTTTTGAGTTCTACTAATAGAATGATAAATTTTACTTAAAAACAAGTAAATTTTTCTTGAATTGTAGTCATTTTCATAATTAATGACCTTACTAATTCTTGGTATTTTACTACCATAAATTAGAATGATCAAAATTGAACCATGATTTAAGATTAAATGAGAAAAGAAACAAGAAACAAGAAAAATAAAAACTTAGGTTTGTCTGGATTGAGCATTATTTACCCAGATTTATTTACTTATATCATCATTACAATTTTTAATACACCTTTTTATCTTCCCAATTACCTTTTTATCTCACATACATCACATCACAAAAAGTGCAACAGTAAAAATATCCCAAATAATCCCAAATAACTTACAATCCAAACAAAAATAAGGATAGTTTGTCTCTCAAGGGGTTACATAATAAGGATAGTTTTGTTTACGGGTAAACTACAAATCGAACTATACCTTAGACTGAGTTTCGATGATTAACCTTTTAGTTATCTACAAAAGAACTAGATGAAGTATGAACCACCAATAAATATTTCTACTCAACATTTGAAAGAACTTTTCATTTGCCAATCAAATAATAGAGTCCGTGAATAAAACAAATTGACTCAGGGTTTCTTTTTTCTTTTGTCAATAACTTGATCGAATAAAAAAAAGAATTAATTTTTATACACTATTAGTATGAAATTTTTTTACACATGTAGATTTAGATAAATAGAACATTATCACTGTTTAAATTCGTTCTGGATCTAGTTCACTAGCTTGCTCATGCTGGGATAGTAGAAGCAGAGGCAGCACCTCGTTTGAATGTGCTTTGATGCTGGTCTGTTGAAGCAGAGGTAGTAGCTCTCTCTTCTAGATCTAGTGCACTAGTAAGCTGTTGGATGCTCTGCCCATGTCCAGCACTATGAGGCTGTTCTAATGACCCAATTTGTTTCTGCTGTAAACCTGAATTCTGTAACACATCTTGATTGTCTTTTGTACCAGTATTTTCCTCAAATAACAGACCCATTCTAAAACCTTTTTCAGAACATGGTTCCCCTATTATTCTTCCCTGCTCGTCCAACTCCTCAATCACAACACCACAACGTTTTTTTTCTACTTGTTTAACAATCAAAGGAGACCTAAATTTTTCAATTTCTTCAGGTGTCAGGTGGTTACAAAATACCTCCATCACCTTAAACTTGTAAGCCCATTCTGAAAATTTGTTAACATTCTCATCAGTGCATAACTCTCTTAAACCATTGGATAGATCTTTGTTTGGTTCAACATAGTAATACAGTATAGCAGCTCTACGATGTCCCAATTTTCCTACCATCTTATTCAGTTCAAGAATGGTCATTCTCTCGGCGCTGCAAAGATCTATATCATCTACATCTCCATCAACATACCCCATATATTGTCCCCAATTAATTCTCCCCTCATGATGCAAACGTATAGTAAACCATTCAGAATCAGCCTCTGCAACAATAATTTTATCTTAGGTCAATACAATATTTAAAATAGGAAGAATAAATTATCTCACAAATTATGAGTCAAAACAATTGTATTCGGCCAATAAACTACTATTTCAGTAGCCCCTTTTTGTCGGATATGGTCAATGGGTAAAATAAAAAAATAATGTAGGACCACTGAAGCGAATATAAATTTCTACAGTAAAAGATACCAACATATAGGACCACCAATCTTCCCGACAAACTGAAAATTTGACTAATACCATTTTTTTAAACGTTATTGACAACGCTTTGTTCCTCTGTTATATACAAACCATCACTGCTCAGACGAAAATGGAACAAAAATAGGGTCAAACCACTTACCGTAAACAAGAAATGGATCAAAGTACACGTCTGGCTTCCTTATTTGCCATTCCATTTCGCTTCAATGTCTACTTCCACAGTGCTGGTAGTAGTGCTCGTAGTCGGAAAGTTGCAGCAAGAATCGTTAATGGCAGACAGAGGGAGAGATAGTGGAGAAAGTAAACAGTTTGGTCAAAATCATTTTTCGCTCCATTTCACCAAGTGGATGACAGCTCTTTATGGACAAAAATGCCCTTCGTATTTCGGCGTGCTTCTCACGTGGTCGTAGATTCCGTCGGTATTAACTAATGAATTTGACAGAAGGTCTAACAATTTGTACTTTGGATAGATCGGGGGCCAAAACTTTACTTTTAATTGTTCGGAGGCCAAAACTTCATTCGGATAATAGTTTGAGGGCCACTGGGACTTTTTGCCCATTAATTAATGGTCAATTTGCTATTTGGAACATCACTAAACTATAGCTCACTCCGTAGTTTTGTTTTCCTTACATGGGGTACTAGCGAGGTGTAAGACGTGTACAGACTAGCGTAGTCTAATTGTTTTGAATTTTGAAATTATACTCACGCTAGCACCCGACTAGGGTTGTTTGTACTTGGATTGTAAATTCGTTAATATATTTGGGCGTGTATGAGATTTGTAGTTGGATTTGAACATCAATGTATATATATTAAGTTTGAATTTGTTGTGTTATTTAGTTTTTATGGATGTAAATTATTTTCTTGAGTTACGAGTGAGTAAGTCCTGATGAGAGTTGGGCAGGTGACTCGCTAAACCCTAGTGTACACCCTAGGAGGAGGTAGGGTCGTCACAATAAGGTGGCGTTTGGTTCGCACATTGGAATTGGATTCGGATTCGGAATCGGATATTTTGGGTTTGGAATGAGGTCATTCATTCCAATACATTTGTTTGGTTCAAGTACCTAGAATGTGTATCATTACTATAGTTGATGTTTGGTTCGTCGACTCTTTCGGAATGGAATAGAATAAATATATTATAAATCACATTGTAAATGATAGTTATTGGCTCTTTGTAAATGGAATATAAGAAATTTTTACTAATTAAATACATTTGTTTAGATATACATATATATTATAAATATATTATTATATAATATTAATAAATTTATAATATATATTATATAAATATAATTATATTTAACTAAATAATTATAATATATATTTATATAATGTACTAATATTATAATTATAATATATTATATATATGTATATATTATATATATAATATATATAATATATATAATATATATAAATATTAATTATATCATTGTATAATTATAATATGTAATTGGATTTGTTTCTTGGAATCAAACTTGGGAATCGGACAAAACCCACCAAAATACTTGGGAATGGAGAAACACCAAATTTTTAGAAATCATTCCAAGATTTCAATTCCCATTCCAGTGAACCAAACACCATTTATGGGGTTCATTCCATTCCCCGAATCCGATACCCTCTTACCAAACGCCCTTTAAGAGTTTTTGCTCTACTCCAATGATTTTTGTACTGAATAACCGAGGGTTGGCATTTACAAATGTCAACATTCGCAAAAAAATGTACTTGAATTAAGAGTATGCATAGCAATTTAAATAAGTGAAATATTGAGTAATCGGAGCTTTTCACCTAAAAGTGTCGATCTTCGCGTCAAAAGACGTTTTCACTATTTAAGTAAGATATTCGGCCATAAATTCCTCTCAGTTAAAATTTTTTGAGGAAAAGATGATTATAAGAGGAGGAAAGTTATAAATTGACTATATGATTTGCTTGCTTGTGAAATTAAGTTAGGGTGAGAGATTAAGTTTAACTTATTAAAATTAAGTATAATTATCTTTCCTTTAGTTGATATTATAAGTATTTAGTGTAAATTGAACAATTACATAATGATTGTTTGCCAAGTTATGAGCAATTGAATTTGAAAAAGTGCATATAGTCACCTCTTGAATCATTGTTGTTGATTATGTGTTCATTACTTGAGGACAAGCAATGGTTCAAGTGTGGGGTAGTTTGATAAGTGCATAGTTTACATGTTTTAAGTATGTTTTGTTAGTTAGTTTTGGTGTGTTTTATTTAGTTTTATAACTAATTAGTTAAGATTCTAGTGAAAATACGCATTTTGTGGTTTAAATGGTAAAAATTGCATTTCTATGGATTTTTATGGTGAAAACTTCATGTTTTTATAGGTTTAAAGATTCAATCATCAATTGGAGTGATTTGAGAAGATAATGGATAATTGATGATGGTTTGAAGTGATGAAAAGAGAATATGAAGTGCAAAAGAGGAAATGCAATCAAGAATAAAAGGAATCAAGTTTCACAGCTTTGACACCTTGTAGTATTTCAGCTATATCTTGAGTTACAAGTATCGGATTGAGGTGATTCTACAACCTTGTTGAATCTAAGAGATAGATCTACATTTGGTATGAAGACATTGAAGTCCAGTTTGTGAGGACTCATGTTTTATTCTTAATTTAGTTTATTTTATAATTATTTTGCCCTGGTGTTATTTAATTTTTCTTAAATTAAACTTTTATCGCGCGCGCGTCGATAGTTTCTCGAAAGTCGCGCCTGTACGACTAATTGGAGATTTAAGAATTTAATACTAGACTAGTAAGTATGAGTAATTGTCGTGTTAGAGGGAGTACATTGGAGGATTAGTGTATAAGTGTAACAAACAAGAGAAAAAGTGATAGTACAAAACCCTATTTAGTTACTATTAAGAGATGACTTTTGGTACAACTTTAAGTTAGCTTCCTCAACACATTTCTTCATTCTTTCTCTCCAAGAATCAAACCACAAAACGCTCCCTCACCATCTCTCATTTTCGGCCAGCTAAGGGAAGGAAAAAAGAGAAAGAAAACTCCATTCTTCTTACTCCAATCTTGCTCAAGTTCTTCATCCAAACCACACAACACTTGGAGTTTCACTCTAGCTCGAAGAAAGGTGCCATCTTGTGAAGTTTCTTGATGAAATTTGGAGGAAACTCTCACTTCCATCTAGGGTTAGTTGCTTGGAAGGTGACCCCCTTCATCCCTCCTTTAATCTTTCAATTTATACAAAGATTGATGGTTAGATTTCATGGGTTTGAAACCCTAATCAAGTTATTAGGCTAGTGGACTTGAAGAAACTTTTATCTTGCTTTATATTCTAAACTAGTGGCCTTGAGGTGACCTATGAGGTAGCTGACTTGAGGATATTGCTTGATTGTTGTTGTTTATGTGAATTATAGCTTGATTTTGACTTGGTAGTGGAGTGAAAGTTGGAAGAAAACCAAGAGAGGTGCTGTCCGAAATTTGCTGTTCTTGTTGTCCTGCTTGAATCCGAATTCTATTGCTTATATGGCTGCTAAAATGATGGATATATGTTATATTATGTGTGCAGAAAGTGTCTTTCAAAAATCGTCTCAAATGATTACATAAAACTTGAGTTTTGGAGAAAGTTCGAAATCTGGAAATTGGTTATCGGGGAAGCAGACAGAGGTTCTTTGTCTGCACATAACTCTTTGTACAAAAGTCAAAATTCAATACCCTTTACGGCATTCAAAACTAGACATTTAGAGATTTCCAACGGTATAAGAATCCCTTGCTAGTTCATTTTGAGTAAACCATAGCAATTCGGTAAAATAGATTGTCTTGTTTTGCCTGTCTGTCCAAGAGAAACTGGGAAGCTGCATCTTGTGGCTCGATTTTGTCTCACTTGTGAAAAGATTTTAAAAACGATCCCTTCTGATGAATTGTAGAATTTTGAATCCAGTTTCTAAATCCATAAACCATTCTTAATTTGGACTTGTGTAGAGTTAGATATGGTCTGATTTCAAAACTATGTCAAAGCTGGAAACTGGAAAATTGTTGAACAGGCTCTGAAATTCAGCCATCTTCAAACTGTTGTATCTTGTTGTTCAAAAATCCGAATTTAGTTCCGCTTGTTATGTTTGAAACTTTACTTGAAAATCTTGCTGTGTTATAAATTTCAGAGGTTGATTCAATTCTTGTGAATTTTACCGAATTTTCAAATATTGCTGAAAAACCAAGACTGGTTTTGTCCTGTCTTCATGAAACAACAACTTTGAACTGAGATTTGAATAGTTTCTAGTTAGAATCTGGGAAAAGTGTCTTCTGGAAAGTTTTAGTACTATGAATCTAGTTTTCAATGGTATAAAGTTTCCAATTTTTGGACTAACCAAACTCAAGATCTGATTTTCTAAGTTTTGTCGCGTAAAGCTGAAATTTTCTGATTTTTTAAGAAACGAACTTTTAAGAACATTCAACTTCCTTTTGTGATTGATGGTTCATTTTAAACTCGATTTCACGGGGGATACAAGTTTCCCTTGTACTTGATGTTTCCTTGGATTTAAATGAGAAACCTTAATATTCTTTATTATGCTTAATTCTTGACCTAGAACTTGATTTCTCATGGTTCCATTCTTACTTTTGAACTTTGAATTTGAAAACTATAACGACTGGCTTTATTCTTTAGTATACATTTGAGAATTATATACCAACCTCTTGTTTCTTCACTTCTTAAGTGCTAAAACCCTAAGGTTTTGTTTTCCATTTTCATATAAACTTGTTGGTTATTACCTCGGGACTCGAGGGTAATCAAGGGTGCTATCCAGGAACCGAGACATATCGCACGTAACAGTGAGTGTTCCTTGCATGTATGTGTGACTTGAATAGTTTTGCTACATGTTTACTTCATATTTCTTGTGTGTTTAAGTGTTAAGTGCTGCCTATAATTGCTCCTATGTAATTTTCCACCGTTTTAAGGCGAGTGTGTACTTTATCACACTCGACCTACTAAAATAACAAATTTCTACCGTTTAACCGTGAATTTCTACCGTTTACCGGTTTATTTGATTATTTGCGCATGTTGTAAACTCTCAGCTGAACTGGACCCTGCCGTTGGTTGTTAACCTGCTCGAACCAGGACTGGATTCGGTCGAGTAGGTTGAAACCTTGGGCTACCGTTTCGGTATACTCGAGTATTACCATTGGAGGAATAAGGCGATGGCCAGACAAATCGAAGGAATTATTGGAGTTATAAGGTGAAACTGATCGAAATAGTTCCACGTGAACACCGTATTCTTTTAATGTGTGCTTATTTCTGTAAAATGATAAATGTCTCATTTTAATGTGCCAATGTGAAACCTTGAACCATATGTGCATTATGCTTAATTTCCTTGATTTATTAGAACTGCTTATGTGTTTTGGAACCTCACTGGGCTGTTTAACTCATTCCACTCATTTGTTTTCCTTAACAGGGTTCAAGACTAAGAGTGCTCACGAATAGTACTAAATTGTTTTCTTTTGGAGACTTTAAGTTGTATTGTAGCAAATGACTATAATACATATTCTTTTGGGTTGTATTTAAGTTTGAAGGTTAACTAATTTTAAGCATTAATGTTTTGGAGTACTTTAAATGTATATTGAAAATATTTGAAGTATTTCTAACTTTTGAATTATGGATTGTAGTGAGCCCGACGAGAGTTGGGCAGGCAGTTCACTAACCTCTCTAGTTCGCATTTGGGGAAAGTGAGGCTGTCACACAGTTCAGCCGTTTTCATTATCAAAATGTTGAAATATAGAAGTGCATTTTCATTATTGAAAGCTAAAACAGAGCCCTGACCAGTGAAGGGTATTTTAGTAATTTATCGGTCCACAGAACTCCAAAATTGGATGATTCTTGATACATTGGAAAGCTAACTCAAAGAGTTACAACTTTTATATTTTACACAAGAGTTAGTTGATATTTACTTGGTTATTTAATGATATTATTTTGAGCAAGTTATTTATCACTTTTATTTTTCTAATCATGATTAACCAGCCATTAATTATGATAATCTTAAAGTGTTAAGTTTGCAAGGAAAATTGGAATTTAACACTAGTTCAAGGAAGTGATAAATTTAGAGAGTACACTCACGAAAATAGAGGTGCACCTTTGTGGTTTAATGACTTGTTTCATATAATTTCATAGAAGGAATGAGTTTGTAGTTAGTTTTATAACCACAAAAGTAGATATGAATTAATTATGGGTATAGTTGGTACACCGATGAAAGCGAGTATCACGTATATTAGAAAATTACGTTATAACTAGTCAAGATAATAGCATTCAATTAATTTTGGTATTTTCATTTGCAAAAATAGTAAGGAATTCTATATCTCTTGGAGCTTTCTATTATTATTTTTATTACTTTTATCTCATATTTATAGGGTAGATTTAATGTCTAGTATTTGTGATAGTCTAAATAATAAAGGACTTCAAACAACATCGGTAATTGATAATCTCCCCTGTGGGATCGACACTTAATACCCCTACACTCAATAAACGACTCATATACTTGCGAAAGTTTGCGTGTCAGGTATTTAGAATTTTATAAATGTAAAACTTGACTGTCGAATAAGTTAATTCTTATATATATACTCCACGCCCGTCAGTTGCTAGAAACCCAATATTTGTTCATGGAGAAAATATACTTTTGCATATCAAGTATTTAGTTAAATATATATATAGGTTTTTAATTATATAAAAATTTAATAATTAATTGGAAGATTATCTATCAACCTTTTCATATACCTTGCATAACTTATGAATAATATTTTATTAAACTAAATGAATGTATAAAAGTTTTCAAAGATAAACAATACCTAAATACTTGGATATATTCATTTTCTAAAATGAATATTCATGAATATGTAAGAATATTGTTTTATTTTTTTCTTGGATTATCCATGTTTCCATAAATTCTCAACTAATTCTAATATGAAGAAAAATCATGTTAATGCATAGGTTAAAATACTTGCTCATATGTAAACTGTAAAGGTAACCTATAGATAGAAACGTGTGTGAATGTGAGTATGTAACCTATAGATGGAAACGTGTGTGCACTAACTAGGTTATTAGTGGGAAAAAAATCTTATTTTTAAATAAAATGATAAGCTTTGCTAAGAACGTTGATATGTTTTTTATAAGTGAGATTAGGTTAAAAAAGTATTAAATGTGCTTGAAAATCTTATAAATATCACTAATAGAATGGTAAATTTTACTATAAAAGTACTACTAAAAACTTAAAAAGCCTTAAAGAAGTTTTGAGTTCTACTAATAGAATGATAAATTTTACTTAAAAACAAGTAAATTTTTCTTGAATTGTAGTCATTTTCATAATTAATGACCTTACTAATTCTTGGTATTTTACTACCATAAATTAGAATGATCAAAATTGAACCATGATTTAAGATTAAATGAGAAAAGAAACAAGAAACAAGAAAAATAAAAACTTAGGTTTGTCTGGATTGAGCATTATTTACCCAGATTTATTTACTTATATCATCATTACAATTTTTAATACACCTTTTTATCTTCCCAATTACCTTTTTATCTCACATACATCACATCACAAAAAGTGCAACAGTAAAAATATCCCAAATAATCCCAAATAACTTACAATCCAAACAAAAATAAGGATAGTTTGTCTCTCAAGGGGTTACATAATAAGGATAGTTTTGTTTACGGGTAAACTACAAATCGAACTATACCTTAGACTGAGTTTCGATGATTAACCTTTTAGTTATCTACAAAAGAACTAGATGAAGTATGAACCACCAATAAATATTTCTACTCAACATTTGAAAGAACTTTTCATTTGCCAATCAAATAATAGAGTCCGTGAATAAAACAAATTGACTCAGGGTTTCTTTTTTCTTTTGTCAATAACTTGATCGAATAAAAAAAAGAATTAATTTTTATACACTATTAGTATGAAATTTTTTTACACATGTAGATTTAGATAAATAGAACATTATCACTGTTTAAATATTAAATTTATTTTTTATCCATGTGTATCTTTGTTAATGTAAAAATTAATCCATAAAAAATGCCAATTTTGAGTTTCTACAGCAGCAAGTATTCAATTTTCGTCAGATCCAATTAGTCAAGAAATGAAAGCTTCAAAAGGTAAATACATTGTGTGGCTACAATCGATGCCCCAGGAGCACAAGCAACCGCTTTCGAGAACCAACCACTTACCTACCGGCTTTCCAAGTTTCCATTCCATCAATGCTTAAAATTCTTGTTCAATCTGTCTTCCTCGACAGAAACATGGCTTTGCTGCAACCCTTTTTCTCTGACAAGTTTCTATCCCAAGCCCTTTACATTTCACGCATAAATTCATCTCCAAGAAGAGCCATAATCATTAATACAAAAAGAACAGGAACAGTTGCATATCTTCATCAACCACCACAGAAACTTTATATCTCTGGACAAGCAAAGAAAAGAGGGACAAACTGCCATGCAGTAGCAGAACAAGTTGGGGGTGAAGTTAAGCAAAGTGGCGGATCAACTGAAGAAGCAATCAAGAGTGTCGATGATGTGGTTCCCTATGATTGGACTGAAGAATGGTACCCTTTATATCTTACAAAAAATATCCCAGAGGATGCTCCTTTGGGCCTTACTGTATTTGATAAGCAGCTTGTACTTTACCGGGATGGCACTGGAGAGCTTAGGTGCTTTGAGGATCGGTGTCCCCACAGGTAATTCAGTTTTAGCTCCTCCTTTGGTGTCTCGTCACTTTTTGTATCAATTATTGTACTAAATCCGGCAGAATACATCTCTAATTTTAGCTTATAATGCACTCTGATTAAATATGTTGAACAAGCTGCTTCTAGATTTGTAGATGTTAATTGAGGAAAACATCATTAATCTTGCTTGAACTCTGTTTGATTGAGATTCGCAAGATGAAGAGGGAAGAACTAACAACTAGCATTTCTCTGTAATGTGGTATAAAGGAGTATTTACTGAGGAAACTAATTTAGAATTTTTTCACACCAGATAAGTTTGGGAGTTTAGGATAGAAAAGATAAGAAGGGAAAACTTAAGTTATTTGAGAAGAGAAGAGAAGGTATTGTTATGTTGTTCGGAATTTTTGAGAATTAGCGGAATGATTTTGGATATAAAAGTCATTAAATATTTGTTCAAGATATTTTTAAGGATAAAATAGGTATTTTAAAAAACTTTCATAAGTTTTTTCCAACTTTCTCTCCATTTCTCTCCAATTTGGAGGAAAAATTTTACTTACTATTTATCCTCTTAAATCCTTCCATTTCTCTTCTATTCTTTCCTAATTAAAACTAACAAACGAAGGAAATGTTCACTTTCTCTTCTTTCCCTTTCTTTTCTCTCCAAATCATCCACTCCCAAACGAACGATTTGTCCCAATAGGTGTATGCCTGAAGTATATCTTAACACTTTGACTGGCATTTGTTAGTAACCAGATGTTGTTATAGGTTGTACATTATGCTGTAGTTGCAAGATTGATGCTTGAGCTCCACTTGCTGGTTTTTTTTTCTGCAAATCTAGTCTTGTGAATCTTGACTTGAATGGAAGTTTTGAAGCAAGACTCTGAGCTTTAGCTGAATTGGAAGTACCCTAACTTCTGAGGTAATCAATCAAACACTTGCAGATTATGTACCTATCAATGTTAAGGTTCATCTTCCTTGTCAGAGGATCTTGTATCTTTCACTGAAAGTTGATTTTGATTAGTAATGTATGCATCTTGCCAAGTTAGCGAAGTTAATTATGAATCTTAGAGTCTTAATAAAATATTCTCAATGGGCTGCACAGGTTAGAGCGTACAAAATCAGGCCAATGGACTTTCAAGTAAATCTTAGCCAAATCAAAAGTTAGTTAGATGGATGAATTTGAGTGATGAGTCAGGGCAATAGTCAAAAGTCTGCAGATGCATTATCAAACAGCTTGATGAGCTTGTATAAATTCATCAAACAATCGTCATTTTCAGATTTGCTGGATGTCATATACTTATGGTTTCGGGTATAGGTGCTCTTGCTCCATGGCAATAAATGTAACCTTGAATCCATGATTCAAGAGGATGATGCTGCTGACAAGAGATTATTGCAGTGAAAACCAGGCAGTAAAAACACCTTTTTCTTAGGCTTTTGGCATCAGAGCTGGAAAATGCAATGAGGAGCATAATGGAAAATCTTGAAGGGGATTTGTTGTTTGTTTGAGTTAGCAAATTCTAGCACAAAGATGGCTGTCTGTCCTCAATCAGATTAAGTTAGCTTCTCTCAGAAAAAAACTAAATTAACTGAGAAGATTGTGATGTCTGAATCATATGTAATTTTCTGTTATTCACCAAAACCTTTTTATTAGCTTTTAAATTTCTGCTCAATTCCAGTAGTTACCTGCACTTTTTTAAATACAGGCTGGCAAAACTTTCGGAAGGTCAACTACTTGATGGGAGGCTAGAGTGCTTGTATCATGGCTGGCAATTTGAAGGTGATGGCAGGTGTGTGAAGATACCTCAGGTTGTTTTCATGTCTCCTCTTGTTTATTATATACTCTTATTGGACATACTGCAAGTTTGCTTCACATCCAATACTAATTCTCCATGTGCTTTTGTAACTTATATTTTGGACAGCTCCCTGCAAATGCAAGCATCCCACGATCAGCTTGTGCCAAGAAATACAAAGTAATAGATTCCCAAGGAGTTGTATGGGTATGGATGTCTCATAAAACACCACCAAAACCTGAAAAAATTCCTTGGTTTGAGAATTTTGCCAGACCTGGATTCAAGGATACCTCAACAATCCACGAGCTTCCATACGATCATTCTATTCTTTTAGAAAACCTTATGGATCCGGCCCATGTCCCAATCTCACATGATAGAACTGATTTTACTGCAAAAAGGGAAGATGCTACAGCATTATTTTTCAAGCTGACTGAAAGAACAGGTAGAGGCTTTGCAGGTTGGTGGGGAAGGGAAAGCGATCAGTCCACTCCGAACTATGTTCCAAATTTCTTGCGCTTTGAAGCACCTTGTGTTCTGCAAAACAACCGAGAAATCATTGACAAGAATGGGGAGACGCACTATTTTAGTGGGCTCTTTTTATGTCGACCATCCGGACAGGGGAAATCAATGCTCATTGTGAGGTTTGGGAGCACAAGAAAACTATCTGGACTGATGAAAATAATTCCTCAGTGGTTCCTGCATCAGAATTCCAGTAAGGTTTTTGAGCAAGATATGGGATTTCTTTCCTCACAGAATGAGTTTCTGATGAAAACAAAGGTCCCAACAAAGGTGTTGTATTTGAATTTAAAGTCCTCAGATGTTTGGGTAGCTGAGTACAGGAGGTGGATGGACAGAGTTGGACATGGGATGCCTTACTATATTGGGTACAGCACCATTTCACTGCCTAAAGTGCCTGCAGTCATAGAGCAAGCTCCAGCGGGGTTTGTCGCTAACCTTTCCGCTTCTCAGCCAGCCAAGGGAGGAATTGGAACAATGCATGCACCAAATTTCGCCAATAGATATTTCCGCCATGTAATCCATTGCCCGGACTGCAGAACCACTGTCAAAGCTTTCGAGGCATGGAAAAATGCACTTTCTGCTGTTGCTCTTGTATCAACTGCATTAGCCATTCTTGCGTCTGGAAAACAGTGGAAGGCTCTCCTTTTGTTTTCCACATCCCTTTGCCTGGTTGGAATCTATGCCTGCTCAACAGTAATTGCCATGAACACAACAAACTTCGTAAGGACACACAGAAGAGCGTGAAGTAAAAATTGCCCTTTTTGTGCTCAATCTAAGTTTTGTTCTTTTGGTTCATTTCTTTTTTCATTTACTTCAAGAGAAGCTCATACTCTATGGATGCTGGCATTGGATAGCCCTTAGGTGCAGCACATCTCTGTCAATGCATATATTAAGTTTCAAATTCAATTGTACATAATGTAAAAAGTTGAGAGGTTGATATGCTACCGTCGCTATGAAAAATTCTGGTGTAGGACAACTCTTGCATTAATTACACTGGGAATATGGTCCATATTAACACATCCTTGAACAATTGTATCATAAATGTTTAATAAAATTTTACCTGGCCAATATATCATCTTGATTCTGACTCTTGAATTGTCTAATTATAAGGATATAGAATAAAATTTTTCCTTATAATTTCATAGATTGAAAATTGCATGAAATTAATGAGAATATAATTGATTGGTAACTTACTAATTTACAAATTACAAGGAAAATATATATATATATATATATATATATATATATATATATGTATATGTATATACTTTTGTTCGTAAGTTAGAGAATGGACATCTTATATTTTTTGTTAGGATAAATTATGACAAATAGAAGATATATAAATTAATGTAGAATCTGAATATGTAAAAAATAGAAGTAGAACATAAATTTAATTAAAACTTGTTTCTTTGATGAATACAAATTTTGGAAGAGGAAACTAATGGATAAAGAAATTTTTTATTTTTTTAACAATAAGAATTTTAAAAAATTGAAAAAAAAAAGAAAACAAAGAAGAAAACGAAAAAAAAATTAACATAATAGAGGAGCAATTTTGTCTTTGAGGTGATTAAGTGTGAAAAAATAAAGTTTAGGGAATAAATTGCAAATGTAACTATACCTTAGAGAGAGTTTTGTGGATAACGCTAACTAAAATATCCATATAACTTCTTGGATTAATTGCACTTTTACACCCATGAACTTTCTCAAGATTGCAAATCACCCCCTAAACTTTTAACCAAGAGACATGCTAGCTCATGGTTTCAATTTTTTTTTGCATACTTTTAAAATCAGATAAAAAATCCAATTAATTTCTTCGATTGTTCAAGCATACTTTTACACGAGGAAAAACGTCAAGAGCTTTGCTATTAGCAAATAAGAGTGTGCTACTAATATCTTTTTTCATTCAATGTATATTATTCTTTAGTAAACTATTTTCCTTTTATGTTCAATTATGGCAAAATTAGTCAAGCAAAATCTTTATTACCATACCTGAGAAATCTCAAAAAAAAGTATGCTTACGTTTTCTTTTTAGAGGAAATGACTGTGTTGATTGCATTTGCGACAAAGAGGGGAGAGTGACCAAGTTGATTCCTCCTCCTCTATTTTTTTTTTGAGGTGAATGGGGCACTTTAATACGCTTTTAGTCCATAAGAATCAAGAACTTGAAAAACATTGAGAATTGCTTGGGCTTGTGACTGTTATTGTAAACATCTAGCAGTAACTACTGGTTGTTTTGGATCGAATATACACCCTTAAACTATCTATTAATTTGCAAAATATCATGCAATATTAGTAGCAATTCAAGAACCCTTCTATTGTGAATTCTTAACACATCACTCAAATTAGTTTAAAAATATCAAGTTTTGGCACTGTTAGGATCCAAACGCGAAATAAACAACTATTGAAATATCAAGTGCACAACAATTTAATGGCAAACAAGCCACAAGTATGAAAGATAAACGACATACAATATTTAACGTGGTTTGGCTCCACCATTGAGCCTACATCCACGGAGAGAAACCTGTTCTTTATTATGAGAGGAAAACCCTATACAAGAATACAACTTGAACCCAAACCCAACCCTTGTATACCATCTCTCATCTCCCAAGAACCCTCTCTCACACCCCATGTATAAGGTTACATGATGCCCCTTGTGTCTCCTTGTGTGTCTAGTGTAGTATGCGAAGCCACCTATTTATAGGGAACATTGCTGCCAAAAAACTAAATAATAATTGGAAATCAATATTATTTCTTAAACTCATATAGAAATAGCATCTAATTCCTGCTAAATAGGGCTTTACTTGACTACTACTTCAAGTAACTAAATCCAATTAGTAAACTAGTTACTTCCCACACCAAATAAGAAACTTAACTTAAAGAAATTAAGCCAATTTCCTAACAGGCACCTATATTTAAGGGATCAAATCTTTGTTGATTTAAAGTTGCGGTCGTATAAATATGGTACTGATACATTTTAGTAGTCACGTGCTTGTACTTTGAATTCCTACCTGCAACTATGCGAGTTTTTTTACCCCTAATCACGTGGCACAAATATATCAAAGTGACCGGTTTAGATCGTGATTTATGCGTATGAGAATCTCATCCCATTTTCAAAGAGAAGCCTTTTAATGACCTTAAATGGATTGCTGAGTTGCGAAAACATCTGCATGCATTTTTGTATTCCATGTAGTAAATAGAAGTGCTGATGTTATCCTATTGCAGTGCAAATTAGGCGGGTTGGGATATTACTGCGCGAGTCAAAGATGAGTTTTGCTGATTGGACTTATAACCCAATCCGCCCAACTATTTCATGCGTTAATTTGGATTGGGTTTAATACTTTAATTAGGTTAAGTCAAACACAAAAATCCAATCATGACTCAATGTATTTTCTCATACACTTTTACATATCCACATTTTTATCATCACATACACGCATTTTCACACCATTTCATGTGTTATTTTGGGTTCGGTTTAATTGGGTCAGATCAAACCCAAAAAAGTCAATTATAACTCAATATATTTTCTCATCCACTTATAAATATTCACACTTTTATTATTATATACACTCATTGTCACACACTTTCACTTAATAAACTATTTGGAAACTATTTTTTATAGATTCTCTCTCTCTCACACACACATGCACTAACACACTCATACGCGCAGTTTTCACACAATTTCACTAGGAAAAGTACTTGCGAACTTTTTCCCTGCATATTTTCACATTCACACACACATTCAACTCTTTCTTGCATATTTTTGCACTCTCTCTCAACCTAGGAATTTTTTTTATTAAAGAAAAACATTGTAAAAGAATAATTCATTCATCTTTTCCTCTCAAAACAGTACATTTTCATCTTGGCTCCATGTAATTGAAGAAATTAGTATTGACAGTTAATTTTCCAATCAATTAAAATTTGTCATGAATGATTGACAAAGCTCAAAATGAGGTGTCAATGCCAATGGGATTATAGAGGAGTATTTATAGGTTAAGTTAATGTTACTTTCGTATGTTGTACATTGTGCTTCAATTGTAGTACTTCAGCAAACTAATCAGTTAGTTAGTGCACCCTTAGACACTTTGATTCGACTGAAACAGGATGTGTAGTTCAAAGTGAAAACAAGGCTGAATACACAAGTCAGCAAAAGCCAGAGCCCATCGAGATTTAATTGCCATTGAACCTTTAGGAAAGCCTAGTGTTACATCAAGTAGAAAACTCAAACTCAAGAAAGCGTGCAGAATATTGGTAAAAGCCAGAATTTAGTGAAGACAATAAATAGTACGGCAATGGCGGTGATTAAGTAGAGGAGTGGCCGGAGACTTGAAAAAGAAGCGGCGCTTTCCCTTGTCTTCATATTTGTAAATAAACATAAATTGGGTACTGAATATCCAAGAAAAAAATCCACCCTATCCATTGAACAAGTTGGGTTTACTCTACTCAATCCATCAAAATTAATCATCCAAATGACCCTACCCAACCTTTAAATTAAATGGATAGTTTGGATAGGTTGTTAAGAGTTTTGGACTTAATTGCCGGCCCTAATTACGAAGAACAAGTTTTTATTGTTCCTCCGCAGCAAAGCTCAACTCTTCAATTATGCCACATATTCGTGAATTTGAACCCTCGTGTGAGCATCTTGCATTCAACTCAGCATAAACCAAAAGCAAAAAAGATAGAAATTTTTTTCTTAAAACGAGAATATTAAATTACAAAGCCAGTTTTTCACTCTAAAGTCAGACAAGACAAAAGCTTCTTATCTTATTGTTGGAGGCTCATCAAATTTAGCTCATTATAGTTTTGAGAGGCTCATCCTCTATGCTGGACCTTTCACGGATGATTTGTCAGGGAGACTGCTCAGAAAGTTTACGATCTTCAGCACGATGATCTTCAACTTTCTTATCATCTCACCAAGTTGTCACCAGTATTTTGGCATCTAATAATTATGCCGTATCCAGCAACTGCAACACTATTTACCTAGAGTTCTTAGGCACGTTCATTTCGGTAGAGAAGAGGTAAGTATCGACTGCACCTTACTGACCAGCATTGCTATCAAGACCTTGATTCTGCAGTGACATCAAGCGAACACAGGAAGCTAATTAAACCGAAACAAACACAATGCTGAAATTTAGTGTAAAGTAGACAAAAACATCATGAGAATTAAAATTTTTCTAATCATGCTTCGTTGAGGTTCCTGTTATGCTGCTTTCATGTTTATCATATGGGCCATTCATGCTGCAGAACAGACCTTTTCCACACTGAGTTTTCCCAATGATACCACCAATTTGGAAAAGAAACAAGAATCAGTTTAAAATTACTTAATGATGCAAATGGCAGTCAATGCTAACTTTTCATTTACTCCACTTTGCTCAACTCATTCCTGCCATAAGCCATGTGAATGATAAAAATGCATCAGAGAATGAACTTTCGTTAACTTTGTACCTGAAGATAACATTCGTCCTTGCTAAAAATTATTGTTAGATCACTGCGAATTTTCAACCATTTGATTCTTTGAAAGGCACCAATATATGTTGCAATGGTGGATAGGTTGAATTTGTGAATGAGAAGGATATCAGCAACACCAAATCATATGAAGAGGATTATACGGCTCTAATCTTAGTTACCTGTTGTAATGTCAAACTGATAAGTTTGCACATGCATCCACAGATATACATCTGCCACAAATGATGCTAGGATTGGTCCAATTCTACTTCTGTCAAAAGACATCATAGAACACTTAATTGAGTTGGGGAGCATTCTGATCAACAACAGTGTTCTTGACTTTATAGGGGGCAAATATGCAAGAAAATGTAAATGTGCTAAATCTATTATCCTCAATTCCTTAAACTGTAGTAGATTGTATGTCTGATCCAAAAATCTAATACATCATTAATCTATCAAGATGAATCCTTAAAATAGATTATGTAGGTTCTTATTGTAGATTACAGCAACAAGTTTAATTTAGACATCAACATTATCAATATGAGCAAATAACCTTTAAGACTCCTATTACAGGCAGAGATAAGAGGTGTTTGGAATGACATCAGAGATTTCTGTCATATTATATGCACCATCACATGCAAAGTTTTCTTCATGCAAGCATGATCATATTTTGCTATATATCCATTTCTACCATTGCCATATATACACTGGGAGCAAAAATGTAAACCCACTTGCACAATAATTCCACTAGCAGCGTTAAAGACACAAGTGTCCATAAGCTGAATGGACATGTCTTATACTTACTGACAAGAATCAGATACTTGATACAAATGTTCTACTCATCAAGAAGAGGTTTTGGCATCCCTAATCAACAGACTAGTCCAAAGAAGGACTTAATTTTAAGTCACAAAGAACACAACCAGCTTGATAGTTGGACTCGTTCAGAATTGCAATTGCTGAATCACTTGATGCCTAATAAAGCCTCAATGATCAATTGTCTTCATTAAATTCATCCCACAAATGATAGTTCTCAAAGTAATTTTTCAGTCTAAGCTAAAAGGAGGACCAAACTTCAATAGTTCAATAGTTCAAGTTTTATCAATATAACTTGCAAGCCTTATTTAGACACATAAATCTAAGGAAACATTCTAGGGTACACACTATTTTTTATTAGCAAAATGAAGGAAATGCAAAAGTCTTGAATGAGAAAGGTCTCTGCTCTATATATTCTTCAACAGTTTGGTTCTATATAAAAACCATTGCTTGAACGTTCCTATAACACTAAATCCTACAACCGCACCATTAATTATGGTATCTGGCCACAACTTATAGGACTAATGTGACAGAAGTCTTTATGCCAGTATAATTAGTTTTTAAAAAGGAAAAGTAGTGGTATTTTTCTATTAATCAAATACGTATAAACAGTAGAGGAGATTATTCAATGACAACCTTAGGACTCATCAGGAATTATTTGAGTAGAACTTATTGTCCCTGAAAGTATTATATTGAGAATAACTGATCGTCAAACTTTTTGAAACAGGACATGTCGGTGATACCTTTTAGTACAATTATCACATAAAAGAAGAAAACTATCACAATCATTTATATGGGGAAGATTAGCAGTTTACTGGATTTTCCTGTTTGTTTAATAGGTCCTTTGTACGTTTCTGCGCACAAGTCAGTAAATCTGGTTATAATTAAAACTTAAATAGCATAAAATGCTAGTGTTTCAACATAGTAAGGTCTATAAACAATGCCATTATCTGGGGACAAAGATACGCGAAGGTGATAAATGAAGAGGGTTATCTCAATACCATGGCCACTTAAAACATGATTTTATTTAAAAAGTTGAGGGTGCTACTTGACTGAGTTTCCAACACCGTTACAGAGATAGAAGTTGAGTGTCACATAATAAGAATGACCAATGTGCATCATCTACAAAAAAAATAAAAATATTCATTTCTTCCTATGGCTCTTTATCAAATAATCCTATCATAGAACAATCAGGTAGCATAAAAACTTTTTCAAGACTGCGTACTGATTCAAGTTCATACAATAAAGGAAGGGAAAACAAAAAAGGAGAACAGGAGGGAACTACATACCAGTTCATCAGCTAGCTTACTAAGAGCATCATAGTTAATTCTGGAACTCGGCCTCTGTAAAACAATTAAAAGTCTGTCTTAATACTTGGGCAAAATAACTGACAAGATAAACACAATCCATAAAGCGACCCTGAAATAAAGGCTCTTTAGCTTTCATTAATTCAACAGTGCAGATTAATTCAAGTTAAATAGATTTCACAGAAACACTTCTATAGAAACAGGTTAATTACCTTTTTCTCTATTTTAGGAGTGGCTTTTGCAGCTTTATCAACAGAAGTACTTCTTTTGAGTTCTGCCTTCAGTTTTGGTTTCTTAGCCTAATTTGAACAGCACAGGAACAAGGGGCCTTAAAGATCAAAATTTATAAAAAGAAAAAGTTTGAAAAATAAGAAACCGCAAAAAATCACCAGGGTGAGAAATGGGACACATATTACATGACAAAAATCCAACATGGCAAGGTGATTTTATTGCACAGAAAGATAGAATACAACAATTTTAAGAAACTGGTAGCTGCTCATTTTTTATGCCAAGGTTACCAGGTCTTCTTGTTTGATAAACATAACAAGAGTAAATAAATAAAAAAGGAACTACCTTTGAAAATCCTCTATCCATTGCTTCCCACAAGATCCTCTTATAACGCATCTCATGCTTGGTGTTAAGATATCCAATGACCTAAATACAATCCAAATATTTGACCAAAAAAAAAATACAATCCAAATATGAGTTCCAAATCATATAATTGAAAACAAAACTAAACAGAAATGTCTAAACAACATATCACTAACAAACTTCAAGAAGGAAGATCCATCCACAACTTGACTTAGTTAGACATGACAAACTGTTAGACCCAAATTGATGCAGTACTGTTATGTGAATGAGCACAGTTTTAAGTGTCAATGGCATTTAGAATAAGAAGAGTAGCAGTTCAAGAAATACTAGGAATATCTAACTATATATAAAGCTTGAAGAAGGGGCATGGACTAAACCTTTTGGGTCACTCTTTCATTTGCCAAAATTACCCTAAATTCATTAGACCTCTAACAGAAGCTAAGTCAAAATTTAGAAAAAACAGATGCTAATTATCTTTTGGAGAAAATCAAGTAAAAGCTGTCATTCAGGTACTTAAGTTAGATTAGTGCAACTCCTTTGGATTTAAAACTGACTAAGTAATTCTTTTATGTGTAAGGTGTGGTCCAAGGAGTATTTGATGCAAGTGGAGTTACTTTTGACACTAAATGTCTCAGAATAAGAAATTTTCCTCTTAAGAATGTCTATGAGTGCGAATTTTTTGCCACTTCTGACTTAACAAGAATAATAAAAGCATAAATTATTTATCTTACCCAATCCATAAAAACTTTCAAATAGACGGAAAACCTGTTAAATTCCATCCGAGTCACTTGTATGACTAAATACAAGATTGAAAGCACTTGATGGAGTAAACTCTGGACTAGTACTCATCAGAGACAAATGATATAACTCCAAAAGAGACAATTCAAAATGACTTGACAAGAAAGGTCCCACAGAAGTAGCCAATCCAGTAGTCTGGTAAGCTTTGAAAATTGACTCAGGCTCTTGTCAGAGAATTAACAGTCGCAAGAACAAATCTCATGTATCTTCATGCAGAGGATCCAAAAACATACCTCAGCATCATCAATTTCAGAAAGACTTTCTGATTCATGAATGTCTGTGGCACTACTGTTGCCACCATTATGCACGTGTAAATGGCCAGAATTTCCCAGCCCATTACTTCTTTGCGCAGTCAAAGCACCTGTGAGATCAAGAAACCTAACAAATTAGTGCTACTCATATGTGATATGAACTTTTTGCTATATAACTGTATAAGATAGCGAACAAGGGTTACCCTGAAATTCTCGCTGTTGAAGGATTCTGGGTGCAATGAAACTTTTGCCTTTTTCAGATGAAGATTCAACTTCTTCATTTATCTGAGTTAAAAAATGAAGTAATTAGCAACAAGTTTCACAAACATTTTTCACAAGCATTTTTATAACACATTACATAATTGTGATGTAAGGATACAGAACATGTAAGTTAAAGCAACACTATGTAATTGTGGTTTTTAATGAAAACCAGCAAGGATGTAATGATAATGTGCTTGGAGAATTGCTTGCAAATAATTCCTTTCTGTATACACCTCTGAAGTCACTCAACATACACTTGGTAAACCTGAAAGCTAGATAATTCAATAGAGCAGGAAGCTATGGTTCTTTCTGATTTCAAACTTCCAGCCAGTTTAGTCTACTTTGATAATCAATCAACTGGCTTTGCAACTATAATGGAGACCTCTCTTGGGCAATGTCCAAGTTGGCAAAGTTAGTGGTAACAGATGGTTATCACAGCTCCATTCCAAGTTGGCAAAATTAGTGTTTTGAACTATAGTTGTCTGTCTCATTCTTCCACAACCGACCACTCATCTGACCGGGATAGAAATGTCATATATACAATTCCATCACAAGTGGTTATGGTATTGAGAGAGAGAAACTCTTTTACCAAAAAAGAGGGACAGTAACTACTTGACCAAATTCCACAAATAACCTATGCAAACTTAAACAGCATAGAGCAAAATGTTAATCATAAGAACAACTAAAGGAGGTGGCTCAGCTACTTCTCCTCTTTGAAGTCAGAAACTTTTCCAAGTTTTGCCATAAAAGATGCTGGGAAACATGTATCATATCTCTATTAGCAGCTACGAATAAATAAAACGTATTGCTAGTTGTAGACAATAAAATCGCTATTAGAACAAGGAGATTGTCCTAGAAATTCTAAAAACAGAAAAAGAAACCAAAGACACAAACCCGGAATCTATACAGCACAAACACACTCATCATAGAATACTATTCACAGAACCAAAAAAAAAAAAAGAACAACAGAGCCAAATCCAATTTTCCCCTTATTCGAGAAAAATCTCTAAAGCTCTCATAATTCAACAGGAGAAATCTAACACGCAAAATCTGATAATGCAATCAAATCAAACAAACAAAATTGAACCAAAAAAATTTGCATTGCATCAATGTTTAGCGGACAATACCTCTGGTTGTGTAATTTGCTTGCGGCTTTGTCTAACCGCCATTCTCACTGGACTTTGAAGCGAGACGGTGGCGTCGTGAGCTGAAGATTCCTTCAAATTGATGGGAAAGGCGGTTTAATCCTGCGAACTTACAAAAATTAAACACACAAAAAAGAGGGGCCCCTCCAGGGAAGTTTGGTAAAATTGCCGATACAGTGCCCTTGATTTTGGGTTTGTTCTATTTTTTGTCCGATCATACTCACGAGTCAACGTTTGACTCGAACTCGAGAACACCGAGTTTAAATTGAACTCGAGCTACTCATTTAATAAAGGGTTAAAAACAAAAAAAACTCTTTGTAGTATATCTAATACATAAAAAAATTTTCTATAGTTTCAAAACATACAAAATAATATCTCATGTTTTAAACTAAATTATAAACTAACAGAATTTGTTAAACTTAACGGAATCCTGTAAACATAACGAAAAACTTAACGGCATCCGATAAATTTAACGGTAAACTTAACGGAATCCGGTAAGTTAAACAATCTTGACCATCATTTTCGTTAACTTTAACAAATTCTTTTAGTTTACAATTTAGTTCAAAATATGAAGTGTCGTTTTGTATGTTTTAAAACCACGATGGACTTTTTTGTGTATTAGATATACCATAGGGGCTTTTTTGTTTGAACCCCTTTAATAAACAAGTCGAACTTGAGTCATCTACACAAAGGGTCGTTAGCTCGTTGAGTCATGCAAAATTACATAAATACCCCTATTTATATAAGTAATTATTAACTTAACATTCAGACAACAAGTTCCATTTGAGTCCACACAACTTAACATTCCTCATCACTCTTCCATGTTTCCCTCAAATCAATGACCAAACTAACCCAACCTTAGGTCCCTAGCCACTACCGCTGCTACTACCACCAATCCACCACACCCACCACTACCATTGCCACCCCTCAATCGAAAATTAGGTCCCTAGTTGTAACCTTCCTCCCTGTTTGTCGACCAAGTTCAAAAGTAATAGCAGCAGCCATTTCGCGAGCTCATCGAGGTAAAGCTAGTAGTAGGTTGCAACTCCAGCAACATTACGGCTCCTCGTGTCACTCTTTAGCAATCGCTGTTGACAGATACTTGCTTTGACCCTCTTAATTTGTTTCAGTTATTTTCGTTATATTTCTTGAAGTGACAAATTAAATTTCAATCCCATTGCTAAATTTGCCATCATATGTATAGAAATGAAATGGTGCCAATTTGGTATAAAGTTTTCTTTTTTTAATCTAGTTATTTTTCATTGATTACACTTTTTTTGCATCGCTAGTTAATACCTTCAAGTATTTTAATCATAGGTAAGCAAGAAATTTGCTTGAATTATTGAATATCTAGTTCAGCCACATAGGTTTAAATTAATATATTGTTTTTGAAATATTATTGGTAGTATAATTTTTGAATAGCTTTCTATTTCTTTCTTTAGTATGTAATGGGCCCAAAGGAAACAAAAGAGAGAACAAACTAAGTATATGATGTGGTTATCCATAAATAAAAAATTTATGTTTTTTTTTTTTGGATTTTTTCTAGTCGGTGTTAATGCAAGCAAAACAATTTTTAGCTTTATGT
Source organism: Coffea eugenioides (assembly GCF_003713205.1). Taxonomy (NCBI): domain Eukaryota; kingdom Viridiplantae; phylum Streptophyta; class Magnoliopsida; order Gentianales; family Rubiaceae; genus Coffea; species Coffea eugenioides. Next base: position 29,506,294 of record NC_040042.1, on the reverse strand, counting down.
CATTTTTTGGAATATATATATATATATATATATTTAAGATGAAAAACACCAGATAAGTGCATTGCTGATTTTGATTGAATATTTAGGAAGACCATCTTTTTTCCTACTGCAAATTTTGGGTATTTCCAGTCTCCTTTTGGTGAAATTGTATTTTAAATATTCAATAATATTGATTAGTTAGCATTTTACTAGAATAAAACCTTTTGTACTAGTTTGCCTATGCAAATGTATCCTTATATAATTTGTGAAAACCCTGGATCTCAGTTATGATAGTCTACCTTATTGCTTGAAAGAAAAGAAGTTTGACTGCTGATTTAGGGGTTCTCATGTCCTTTCTCCTTTCTCCTTCTTTGATTGGTTAGTCTTCCTTTGTGTATAGGTAAAGGCACAAGCACAATATGGCCATGTCTCCCCAAGATGTGTCTTCACAATTAGTTAAATCAACTGGTGATTGTGCTGTGCTGGGATTAACAATGAGGAAGAGTTGGAATATTCTATTGGAGATGAAGAACTAAGGAGTGAAGAAAAGAGGTTAGAAGGTGATATATAAGCACCTGCTCAAAGTTTGAATCAAGAGGCTACTCAAGGTGATAGTCTAGATACTTTTAGAAAGAAAAAGAGAGCCAGAAAGTCCAAAACCTGGGTTGATTCAAAGATGTGGAAGTTTAGCCTAAAAAAACACTTTACTCGGTATGTATGAATTGCAGAGCTAAATTCAAGAAGACAAAAATTGGTACAACTTCAAGTTTGTTAAGGAATCTTAAAAATGGTCCTAAACGATTGGAGAAACTAAAAAAATCAGAGGCAAAATAGCAAAATATTAATTTTCCAATTGCAGATTCTAGCTCAATAACTCATTCCTACTTTCATACAGGCAAGTTTGATATGGCTGCCATGAGAGAAAGTGAGACTGAGTGGGTGCTTATGCATGAGCATTCCTTTACAATTGTGAAGGAAGATGGTTTCAACTTCATGATGAAAAAAGGGATGTCCGAATGGCAAAAAAGTAGTTGGACCACTAACAAGAATGATTGCATTTTCGTATACAAAAAAGAGAAGACCAAATTGAAGCATTTGTTAAAGAAAGTTAAGAAAATTAGCTTGATCATAGATCTTTGCAAGTCCAAGAACCAGAAGATTTAGTATATGGTTATAATTGGGCGTTGAATTGATATTCATTGGAGATTGCAGAAATGGATCCTTAATTTTTGCATATTCCTCCTCCACGTTCAAGCATCACCATTACAAATGCTATTTTCAAATGCTTAAGGATTGGAGATTGGAGACCAAAGTTTATATAGTCTCAGTGGACAATGCCTCAAATAATGACACTGCATTAAGATGCTTGAAGGACACCTTCTCCAGAAACAAGTGTCCATTAGCCAAAGAGAAGCTATTCCATGTGAAATGCTATGCTCACATACTCAACCTAATGGTTCAAGATGGTCTCAGTGAAATTCAAGAGATGGTTCAAGCCATAAGGGACAACGTGGAGCTTGTAAATAAAACCGAAGGAAGGCTTGATCTTTGTTGAAATTGTGTAACAATTGCAATCACCCAAGAAAGTACTACTTTATGACTGCAAAACAAGGTGGAACTCTACCTATGAGATACTAGATTCTGCTTTCAAGTTCCCAAAAGATGCTCCCAAGATTCAAAGATAGAGAACCAAGTTATGATTTCTGTCCAATCACAGAAGATAAGGAAAAGGTAGAAAGATCGTGCCACATTTTATAAGTTTTCTGGACTGCAACTCATATAATACCAGGGAGTGATTATTCGACAACTAATTTATATCTAAATAAAGTTTTTTTGGGATAAAAGTACTATTAGATAGCAAAGTAGATGATGAAGACTACTTTGTTTGGGTAATGGTTTGGGGGATGAAAGTGAAATTTGACAACCACTGGGGTGAGTGCAATCTATTGATGTCTACAGTAGCCATCTTGGATCGTAGGAGCAAAATAAGAATCATCAACTATTTCTTTTCATTGATATATCTTCCGCATGAAGTGCAACTGAATATAGACAAGTTCTGACAAGCATTGTATAATATATATGCTGACTATGTGGCGATGCATGTTTCAAGTTCAAGTGGTTCTGGAGCGAGCACTCAAGTAGTGATAAATGATCTAGTTAACAAGTGCAGTAGTAGTTCATCTTTTATAGTAACACATATTATGAGTATGAGTGAATTTTTCTCTCACATTGCTACTATAGAAAGTGTGCAAGCATAGAAGAATGAGTCGGACAACATGTCAATGTCATCTTCGCACCCTAATTGCACTCCAACAAATGTACTTAGGCCGTCAGAATTCCTAAGCCATAGATTCAACTTGAAAACATTCCGGTCTAGCCCCATGTAGCTGTATACTCTATCCACCAACTCATCATAACTTATTTGATATTTTACTAATATGGCTTTTTTGCACTTCGGAGGATCATACGCATGATCCTCTGATCTCCACTATTATGCCTCCCTAATAAAATTAAATTACCAATGCAATGTCTGTTGATATTTTTTCCTAATCTTATGAATATTTTTAAATCAACTTATATTCCTCGACAATTTGTCATAATTAATAATGCTAACTCAACAAACGTCATAATTATTAATAACATCAGCAATAAAACAATCATGAATTACTATTCATCCCTAATAAGTAAAAATAATTCTGTGTGCCCAGATAATTACAAATGAATAATTAAAGATAAAGTTATCAAATAACTATTATTAATTAAATTATGATTAATGATTCTTCTTTACTATTAATCAAATAATTATTGCTAACTACTTTTAAATACTATTTACAATTAACTTGTAACCACTAAATACTACTCATTATTTGTTATTATTTATTGCTCACTAATCATAGTTACTATTAAATAGCTAACTACTAATGGACATTACTACAACTTATTTCTTTTGACTATTAGTTACTATTACTATTACTTACCAATTACTAGTACTAGTACTATTAATCACCAATTACTACCTCAGTTTACATTTACTACAGTTATTTGCTATTTACTATTAATATTTAATTTTTATTATTACTATTACTATTACTATTTGATTTTTATTATTTAGTAGTACTATTACTCTTACTATTTATTATTAGTTCATTAGTATTACAATTAACTATTACTATTAATATATACAATTACTATTTACTATTTACTGTTACTATTTATTATTTATTATTTACTATGTATTATTTGCTATTTACTATTTACTATATATAGTTACTGTTACTATTACTATTTGCTATTTACTATTTACTATTTTTTATTTACCATATAAATCCACTATTTCAATCAGACCTAGCATACCTCCAAAGCATAACATTCATTAAAAAGAAAACACAAACAAACCAGAAATTTAACCAAGCAAATGAAACCACAGGAAAAACACCAATTAGGCATTTAACCAGAAAAACACAAATTAGAAAAACACAACAACAAAAACAAAAATTAGACATTTAACCAGTACCTAAAAATCAAACTAGCTGTTCGTCTACTTAGGACTAGTAAGCAATCAACTACCCTGAAGTCAATGACCACCAAATCCAATAAAAAAATTTAATGCTATTAATTACTCAAAACTTACAATATTTGCTCATATTATAAAACAATTAGTAATAAAACAATTAAAGAAACGTACCTTACACCTTACCTTATAATGACAGCGGTTCTGTACTTCTTCAACTACCTTTTTTCTGATCTATCACATTTTTTGTCTACCTAGGACCTGGAATGACAATGCCGATAAACAGACTTTGACAGTGGCTTTGCGAATATACTTGCCACCGAATCTGCTCTCGAAACTATCCTTGCCGATGCCACTCGTTTTAGAAGACAAAGAAGAAGATAGGGAGATTTGGGATTGTGCAAGAGAGAAATAGGCTGAAGTTTTAGCTGAAGTTGAGGTTGTGCGAGAGAGAATACACTCGTTTTGGATAAAGTTGAGCTATTTTTATAGCAAAACTTAAGTTGTATCGACATTATCGAACAAAAAAGCAAAACTACTTTGATTGCAAATTTTTTGACTGAAGCCTAGATCAACGGTCTAGAGTTGCGGCATTTAAAAAAAATTCCATCGCTAAAAATTTAATTTGTAGTGAAGGAATATAAAAATTGGCACCTCATAAAGCGTTGATAAACATTGATCAAAGGTCTAGAGCTTTTGCAGCAAATTTAATGTGCGGCTTCTAAAAACAATTTAAATCAACTGCAAATTGATGAAAATTTGAATTTGCAATTGTTAAAATTTTTTTCAGCCATTGATCAAACGGTCTAGCACTTTTGCCACAAATTTAATGTGCTGCTTTAAAAAAATTTAAATCAGTCTTCGTAGCAAATTTTATGTGCGACTTTAAAAAAAAAATTTAAATCAGCCTTCGTTTCAAATTTTATGTATAGCAACTTTAAATCATGACCGTTGATCAATGGTCCAGCAACTTTCGCCACATATTGGATCTGACGGTCCAACAGTTTTCGCCGCATATTGGATCTGCGACTAAAATAAAATATGCAGTTGAAAATCTTAACTTAAATCTTGAGCTACTGAAAAATTTCCAAAAATAAATCACATTTTTTGTGCGCCGATTTTGTCAATTGAGACAAACCTTATTTTGGAAACAAATCTCACACAACATTACATTTATGATGTTTTTGTCTATCAATAATATATCAAGAAATTCGCCATGGATACGACTAGTGATATGATAAATGATGAAAAGACACACCATCGTCAACCTTAGCCATAGGTATGGATTGAGATGAATGGTGGATGAGAGTGTGATATGTTAGGATCTAAGCGCGGAATACACGATTATTGAGATATCAAATATATAATAATTTAATGACAAAAAAGCCACATAAAAGATAAATGACACACAATATTTAACGTAGTTCGGTTCCATAAGAGAAACCTGTTCTTTAGTATTAGAAAAAAATATTATATAAGAATACAATTTGAATCTAAACCCAACCCTTATATACCATCTCCTATCTCCTAAGAACCCTTTCTCACCCCATGTATAAGGTTACATGTCGCCCTTTGTGTACTCTTGTGTGTACTTGTGTAGTATGCCAACCCCCTATTTATATATAATATTATTTGGCCAAAAATCAAATAACAATAAGAAATCAGTAATAATTCCTAAACTTATACAGAATAGGAAATAACTTCTAAATTCTAAACAAAATAAGAAATTTCTTGGCTACTATTTCAAGTAACTAAAACCAATTATAAACTGGTTACTTCTACACAAATTAAGAAACCTCTCTAAAAGAAATGAAGTCAATTTCCTAACAAATCTCTACTTTGGCAAATATTTCTTTTAACAACCATTTGTTTTCAACTATCAAATAATATGGTACCAAACTATACGTTCGAATCACTATAGTCCTGACACCTAATTGATTCAATCGACAAATGAATATGTGTAGTTACTCCGAATCCAACCTCTAGTTGACTCGCGAGAAGATATCTCAATTCACCATCTCCCTTTGTAGGATTTCTTCTCATCATTACTTGCAATTCGGGATTCCCTTCTGTGAGTTATATTTCTAACCATTGAGGCAACTAAGTAGTAAAATCACCATATTTCTTTCCATTCTCAGGACTGTCTCGCCATGTGTGATTTTCAAAATTCTACTTGCAATGTAAAACTCGTTGCCATCAGAGTTTTCTGACATCAGAGTTTTCTAACATTTAGAAATTAGATTCTTTTGTTTCTTTAGGACATATGCCACACCACTTAAAGAACATAATTCAAATCTAACAACCATCTAAGATGAAGTAACAACCGTTGGAGTTGTGAGAAAGTCTCCACCAATTCATATCTAAAACCAACATTGGATTCCACCTTTTTCTTGACTCTTGAATCACCTGTTTAGATTCACCGTTAAGTATCTCCATATTTTTCGACTTTCCGTTCTTCACATTCAATGTTTCTTACCAAACTCTTAAAGCAAGGATACCACCTATTAAATTGTTCAATTGGTAATAACTACCAATCCACTTGATTTCAATAGTCAACCAAGATCCAACCATGAACCCCGTTCTGATGCCAGTTTGCTGGGATTCAAGTGTCTGTGAGTAGTGCAATCTCATAGCCAAATTCTGATACCACTTGTTAGGATCCAAGCGCGGAATATACGACTATTAAGATATCAAATATATAACAATTTAATGACAAATAATCCACAAGTATAAAAGATAAATGATATAAAATATTTAACGTGATTCGACTCCATAATTGAACCTACGTCCACGAAGAGAAAATCCGTTCTGTAGTATGAGAGGAAAACCCTATACAATAAAACAATTTGAATTCAAATTCAACCATTGTATACCATCTCTCATCCCCTAAGAACCTTCTCTCACTCCATGTATAAGGTTACATATCGCCCTTTGTGTGCTCTTGTATGTCCCTTGTATGTACCTTGTGTAGTATGCCAATTCATCTATTTATAGAGAATATTATTTGGTTAAAAATCAAATAATAAGAAAATCAGTGCTAATTTCTCAACTTGTAAAGAATAGGAAATAACTTCTAATTTTAAACAAGACATGAAATTTCTTGGCTACTACTTCAAGAAACTAAAATCAATTAGGAAACTAATTACTTCCACACAAATTAAGAAACTGCTTAAAAAAATTAATCCAATTTCCTAACATGATAAAGGTCATCATTGGAGATTTTGTGATGAGAAGTGGCCTGGTCCCTATTCTCACGTGATATGAAACTCTTATAAACCCATTACTGAGAGTTAGTATTACTTATTGTAAAGAGAGTAGAAGAGCTAATTTCCTCAGTATAACAGTTTTAGCAAAAGACTATTAATCTGTGACCATACTTGAATGTACATATATCCTTTTTATGCTTTATTACTCCTTGGGACTTTTAATCAAGTGAACTAATATCAATATTTAAAGAGATGCAACTAGCCTTTGTGAAACATATAATTATAGATAAATTCTGAAGAGAGAGAAGGATAAAGACCAACCATTGCATAGTTTTTCAAATGTGCTATATTGGTTCAGTAGTTTTATATTTACATGACTTCTGAATTATGTAGTTATCTCTAGTGACTTCATTATTTGGTTAAGTTTTTGATGGGATGACAAATATGAGTTTTTCTCTTACTGTTTGTACTCTTCAATGAATAATTAAATGAACAAACAAAAATACAAAGAAAGCATTTCTTTATTGAATTTTGGGTTAGAATCAAGATTTTGCAGTGTAATTTTTTTTCCTTGTTAAATTCAATATATCATTGACGCAAGACCAAATTTAGAATTAGCTAGTAGGGATGTTAGTCAAGTGATTATGAAATTCTTGATTCACTTTTCAAACTCTCATCTCTTTCCCTATCACATTGTAAAGTTTGGAATCTCCCATTAAATTAGAAAAAAAAAAAGAATTCAGCATACACTTGAGAAATTGATAATTAGTCAAATTTCTTGATAAATGAAATGCAAAGGTCAAGAATGGGAAAAGTAATAGATTACCAAGAATTGGCTGGGGGATTTCTCACTGAAAAGATCAACTAAAATTAACTTGAAGAATTTGCATCTTGTTTTTATACACAGAAGGTCCGCTTGGGTTTTAAAAGACCAAGTTTTTTTTTGAGGGATAAAAAGACCAAGTTTTAAAAGACCAACTTCAAACCTTTGACTGCAGGGTCTTTAATTTACATACAACACTTATTTTCCATTGCAAATATGTTTTTAATTTCAATAGCTTCCTTTTTGTGAAATCAAAGCTACTAACAAGTTTTGGGGAAAAATATGCCACAATTTTTTCCCCTTTTTTATGCAAAACAAAATATATGTATCAAAGATCTCCATCTTGCTCTTATAGTGAGGAAGGAAACATTGCACAGATGTTGCACCCGTTGAACTATGTAACCGAGATCATCTCACTCTTTCCACTCATTATGCTTTTAGCAACTTTTAATTTGCACCCTAAACTTTTGTTTTGTATACTTTCCACCCTTAATTTATTAAAGTGTTTCAAATCACCTCAAGTATATATATCGTTATAGAAATTAGAAAGTAGGTATAAATTCTTTTGCTTTTTTTGGAAAAAATATTTTAAGTTTTATACTAACTATAATTTAAAATTGAGAAGGAACTAGGGTCCTGGTATATTAGCACTTGTATTCCATACACTTTCACTAATAATATGTGAGATGTTAGTTATTTGGGATGCATTAGGGTGCAAAATGATCAATAGTAAAGTTTGAGGTGCAATGTACCACTAATCAGAAACTTCATGTAATTAAATTATCCAAAATAAAGGTTAAGGGTACAAATTGAGAATCATTGAAAATGATATGGGTAAAAAGTTGAAATAGTTCTTTGAAATAGCTTTTGGAAGTTAATACTAAATTACTAGGAAGAGATGTTGTTAAACAACATGAGCTTTTGTCACAAAACCAATTGAGTGGACCGGGTCAGGATTAGAATAATTAGTATAAAAGATTGGCTAACTGATGTGGCATTATTTTATTTGTTAGGCATTAAAATAGGAGTTAGATTCTATATTATATAGCAACTAACTGCAAGTCTCAATTTATTAGGACAATAGAGGTTTCTTAATCTCATTGAAAGTTTGTTTAATTTCATTGGATGTTTTACCAAACATATTTGGTTAATAAACACCCAAACACAGTAATACCAACATTGTAACCTTGACAAGTCTGACTCTTGAGGGTGGAGCAAACTATGGTGAATATTAGAAGATAATGTGGAGCAACTATTTGTAAACACCCTTACTGCTGGAAGGCCCAACCATTGATCTACAAGGACCAATAGGAAATCATGAAAGGGGATAAGGCTGTCCAAACCCTGGAGTAATAGTTTGAGGATCCAGTAATAGCTAATCCCTACACACGTGTTCCGCTCATGTTCAGATCCATGAGTTTTCATCTGTCAATGCATGGTCATTTCTACCAAAATAACACCGTCCTACTAAATCTAACCCAACGCAACAACACACTAGGCAAATGGTACTCAAGGCCCCCTCTTAATTCCATGGTTCGTGCCTAGCAGTGCCCTAACACTTAACCAAGCACCAAGGTTCCAAACCACTTAAAACCCATAGAATAGCCCACAAAGTCTTAGCCAATCCTTGTCCTCAAGCACTAAGTTTTTGGCCATGATTAGTTTAAGATAGTCATACAAGTATATATGCTCTAAAATCAATCAACTTCTAGGATTTAGTATGTACTTGAACTATTTATATTATAATAAATGATATTTTTATCATATTGATTGATTAAATATAATGATGGTGAGATTCATTTGATTATAGATAAGATTTATGTTTAAATCTCTATAGTCAAAGTATTAATAAGATGGGGCATTGTCACTACAGTTAGACTAACATATACTATACTGCTTCTTTATGAGAAGTAGTAGACCTCATCTGCTATGTTGTATGAGACACCTAAACTAGTGTATGGATACTTGATAAGATGATCAAATTCACTAGATTGAACCATATATAGATATCCTTAAATGTCAAAGAGTTAATCTCTGAGTGACATTTATGTAAGTGATTTTTAGACCTAAGATTATCATAGTATCTTAAGTATGGATAGTTATACTTTATTTGTCATATGATTGCTCCCATATTAGGGAATGCTCGCATAATTAGCATATGGATATATATTTAAAGTACGGAAAGGTGATGAATAACCTATAAGGATTACCATCTCTTATGCAAGAGGAGTTTTCTCATATCTGGTTACTTGTAGAAGTATAACTCAGAATTCTTAAGGCTAAATAGAAGAGCCTTAGAATAAGACCTTCTTCATTGGAGTTATATTTTGTTATAAGAAATGAACATTAATCACATAATGAAATAGGCACAACTCATTCCAAAATTAATGTGACATAAATGTGGTAAAAGAATATTGATTACAAAGTAAATGTTCACTGAAAGTTTCTCATTACCTGGATGGTCATGATGTATTGTTAGACGCCAATCTTGATTTATAAAAATGACTTGATCGATTAGTGGAATAAATGACAAAATAAAAAGGAGTTTTAATTTATCTAATTCTTATTTAGTAAGAATTATAACTCATACTTATTGCCAATTTATATGAGAATTTAATGGGTCACACACATTAAGAACATTTGTAATTGGATTAAAAGAATTTCAAACAAGGACTTGAAAGATAAGTTTTTATAACTTATAGTTTAATTTGTAAGATAAATTAAACTTGAGAGACTTATGATGCAAATAAGTTTAATTCTTCTAGATACAAGAGTTGTATTAGAATGAAAAAACTAAATCCTATTGGAAACTAGTTTTAGGCTTCCATAAGGATATGAATAACTTATTTGTCTATAAATACTCACTAAACTTTTGCTAGTAAGACTAATCGATACACACACACACACACACACATACATACATACATATATACACACACATGAGTGCGCGCGCACATACACTATATATATATATATATATATACACGCTCACACAAATTTAGTAGATCAATAAGTTCATTGTCTGAGCTGATTCATGGTATAAACAAATTCATCATTTGTACAAATACATAATATATACAAGTTCATGATTTATACAAATTCATAGTTTCTTCTACAGGAATTTACTGATTAAAGTTGCAACTCTTCATGAACATTTTATCAACCTATACAAAGGTCAAATGGGTTTTACATTGCTACAAAAAACTATTATCCTACCACTTCACAAGTTAACAGACTGTACAAATCAATAATAACGTACAATTTTATTCCAAGTGCAATCCCTTAACTTTTTTTGACCATTTTTAGTATATTGTTGTTGATTTGTATAGTAGCAATTAACTAATATTGTTATTAAAATTAACAAGATAAAGGACGACATAAATTAATGATAATGTATCATTTTGTTTCATGTGCAATATGCTGGCTCATTTTGACCACCTTTACTTTGTCAAGTCCTCTATGCCATTAATTTTGCTAAAGTTATCATTGATTAGACTTAAATGGAACAAACTTGAGAATTTATGATACAAAGTATCCAAAATTGAGAGTTTGGGGTGCAAAGTTTTTAAAATTAAAGTTTAGGGTGCAAAGCGAGAAAGTAATACAAGTTTCAATGTGCATAGTGGAATTAGACCAATTTAAATTAGTTTATTTTTAACATCAACTATAGCACTTACAAATATAGTTAAGTTAGTAGGATGTTTCAAATTATTGCAGTCAACATTTACATTTGATTTTTTTTCTTTTTTGGGATAAAAAAAATTTCATTAACTTATTATTGGAAATTGTCCATCATGATTTGATTTACACTATTACCCTATTGGCAGGTAAACATGCACTAGAAATTACAAATTTATAATTTAATAGATACAATATATATGAACAAATTTGACAAATATAAGAAATTTCAAAATTATCTTTTAATAAATCACCCAGCTCCTTTTTATGCATATTGTGATCAATAGATCTGCTAATTAATGGTTTTAAACTCCAATAATAATAATGAGATTTGTCCAAATATATCTAAGATCCAAAAAATTTTCAAATCTAGCAACCAAATCTAAAATACGTTCGGATCTAAGAACAAAATAAAAAAATAATGCAGAAATCTTTATAGAAACCCCTAGGAGAGTAAAAAATTTTCACTAGGGATTCCTAGGAGAAACAGAAAACTCTTACCAAGAAAATTTTGGAGAGACTTTAATAAAAATAAAATAAAACAAAAATCATGGGAGAGAGACCACAGGGGTCCCTAAGAGGAAGGCCTCTGAGAAAGGGAGAAAAATTAGAGAAAAGTTTGAGAAGAAAAAGGTAGACAAGAAAATATATAACAATTTATGCACAAGTATTTAAAGAATTCCCAAAGTTTAACCAGCGTGGAAGCTAACCTATTATGGCAAGAGAATAGGGTTTAATGTTGTTTGGGAGTTTAGAACAAAAAAAAAAGGAAAGATTCTAGACATATATGTCATTAACATTTGGGAGAATTGGAGTTTTGGTCCCCAATGTACTACAAAAGCGCGAAACTAGTCCCCAATCTAGTGGGAAGAACAAATGCGGTCCCCAGTCGATCCAATTTTGCTCGAAAGTGGACAATTGACTGGTTTTTTCATTTTTTGCCAGAAACAAGTCACGTGAGAGCATGTGCCGGCAGTTAAAATCCTTTTCTCAATTTTTTATGCGTGAAAAACCATAAAAAAATTTTCCAGCCTTCTGGTGCCCCACTTTTTAATTAGCAAAGACAAAACACACTAATTGTCCCCCCTTTCTTCTCTTCGATCTCCAGAAACGACAACAAAAAACCAGACCTAACATTGTGCATAAAACCAGCAAATCGGAAGCAAATTCTTGAAGAACTAGGTGATAGTGGAGTTGTTCGTGAGTCTGGGAGGAGGAAATGGCACTAAGACCAAAAGAAATGAATGGAGCACTGTCATCAGATTACGATATGTGATTTTTACCTCAAGTAGAATTACGCATGCTTAATTCATGCTTATATTGTAAGAATGTGATGATGAATGGTGATATTTTCACTTGGGAGACAAAGAATGTCTTAAATTTTGGATTTTTAAGACATTCTGACAAAGCCCTAAAATATTTCTTGTCTACCATTGTATGTGGTCCCGTATGCCTCTCTGGTGTGTGTTGTCATGTAGACAATGTTGGGTGGGTAGGAAGACTCGGTAACATGCTTTTGTGGTCCTTGTCTGAACTTTATATGGCAGGGGGTTAAATCCCCAACTTTATAACATGCTCTTGTTGCCCTTGAAGATGATTGAGTGCAAATTACCTGCTTATATAATCTAATTTGTCACTTATGGTACTTGCTTATTGTGTTTGTTTCTTTTTTTTTGTCCCTAAATTCAGACAGTGATAGCACTGAAGTGACTATGAAGTGTTAAATATGGGGAAAAATTGAAACCGAACCTGATGTGCATTATGAGGGAGAAGAATTAAGGATTTTTTATCATGTAGATGCCACAGTCTATTTGAAATGGATAGAATGCTAGAAAATCAACTTCAAACTGTTGGTGACAAAAAGTACCATATCCTAATCAAGAAACATGGATTTAGTTTGTTAAGACATGATAGAGAATTGCATGCATATTGTGCTGATCATTTTGACCATGGTAGGGTAGTTGATTTGTGTGTAGAGGTTTCCCTTAATGATATACTAGCATCACAATAAGGGTCTGACATTGAGGATAGGGACTTTGTGTTAGAAGATGAAGAGGATGAAAGTGATGATGAATATATGGCTAGTTCAGATTCTGATTTGGGGGAGTTCTCAGAAGAAGACTCGAATTATGATCAAAATTCAGATGTTAATGATTATGATGAAAATGTTGACGAAGATTCTGAATGGTTATGAGTAGAAAATAGAAAACAAGAGCAGCTGAATAAGCATATTAAAAAAAGCTCTACAGATGCTAGGATGAGCCACATGCTTAGGAAATAAATGCCTAGTGATACTGAAAGTGATGATGACAATTCTGACGTAGATGTTGCCCCAGATTCAGCCACTGATATTGGTAGTGATACAGGGTCGGATGAAGACAAAAGCTTGAGACCCCCTATGTTTGATCCCAAAGATGAAAATAACCCCAAAATTAAACTTAGACAAATATTTTCTTCCTTCAAGGAGTTGAAAGAAGCAATTAGAACCTAGAACATCAAGAGAGGGAGATCATTTAAATTTGTCAAGAGTGATAGCATAAGAGTTAGAGCAATATGTCCTAAAGATGGGTGTGATTGGTGCATATATGTTAGGAGGATGAAAGGGGATGGCAGATTGGAGGTTAGAACATTTCAAAAGAAGCACAAATGTGGATTTTCATACTACAACAAGAGTGTGAAGTCTGGGTGAGTAGGAAGAAGATATGTTGGCATATTTAGGGAGAACCCAAGGCTGGACTATGTTAGTTTCAAAAATCTGGTAATGAAGGAGCACAAATGTCATCTTAGTAGACATCAAGGCTATAGAGCTAAGAAAATTGCAGAGAATTTGGCCAAATGTAGTGAGATAGATCAATATAATAAACTGTCTCAATATATCAATGAAATTGAGAGAAGTAATCCAGGTAGTATAGTAATTATGAAGCTGGTAGATGACTATTGTGATGCAGTAACTGGACAGGGCAAATTTCAGAGATTACATGTGCTTTGTTGGGGTAAAACAGGGGTTCTTAGTAGCTTGTAGGCCTGTGTTTGGAATGGATGGAACTTTTCTCAAAGGTTCAGCAGGGGGTGTACTATTGACAGCAGTTGGAGTTGATGCTAATAATGGAATGTATCCTATAGCTTATGCAGCAGCTAAGGGAGAAACCAAAGATTCTTGGATTTGGTTTCTAACATTACTCAAGGAAGATTTGAAAATTGAAAGGGACTATGAGTGGACAATAATGAGTGATAAGCAAAAGAGAATAATCCAAGCATGTGAAGCAGTTTTTTCAAATGCAACCCACAGATTATGTGTTAACATATGCATAGTAACATGTCATTTGCTGGGTTCAAAGGGGCGGCAATGAGGAAAGTTCTGTGGAAAGCAGCTAAGGCAACTACTCCAATTCAATTCAGAAGAAGAATGGAGGCAATTGCTAAATTTGATGCTATAGACACCAAATTTTAAATAAATTTTTTTTATCCTAATTTTATTTTTGTTTTAGTAATAATTCTTATCTATTTTTTTATTTTTGTTAATATCATGATCTTAGTTTTAGACTTTTAGTATTTTTAGATTATTATCTGTTATTTTTGTTTTGTATTTGTTTTCACCCTTTTTAGCTATTTATTTTTTATTGTAAGACTTTTAGCATAAAATTTGCCAAGAAGAGAAAATTATTCATAAAAAATATGTTTTATTTCTTTTTATTGTTTATTAATTGGAAAAAAAAGAAGAAAGAAAAAAAGGAAAAATCATTAATCCAACACAGGAAAAATCTTAGCTTTTTGTTTTATCTTTTGTTACTAATTTTGTACATTTTATTTAAGTTTGTTTAAATTGTTATTTTTGTATTATTATTGTTTAATTAAATGATTCATTGAAAAAAAAAAAAAAGAGAAGGAGAGAGAGCGAGCTCACACGGGTGTGAGCCACACAGGATCCGAGCCCTTGCCTTCATTTTTTACAAGCACAAGGTACAAAGCAGCGAAGAAAACTCCAGTTTCATTTATTCACTCCATTTTCCTCCTCCGTCGGATTCGTTCCAGCAAAAATCCCTAGCTTGATCCAAGGTTTGTCATAAATCATGAAGATCTAAGGTCGTAAAAATGTGCAAAAAATGGAGTTTATTTGTGTGCCTTAGATGTTAGGTTTCGGGAGTAAGTTGCTGGTATAAAAGCTGAGGAAAAGAAACCAGAGAGAGGGGAGGCGGTGGATTAAGAAAAGGGAAGAGGAAAACCAGGGAGCGACCGAGAGAGAGTTGGAAAAGAAAAGAGTGGAGCGTGAGGAGGTGTTCTGTGACGGCGGAGGAAAAGGAAGACAGCGGAGGAAAAAAGGTGGCTGCGGGAAAGAAGGAGAGTAAAGACCTCATCTTTTGATCACATCAAGCCTCAGCCAAAAAACCAAAGGTAACGGCTTTCCACTTTGGAGTTTGTTTATGAGTTGTTGGGCTATGTTAGAATGCTGAAAGTCTTGGCCTTTACACTTGCTTTCGTCCTCCATGCGAGTCCTATTTGTGAATCTGGTTGGGTAAAGGGGAACGAAGAAGGGCTGTAATCCATGGATGTTTGTTTAAGCAAGGTCTTTCTTTATTTGTTTTCTTGATTCAGTTTCGTTGGTTTTATTGAAGTTCATTTGGTTTTCCCGTTGTTTCTGCTCTTTCGGTTACGGTTAATGCGTGGGTTTGGCTGGGCCTTGGAGGGGCAGGGATTTGCGTTTAGCTGTGGGGGGTATATGATGAATCCATGAAGCTTTTGTTTAATGTTCATGGCTGATTCTGTTGTGTTTGAATGAACAAATCCAGAAAAACGGCATAAAACTTTGGACAGTTTTGTTTGATGTTTTTTTTTTCCTTGTTGTTTATGTGCGGTGGTGTTTCTTGCTGTTTACCTTTCCCTGTTATTCTTAGTACCTTGTCCGTTGTCTTGGTTGAGCTCTAGAATGTATTCTCGAAGTTCTGAGTAGGGGTCAGTAGATGTTTATACTACCTTGCACTGTTGCCGAATTGTAGTTGGGATTTAGAGAGTCCGTTTCATTGCCTTACTGTATTTCATGTTAAGGGGCTTTGTTGAATCTACCCTCTCCCCTTTATCCCAGGTTTTGTGCTTAAATAAGTTAAGGCTTGTATTGAGTCATTTCTTTAGTTAATACATTGAAGCTCAGAGGAGCCGAGAATCACTCTCGGTCTCGTGGCAGCCGTGAGAAACATTGAGGTTCTTGTTTTCGATTCACTATTTGGCCAGAAAACATGAAATGTTGGAGTTGTTTTCTGTCTTCTTTGCTGCATTATTCATATTCATTTGCTCCATGGATTCGCTGGGGGTTGGCCATTCCACCTTATGTGATACGGGGGGCAATGATTGAAATTTTCGTTGTCCCAAGTTCAATTTCTTTTGCTGACTCCATGGCTAGCTCCTTTGTTTGATTTCTGTGAGGTAGACAATTGCATTCGAATAATGCTAACAATAGGAGTAGGAAATTATAACATTGGGGTTTGATGGGTAAATCAATAAGCTTCATTCCCATCACTTCGCATGATCATATTTCTGTTCACGTGAGGAAGCTGCAGAAACTCTTGTTCTTCAAAGTTAACATGCTTTCCAGATTATTTTGTTGCATTTATTTGAGTCTGAAGGCTTGCTGTATTTTCCCCTCCACTTTGTTTCAAGTCCCCGCGCTTTGTGTTTGAATGAGTTGGATTTGTGCTTGAGTCATTTTCCGCATAAATGTTGTTTCGACTGAATGAAGGCAGGTTGCAGCAGTGACATTGACTGGAAATTGCAGAAATCTAAGCTTCTTCATAAGCTTTGCATGAAAGTTTTTTCTAGAAATTGCATAACTTCATTCTCAGTTGCTGGTTTGTTGAGTCTTGTGGTTCTTTCTGGGTTAATGTCGAGGCTTTGATTGGTTGGCTGAGGTGCCAATTGTATTAGGATTGCATTTGAGAAGCCTAGCATGTTGCAGATGGAAGGAACCAGCAAAAACAAAGAGAGCTTCGTTGCATGCATGCAAAATAGCTTTCAAAAATTGCAGTCTAACTTCTCAAGTCTCCCCTTGTTTCACTTTGGCCCAGAAACTTTGGAAAATTAGTCAATCTCATCCACTTTAAATGCTAACTTTCCTTGCCATGATCTAATGAGTTTTTTTTTTTTTTGGTAGAATACGCATGAGTTTAGAGATAAATTTGTAGGTTTCAAGACCCTTTTTTCTAGATTTATAGTTTTAATTTGACTTTTGGCATTTTGATCGTATAATGATAGCAAATAGTTTTTCATTCATTCTTTGTGAATTTTATCATTTTGGTTTGGGTAAGTTTCATTTTAAGTCCTTAATTTTAAATTATTTCATTTTTTTAACCCCCTAAGCTTCCCTTTATCTTACTATGACCCAACCAATGGAAATCAACCCAATTGACCCCTCAAACTTCCTTTTTCCTTTCAATTAGACCTCAGTTTTGCGAGCATGGGCTGCTTAAGATATTTAAATGCTTTAACATTTATGTGATTATCTGTGATTACGTGACTTATGGGCCCGTGAATTTCCCACAAAATGTGTTATTTTGGTTAATGGTTTGCTATTGGGTCCTTGGTAGTTTTTCCATTTTAGAAATTTGATCAATAATTTACTTTTCTTGGAAATTATGCATTATTTGATTTCATTTAAGTCGCAATTGGGAGGGATTTGGTGATTTTGTTTATACTTTACTATTTAATTGGTGCCTTGACCCTTTTATTGTTTTGAAGCTATTTTTCCTTCATTTGATTACCATTGCAAGGGAGGTACACTCTATCCCTTATTTTCACTTTATTTGACCCTATGTGTCTATGTGATTTATGTGCTTAATTGCATGTCTTTTGAATGTTTTCATTTTATTTATTTATTTATTTATCCACTTTATTCGTTTTAATTTCGTATATTTATTTTCGTTCATTTTGATTATTTGAAAGGCATTTAAATGCCAAGTTGTAATAGTTAGAGTTATTTTATTTCTTTTCATTTCCCCTCGTTAGATTGTAGTAGGCCCCCCTCAAATGTAATAGCTAGGGTTTTATTCGCTTTCTTTTCGCTTGTGTGATTTGCATGCTTACGTGCTATGTGTTACCGCTTTCTTAGGACCTTGCATCTAGATATCATGACTATTAGTTATGTGCTTATGTGACATTATGTGTTTTTTTACTTTATTATGCTTTTATGAGATTATAATTAATGTGTGACGTTATCACACTAGTCCAACGCTAGTTGTGATCCATTTCTCGATACCACACTAGTCCAACGCTAGTTGTGGTTTCCTTGTTCGATTTCTCACTAGTCCAATGCTAGTGCGAATTTGTAGATATGGGCTAGTCCAACGCTAGACCCTTAGGAGCCCTTCAAGCGTTAGATCATGATTGTGTGACAAAATCACTTCATCTCATGCATGTTTTTTTACTTTTAGGGCCTTTTATCATTTTGTATGATATTCCTCTTATACATATACCACTTACCCCCTACATATAGCCTTTATCCCTAATTTTCCTATATATATCCCTCCTATGTATGATACATAACATTAGAATTGCATTTCATCCTAAAAATAGGATTAGGGTAGTGCATTTGTTTGATTAGATTAGGGAAAGCCCCTTGGATATGGGATATGGACGAGTTTGGCTTTTCTAACCTTAGCACGCTCGTATTCCCTCTATTAAAGGGAAAATTGAGTCCCGAACATTAGTCCTCCGTACCCGACGTGATGCATTCCCTTAGGTCACGTATATTTGTATTTATATAATTATCTTGTTCCTTTTCCTTTTTTTAGAATTTCATATTTCTACATTATTCGTGACCTCTCCAAAGAATCTGCATTGGGCATCACAATTAATATGATTGGTATCAATTGAGTTTTGAAGAGAAATTTTGACCCCCCGATACCCTCCTAGGTCTAGAGTTGCATTCATATAGTACGTCCAAATGTGATAAATCTTTTTGGTTAAAATAAGAAAATCCTTGACTAAATCACGCAACTAGCTTTTGTTAGGTCGAAAGGGTGTCTCGAATTTTTATCCTTGTTTTCTCTTTCTTCAAATGTGACTCCCGAACCTTTTTCTTTAATTTACGTAGATTTGGAGTCGGTTAAAAAGGGTTTTTCCATTTTTTCTTTAAAATTTCATTTTAGGTGACTTGGTACACCTTAACTCTATACCAAGTGGCGACTCCATTTTTCATTCAATAAACCCTTTTTAAACTATATTTTGGGTCAAATCGTCGTATTTTCATGTCCCATTTAGACCCATATTTTTTATTTTCTTTTTAAATCAAAAATTCATTTTTTAACCAAAAATTGAATCAAAAGCCACTTTTCTAAACTCGTTTATTTTTCTTATAAAAAATGGGGCGCGACAGATGCTGAAGTAGGTAAGTGGTTGGATGACAAGGATTTGACAGAGTGGTATAGATCACACTTCAGCACTTACCCAAAGTGTGATATATTGCTAAATAACATATGTGAATCCTTCAACAGCAAGATCTTAGATGCTAGAGAGGAGTCAATTGTTGCAATGATGGAGTCATTGAGATATTTTATGATGTCAAGAATGCAGGAAAACAGAGACAGAGCCAGAAAAAATGGAGCAAATTTGCAGTCTGCCCAAAAATCAGGAAAAGAATGATGGAGAACATAGATAAGGCAACTTACTGTGTGCCTTACAAATCCAATGAAGTTAATTATGAAGTTGTTGATCCCTATGGTGAAAAATATGCAGTTAACATTGAAGAGAAGACCTGCTCTTGCAGGAAATGGGACTTGACAGGGATACTTTACTATCATGCAATTTTAGCACTTTAGATTGCAATGAAGGATCCAATGGAGTATGTTGATGACTGCTACAGAGTGCACACTTATCTCAAGTGTTATGAGCCCTATATACTACCTCTTCATGGAGAGCAAGATTGGGCAGATATGAATGTCCAGCCCCCACTCCCACCAACATATGGAAGAGCACCAGGAAGGCCCAAGAAACAAAGGAGAAAATCTACTGATGAGGTGCAGGAAATAAAAGATAAAAGAGTTAAAGTAAGACGAGTTGGACAAATCTGTAAATGTACTTACTGTGGGGAAAAGGGTCAAAACACAAGGACATGCAAGCTTAGGCAACAAAAATGTGGTAAAAATGTAAGTCTATCACAGATGTCATCTGCTGGATTGCATGAAGCACAATGTGAAAGAAACTTGTCACAAATGGATACAAACCATAGCATATCTGTGAGTGATAAGATATGATATATTTGAATTCAAGTCCTGTGATTTTCTATTTGCTTAATGATAATGGTTTTAATCTTATGTTCTAAGTTGAAGGTATTGGCTCCACTGCTAAGAAGACAACCAGAAGAACAGTGAAAAAAGCTGTACAGTTTTCTTATTTTCAGAATTTGATTTTATATTCTTACCAATATAACTACTGCGCATACTCATTATTCATACTACTGTTGTGCAGGGAAAAGACACTAGACGTGTAGCAAAGAACGTAACTTCATCACAAAATAGCCAACAAGCTACTGACAACATCAATACTACCTCTTCTGCCCCTGTTGTTGAGCCTAACTTGTATGAGATTTTTGGAATTTCAAATCCACATGTGGCACATATCAGCCAACCAGTTGTTCCTATTGCTTCTGCACCATTTAGAATTAGGGATGTTCAAATTCATCTCGGACTCCCCAAGACCAGTGAATGTGGTGACAAGTCTGATGTTAAAGAAAATACAAAAGTGAACTAATTATGTATTTCATTTGTTGCTAGGTAGACTTGGTACTTCTTTTGTTATGTTGGAAGTAATGCAGATGTTGTAATGCAGCTTATTTTGTACTTCTTTTGTCATCTTGTCTGATAAAGTCTATGTATATTTTGTAAGGGAGAAATGGAGGCCCCTTTTTCATGGTTGTAAGAAGTGAATTGCAATATTATTATTTAAAGATTGCTGGTTTTATGGCAGAATTATTGCTGTTGAGATTTTATGGTTTTTATGGTTTTATGGCAGAAATAGAGGTTTTATGGTTTTATGATTTTTATGGTTTTTATGATTTTATGGCAGAAATGGAGATTTTATGGTTTTATTTATTTAAAGATTGCTGGTTTTATTGCAGTTGAATTGAGCAAAGAAAGTGATAAGATGATGTTCAGGTGTAGTTGAGGTTTCATTTTTGTCCTGCAAGTCAAAATGTGACTCATTGTTGTTACTTCACAGAATTTTGCTTTTAAATCCACCTCCTGCCCTACTATTTGGCTAGCGAGTACTAGAGTTGAAGGAACATGGAGTTAGTGAAGAAGAAGCAAAGAAGAAGCAAAGACATGGCTGATGTTTGTTTTTGTTTCTTTTTTCATTTTTGGGTGAATTTCGTTGGTGCTGCATCATATTAAGCTGCTGGTTACTGATGAAAAGCTGTAGAACATTAGTTTCCCTTGGGATTACACGGCCATCATATATTTTTTAGATTACAAATCTGTTTTGCAATCTAAACTATCTAAATTTTTACAGGGATAATTGAAAAATACTGCCTTCATTTGGCCTCTAAATGCCTTAATAATGCCTTCATTACAGTACAAAATAGCATTGAATACAACATTACTGATATCTTATTAGTAATGTAATACATCCCAACCTACACAATCACCCATTGCTGATTACTAGTAGCTTGTCACAATCCGCTAAAACATAGCTATTCCATCCTAATTTCTGGCCTTTACACCAGCAAAACAAACAACAACAACAGTGCCAACAACACAATTGCAGACACTAATTTTCTTTCCCTTGCTCTTAATTTTTCGATTGTGGCATCCTTAGCATTCATGCTCCGCAGCAAACCAGGTATCAAAGCAATGGATCTTCGGCACATTATCGGATCATACCACTCGAAATAGTTGCAACCTTTTTCATCTCTTTTGCCCTTCACGGACAAAAAAATATTGCTTCAGAAAAACATAAAATTCAGAAGCGAAAGCAAGAATTTGAGATAGCCCATACCTTCTTCATGCCGCAACTGAAATACCTTCTTTCAAGGTTGTTGTGTATCCAAGAGGTAATAATCATTGCTTGTAACTTACAGTGGCAAAGCTTTTCTGATATCATGATAACATACAACCAGATAAGAAGACAAGACAAATCTGTCAAAATTATGCCATTAGTGTGAAGGATGAGGAAACCCAAAGCACAAAATTCCAATCTGTACAAGTCTTTGTCACGTGCCGGTAATTGAATTTGGCTACAAGGGTTTTTTCTACAGTTGGGGAAGAATAAAGAGAACAATAGAAAGAAAGAGAGGGATAGATTGGGTTTTGCTTTTGTTAAACAAAAATTTTACCCCCTGCTCAATTATATAGTAGACTAATACTAATTAATATAATTAACTCCATTTGCTAATTGTGTTTTGTCTTTGCTAATTAAAAAGTGGGGCACCAGAAGGCTGGAAATAATTTTTTATGGGTTTTCACGCATAAAAAATTGAGAAAAGGATTTTAATTCTATAACAAAAATGACCTTTAACGGCATTTAAAGGTGTCAGTATAGATTATCTAAATTGACACTTTATCTTTCCTTATACCTTGGATGAGTGTTATCCCTTCCAATGTGGGGATAGGCTCGAAGCATTCACATGTCTCAGAAAAAGTATGCTATTATAGCATCCCATCTATCAACAAAATTCCCTTTTCTTGACAATCGAAAGTGTCGAGATATTCTCGAAATTGCAGAGCTATGCTAACACTTTTAACTGCCACGAGTTTTTTTTTTTTTTTAAAATAAAGAAGCAACCTGTTTGTGCTTCCTGCTATACATTCCATCAATTAGATACCCAAAGGACTTGTAAAATTATCCTAAAGAACAGAATGCATGTAGTAATTTAAAAGCAAAAGTCAATACTTAAATATCATTTATTGAACTAAAAGTCAGCAACAAGTACTAACATAGCTAATCGAAAAAGTTGTTTAAAGTAGAATAGCAATGTTAAACAATGCCACTAGCTAAAATTAAAATAAAAGACTCTTCTAATGTAAAAATTTGAAAGAACTTGTAGTAGCTTCCAAACTTTCCAACCAAATGAGAGCCTTCAGTCATAACCACAAAGACACCATCAATCTTTAGTTGGCACCACCTGTGCACAAAGTACTTTGGTATAAGAAATAGACCTAACCATAAATATTTTAGTTTGATCAACAAGCAGAAACGAAGCTTCAAAAATAGGAATCAAAGATCGAACAAGTACAAGAATCAAAGTCATGCTAAAGTTGCAAGCAACTCCAAAGTTATAACTAGAGAGCCAAATAATTATTTGTGTCAGACATTCCTAGATTCCACTTGATGAGAATAATCTAATGTCCTGAGCTCCACTTCCCTTTTTTTTTTTAATTATCAGACAGCTTTATTGGGAATGAAAGTAAACATTTAATGAAGTAAAAGCCAAGAAGCAAAATTTTGTACACGAGTATGAAACAAATTTAGATAGATAGAAAATGAATGCCTAATCCTTTTGTCATCTCCCATTTTGTCATCAAGACTGAATGTATCCTTGTCAAAAACTTGCTGCATTGCACACCATTAAGAGCGAGGCTAAGTATCTATGCTGATTAAATTAGCTTTAATATGGTAAGAAAATTAAGTAAATAATGCATCAGCATAAATTTGGACCTTGACTACCTAGATGACAGGAACCCAATTATCTAACTGGAGCTATGCATCCGGGGATAGAATCAATCAATAATCAATATGCCTTAATCCTTCGCAGAACATAATGTAGATTTTATTTTTCAGCCTTTGCAACAAGAAACTAAACTTTTCAAGGACCGCAAACACTAATCCAACATAAATTATTTCAAACAGAAGACTTTGTTCCTACTTGAGCATCAGTGGTGCAACAACTCTCATCATACAATTCATTTTGTATTGATAATGAACCTAATGTTTCTCAATTTCCAAAAAGGCAAAAAACTTTACAGTTCATAACTGCACCTTATTCAAAAAGCACCACTATAATATACTTAAAAAAAAGTATGATACTTACTAGCTTGATTCGGATGCTTGGATCTGCAATTGACAGTGTAAGGTCTTCATTCTGCTCAGGATTTACATTTTTCCTCACCACACGAGTCTTCAATTTCTGCTTCACATATACAGTTAAGAAAAATTCAGTAGAAAGTTCGACCTACGTGTAAGTTGAAACAATAATCTATTATATAAACTGAAAGTCATATCCAGAAATTTAGTCCTCGTATACAGTTGGTTTGCTTACTTTTGTCAAGAAATTAAACACCCTCAGTGCTCAAACAGGACCAGAAGTAGTAGTACACTCTAGAATGGAATTTATGACACCATGCACATTGCATGAGATTACCATCATCACAAAATGCAAGGACAATATCCACAATGCAAAATGAACTACAAGCTTTCACTGTGCAGAGTCCAGGAGCCTGTCATATAACCAAAAATTACAACATAGTATGTAATGCTAAAGAAAAAGTGAAAGGGGAAAGACTGATAAAATTCTAAAGTACAGAGAATAGTATACCACTGACAGTAGAAAATCAGTAACAAGACTTATTTCTAACTTCCGACTCATTGGTGCACATAGAAATTAGAAATCAAGAATCTTTGATGATATTTTGACCTAAATATCACTTCTCGTGACAACCTTCAGACCTTCAATTTCCTCTCCAAATTCTTTAGCAGAATCCTCTGCAGATTTGCTACAGTAGTGCACCTCCAGTAGTGAGAGGGTAGGAAGTTCCCCAATACCATAAGGGATCTCCTCTAAGGATTTGCAAGACCTCAGAAGCAGGTGTTCAAGGCATGGAAAATTATCAGTGCTTGTGGCCTCCCAGTGTACTAGATCTGTACTTTCTATTAGCAACGACTTTAGACAACCAAACACCCCTTCATTTAGTTCCTATCCTGGTCCTTGAAAAGTAAAGTTTTTCTGTTTGAGTACTATAAGGTGGCCTAAATTGTCAAAAATGGCCATATCCCTCCATGAAGATAGCTCCAACTCAAAGTCAGTTTTTTGAGCTTGTAGGGTAAAATTTTTTAAGTTCAAAATAGAAGTCATCTCTAAGAAATCCCCACAAGTAGCTTGATATGATAAAAGGGAATCAATCCAAGAAAACGATCAAGAAATGTAGGCCACTAACTCTCCTCAGTCCTCCTCGGCTATTCGCCCCTTCTCACTGACATAGATACCATCAAGGAACTTCCAGATATCTTTGTTCTTCACATGGCATTTTTGGTTTTAAATTGAAGGCTCACAAGCATCTGACGATAAACCCAGAAAAAACAAAGACAAAGCACTGGTAGTCCAGCTCAAAAACTCTACTCAAATACACACTCAAAAGGGAGGGGGAAGAGGAAGAATTCTTCCGCACAAACCAAGTTAATTCGCAGTATTACTAAATCAAATCAACAATTCGTATGCATGAAAATGTATAAGAAATCAGAAAAATGACAAATCTAAAGAGAAAAGAAAAGGCCCAAATGTTTCATCATGCAAGCAGATACCTTCTTCTCGCCAAGAAAGTTTCGGATCTCAATAGAACGATTGGAGTTGGTGATGGAGGAGTTGACTGGGAAGTGAGCGTAGACAAATCTTATCTTGTACCGGTAACCCTTGGTAACGCCAGTGATGAGGTCTCAACGTGGCTGAGGGCAGTGCGAATGGCGACGATAGTCTTGTGGGAGCCGAACCCAGCGTCGACCTTGAGCTTACTCTTCCCGGTGGCCTCATCGGTGATGAGCTGGAAGTCGAGGTTGAGATGCTTGAAGTTGCGAGTAAGCTTCCCGCGGGGTCCTTCCACCTAGATCTGCTTGGCTTTCACCTTAATCTTAACACCACCGGGAATTTCCATAGTCTCCGATGACAGAATCGTCTTCATCTTGGACAATCGCTCATAGTAATTATGCCTCCTCTTCTTTTCTGGAGAAGTACAAAAGATTGGCAGCCAAAAAACCCTTACAAATCCATAAAGTTGAACAGGGAGATCTAGCAAAAAATATTATATCAGATTCAGCAAAAAACATTATATCAGATTCAAGTAGACAACCGAGAGAAATCAATTTAGGGCAAAAATTTATCATGCAATTACATACGTTCGATAGGAAAGCAAGGGTAGTTTGATTGCGGAGAGATTCGACAGCAAAACTCTGGGAGGAAAGCAAAATTTTGGCCAAGAGTTTTGAGAGATAGTTTGCCGAGAGAGAGGGAGAGAGTTTGTGAGAGTGATAAGAAGAAGCAAAATTTCACTGACAGGCAAAATGAAGTTTTGAGATTGCACAAGTGTTTTGGCAAAGAATCTTCCGCTAAAATCAAAGGACGTCGTTTTGTGTTTTAATTTTTTTTTTGTGTATCTCACATTTTTTTAAGTGTCATGACAGGGAGTCTAAAGGTACATTATTATTTTTATTTCAGATAAAATAAAAAAATTAGAGTATATACTATTAAGTTGATAACAAGTGTCATGATAGAAGTGCTATAATGACATAAATCAGCAAGTGTCCTTATAGGCATGTCAGAAAAGACCATTTTTGTTGTAGTGACTGCCGGCACGTGCTCTCACGTGACTTGTTTCGGGCAAAAAATGAAGAAAACCAGTCAATTGTCCACTTTTGAGCAAAATTGGATCGATTGGGGACCGCATTTGTTCTCTCCAATAGATTGGGGACTAGTTTCGCGTGTTTGTAATACATTGGGGACCAAAACTCCAATTCTCTCTTAAAATTTTGTTCTATACATATTTAATGATGGAAGTGGAATTTTGAAAAATTCTATCAAGTTTTGCTGAGCTTTCGCTTGTTTACCGCCCAAATATGGGTTGAAGTTTTCCAACTGTATCTACCAAAAAGATCCTACAAGATCTTTCGCTTTCCATTCTTTTTTGTCCCCATCAAACTCCTAAGCAACAGAAACCACCTCCTTTATTTCACTTTCTCTTCTTTTCTCATTAAATCTCACCTTTCAAACAAATTGTCAGAGTCTATGAGAGGAATGCAGTGTAACACAAGTTTCATAAAGTGTCATTCATGTATACATAATCCTACCTTAAATAAGTTCCTTCACTTTTCTCAAATTTTTTCATTGGCAACTAGTAGCTTTTGGGCAAATTTCTTTTAAAGAGATATATTTTGAACTCTCTTATATTTTAGTATTAGGTGCTTTTGTGTTTAGGAACACTTTGCTAATACTTTTGTACTCTCTTCTTCATGGTGAAAATTTGCTCCTCTTCCGTCTGTGAACGCAAGTCAATTTGATCGAACTATGCAAATTTTATGTTCATGTTTCATTTATTTTTTTTCTTTGTTATTTGTCTTTTGGGATGGTCAAGATGCCTTTCATCAATTTCCTGATACCAGAACTAACAATAATTTTCCCCATAATCTGATCACAACTCACTTTTGGGCAAATTTTTTTTCCCCGAAAATAATAATCCTTAGTAATTTTCCTCTTTCATGAGCCATCTAAACCAACAGCATAATAAAAGGTTTTGAATCATAAACAACTAAACCTTCAATGAATTAGTTACGTTAGTTGATATTGTCTACACTACTTATTTGCACGACTATGTGATGTCGTACAACAAAACAACGAATCTCCGACTAAGACCCTATTGAGTCATGTGTTTAATTCTTTCTAATTGATCAAACATTCTCAAGTAGATACTTATGCTATGCATGTGTAAATGTATTCAAATCGAGCTTTGTATGTTGCATCTGGTATGTGGTTTTGGTGATATATATGTATACACGCATGTATTTATAGTTACATGCATATATGCATATACGTATACTCACATTCATATGGAGTTAAGTGTTACTTGCTGAATGTGCATCTCTCAACTCATATTTAATAAGTTTTTATTGTAGATAAAGAAACCAAGAAAGATAAGAGTAAGGCAAATAAATCTACAATCGAGTACTAGATTTATCGAATATAATGTTAATAGGATATTGAGGTTTAAGTGCTTATATTGCTCATGTTTGGCTATTTGGATCGAGGTTGACAATTCTAACCTTCAGTTCTAAAAATCATTTCTTCTACCACAAAATTTACTGAGGAAACGAAAGCCTTTCCTAAAAGAAGTTATTTAGGAGTTTTTATTTATTAAATGAGATAATTTCAGAAACCTCCCATAAGGTTTCTAATTATTTCACTGGACTCTCTCCAGATTTCGAAAATTACACTAACCTCCCTTGAGATTAATTATCTTGTAACATTTAAACCTAATCAATAATTAAAAATTGATATTAGGAGAAAAAAGATAATATGATTCCATCATAGCCCCACTTCTACTACATTATTTAATTAATTCAATACCAACCCGCATATTAAAGAAAAACACTAAAATTTGTTGTTTATTATTAGGGATTAAATCACATATAGCATCAAAAAATAGTATATTATTTTATATTTTTCACTTAATATAAGATCCAAATTACTGTTTTCAATTACATACCCATTGTAAAACACGATCAATAACAAATAATCAAAAAATTGTAACCAAAATATTAGAAAAAACAAACTTTAACATCATAAATATTCTTGTCAACATATTAAGGCTAGTTACTAAGATTTTTATGATATTAAAGTTCACTCTTTGTAATATTTTGATTACAGATTTTTTTAATTATTTGTTGTCGATTTTGTTTGACATGAGTTTGTAAGTGAAAAGAGCAATTTAGATCTTACATTTACTGAAATATATAGAATAATATATTATATTTGATACCATATGTGATTTAAAAAATTCTGATGATAAACAACAAATTTTAGTGTTTTCTTTAATGTTTGGATTGATATTAGATTAATTAAACAATTTAGTACATGAAGCGCAATGGTGGAATCATATTATCTCTCTCTCTCCTAATATCACTTTTTAATTGTTTATTGGATCTAAATGTTATAAGATAATAAATCTCAAGGGAGGATAATGTAATTTTCAAAACCTAAAGGGAGGGCAATGAAATAGTCAGAAACCTTAGGGGAGGTTTTTGAAATTATCCCTTATTAAATAGTAGTTTTTTTTTATCACGATTAAGGAAATCGTAAGATTCACTATTTTAGTGATTTTTATAAGTTATGATTAAAATACCTTGTATTCTAGGCAATTAGGTTTCACAAATATGTTGCGTTACGGTTTCAATCTAGTTTATGAACAGAGCGGAACAATTGGGAACTTGTATCTTTGGGGCAATTTTATTTCCCCAGAAATAATAATTCTTAGTAATTTTCCTCTTTTACGAGCCATCTAAATCACCTAGAGAATAAATGATTTTGAATAATAAGCAGCTAAATCTTGAATGGTTTATTTATGTTTATAATTTATATCGTCTAACCTACTTATTTACTCAACTTTGTGGTGCCGTACAGGCAAATCAACAAATGTCCGACTGAGTCATGTGTTAGTTATTTCTAGCTGATCAAGCATTCTCTGGTAATTAGATACACTAGTCAACGTTATTTCAATGACCAGTAGAAAACAAAAGACTATCTTCTTTTACGTTATACCAAATAAAAAGTTTATTGTTCTTACAGTTGTTAGTTTGTGTATGTCCATTGACGTTTTATTTGATCCTCTGCAGAGGTTCTCTTGCATTTATTGCTTTAAAGCAATATTTGTCAACTTGGTTTCCAATAGTTAATGATAGTTGGACGTATCTAATTCCATTTAACCAAATATACACACGCAAAGTTATGTATATCGATATAGAGCTGTCAAGATCAACCATTTATATAAGAGAACAATGCATAATTGCATTAGAAATTTAGAAAAAAATATATTGAATGCATCATTGCAATCAGCAATTTATCACTAGAAAGCAGAGTATGTTGTATGTTTTCTCAATGTCTTGAATACAATTAAAGTTAAGCTAATGGTCTTTCTTCATCCGTAATAGAATTGGCTCTTTTTCTTTGGTTCCTGAAATTACACTAAATTCCCAAAAATCTTGTCTAATTAATTAGATTAATGGGTACTAATGTCGTTAGATTCTTGTTATTTTTTTCCTGTTCTTTTTTCTTTTGACTTAGAAACGGAGAAGTGGGAAGAATGAGATCATTGGGGATGATAGCAACTGAGTTAAATTCTCTTTGCAACTTAAAGGAAAAGGAGTAAAAGCATTTAGCTTAACTAAAAATGAAATAGACATTAGCAACAAAGTAAGTCATTAGTTATACCAATTTGGAAGAAAGATCAGTACTGCCGTTGAAAGAGATGGAGAACTGAACTTGATACCAATGTATGAAAGTATCTGGGCCAAACTTTTGCAGGAAGTAAGAAGTTTCATTTATTTAAAAGGATTGTTCTTGTGTACACTACTAATTATTTAAACATTTTTTTTTGCATTAATTAGCTTATATTTATGCTAAGGTGACCTTGATTTGGTGGTTAACTTTAAGATCTCTGAACTTAG
Source organism: Coffea eugenioides (assembly GCF_003713205.1). Taxonomy (NCBI): domain Eukaryota; kingdom Viridiplantae; phylum Streptophyta; class Magnoliopsida; order Gentianales; family Rubiaceae; genus Coffea; species Coffea eugenioides. Next base: position 29,475,693 of record NC_040042.1, on the reverse strand, counting down.
AGATCTTGAGGCTATGGGTTCTAATTCCCCATTTCTTCTCCCTACTTCTAAAATTTCACTCCTCAACTACTAAAAGGGAAAAAAAAAGAGATAATTTTAGAAACTTCCCTTGAGGTTTTTGACAATTGCACTCGGCTCCCCTCAGGTTTAAGATATTACACTTACCTCCCTTAACATAGTAAAATACCTATAATGTCCTCCACTTAGTAGACAATTTTAAATTTAAGACAATAAATTTACAAAACCTAAAAAAATCTATTTTTCTGTCTCTTGTCTATTTTATAGTTAATATAACCTCTTTTTATTATCTTCAATTTTGTTGATATTAGCAAATTGAAATTACAAAATCTACAAAGGGAGTAGATTATGTGTCAAACTAAAAGAAAATGAAGAGACTCGCAATGAAAGAGAAATAAATAATGAAATTAATGATTGAAATAGGAAGAAGAACTAAAGATGTGGAATTTGTCATATTTTGTTTATTTTTAAGAAAAAATTTTATAAAATGTCAATAATTACATAATGATTTCTTTCATTGGATTAGAAATTTTTTATTATGATTTTATTGTGGACGTATAATTTATTCTCAACTTTTGAGATATTAATATCTTTAAAACCATAGGAAAATTGCAATGGTGGTTCTAGGTCAAATTAGTTTATATTGAAAAGGTATTTGAGCATTGATATTTACTTTGAACGTATAAATTAGTTGTTAATGGGATTTTGTGTGTGTGTGTGTGTGTGTTTTTTTTTTATCGTGACAAGTATTGATATTGTATATGTAATTTGGAATTTTTTGGGTGGTTACTTAATTTTAGAACTTATACTTGAATAGTTATTAGGGATTTGGCTTGTTGATTTACGCAAAGTGTGGAAGAAAAAGATCGAGTATACTATATTTTTCTTTCTTAGTTTTGTACAAATGGGCAATTTAGGATTTTTGAAAAAAAATGTAAGTTCTTGGACCTACATTGTTATTAAACAGTAAAAGTAGGGGAGGTATATGTAATTTTTAAAATCTGAGGGGAGATCTTTGTAATTGTGAGAAGCCTCAGGGGAGATTTGTGAAATTATCCCAAAAAAATAGCATATATGCATGATGTATAACCTACACATGAACACATTTGTAGTTAGGTCCATAGATAGGTTTATTTTCTCACGTTAATTTGAGATAAAGACTAGAGTGCATAGTACACAAATTTGGCCCATGAAATACCTACTAACTTAAACTTTTAGGTTAAGATTTAGTCCCAACGTCTATATTAACAACTTGGTAGACCATTTGTGGTACAAAAACATGTTAGAAGCTTCTGCAATTATGACATGATTTCCCTGTTTTCCTTTATATCTACCTATTATATAAGAAAAAAGCCAAGTTACTGTAGCACCCCATCTTTTTGACACATGTATTGCACATATTTTTGACAAGTGGATTCTTGGTCATTTTAGCTAAACTTTTCTTTCCCTTTTTTGATTCAATTGGGTCAAAATAATTAAAATATTTTTTCTCTTTCAGAAAATCAACTGTGTCGCTTCTTCTTCTTCTTGCGGCAAGTGCTGTTATTTTTTATTTTTTAAAACTAATCTAACTAAAATTGTTGCCATGTTCTTTTTTTTTTTCGTCGAGATGATTAGCTACTTAACAAAGAGAAGTTTTTATTATTTTTTTATCCCATTTTACATTTTCTTTTCTTCCTTGTTTTTCTTCATGTCTAATCTCTCATATTTGCTCTATTCTTCGATCATAATGTTATAGTCAACTGGCATTTGTTTGTTAAATTTATAGGATGATGCTATTATTTGGTATTTTTCATGGATAAAAGGTGAAATATTAAAATATGTAAAAAGATCTTAGAATTCATTTTATACCAATGATCATTTTCTATGAAGAATAGAACAATAATTCTTTCTTTTCTTTTCTCCTCCCACGATTTGATTTCTTACTTCACATTTTTTTTCTTTTTCTTTGTTTTTTGGTTACATTTTGTAATTATCTACAATTTTGTGTATTTTTTAAAGAGAAAAGATATATCATGTGATGCTTCCACCAAGATAAATCTAGTTAGGCATTCTTCTACCTCTGTGTTCTATAAGATTTTGTATATATTTAAACTAACGTTAATTTTTGTTTGTTTTTTAATTATTCAGGTTCTGTAGTATCAATTGGGTTGGCATATAAAAATTGTAGTTGGTGGTAGAAGTCACAATTAAAAATTGTTAGAAAATTCAATTTTGATTAGGAAGATGTTTTTGCAATAAAAAAAATGGTTCAATTCTAATTTGTATATGTAGATCTGGAAACGTAGCAATTCATATTTTTTATCTAACCTTGCTATTTATATTCTGGAGCTGCAGGATAATGTTGTCACCTTTAAACGGGATTTAAATAAATAAAGAAAGAAAAATGTGAAACTTTAGAGTAAGTTATATTGATGTTGAAGATTGTGACATGTCTTAGTGGCTTTCTAAACTTTTTCTCATTATTAAAATACTGGAAGCATTATGACTGCTTTTGATTTAGTTACAACTAAGACTATGCTGCTAATTAATACAGCAATGCACTTTGTAGTGTATTGATTTTCTCTCTTTTTTGGGTATTATCATAATAATAGTTCAAAAATCTTTATTCAAATCACAATAAATAGGGGTATTAACTTCATAGATGGAATTTCTCTTCACAACAAATTTTGAGGGAAATTTTATTTATACTCCATATTTTATTATTTGTATTCCTACAATAAATAAAAACTATATGATAAAAATAATAGTGAAAATGTGATTAACAAAAATGAGAGTTCAAATAACATTTGTTAATTTTAATTGTTTTGAGGCCCAATTTTCTCCTATATTTCTATTGATTTATCATGTGTCAAAATAATTTGATGTTATGTGTTTGACTAAATTTCTAGGGGCCCAAGCTGTGCTTTGCACAG
>NC_040042.1:29409899-29472097 GCF_003713205.1 Coffea eugenioides | reverse complement strand
CATTTTGACACGTGGCCCATTTCTTTTCTTTTCTTCATTTTGCTTTGTTTTTTCTTTTGTTCACTTTATTTCCTTTCTCCTTTTTGATTAAAGATAATTAAACAAATCCTCATGTACACTACAGGTTTGTTATTTAGTTTCTACTTTGTACTCCGTTTTTTTCCCCTATCATCCTAATTAATCATTTATTCTATTTTTTCTCTATTGGATTAGTTGATGCATTTTCTTTCATTTTTGTCCATAATTAACTAAATGAATGATTTCATTATCGGAGATCAAGAATGGGTTTGATATTTCCTTTCTTCCATAGTCCAATGATTATGATTCATGATCTTCTACTTTTAATGTCTCTTTTTGGTATATACTATTTGATATTTTTTTGTCATTTTTTGCGTCTTGATCAGCAACCTTTGCTTATTGCTTTTCTCACCTATTTCTTCTTCATCTGACTTTCTTTTCTACCCAAAATAGGTATGTGATACTGTGAATATTTTTCCCCAAATCTAAAGAAACATTTTTTTTAGTTTTTTATATTTTATTTATTCTGAAACTACTTTTTGATCTTTTTATTTTTGGAAAAGGCTGACAACAAGACGGGTAGTGATTACATGAAGAATTTTTAGGCTAACAATGAAAGAATTGTAACTACTTTTCCCTGATAAAATAAATAACACCATTATGCAGATTCATTCTAATTCTAATTTTTTATTTATTAAAATTGTTATTTGATAATAGGGTGATAGTACTACAGTAGAGGAGAAAAAAAATCTAATAAATGAAAATCCAAGGTAAACGATGATCAGGAAGAAAAAAATGATGCCTATTAAATTAAAAATTAACCAGAATCTCTTAATTTATGGATAGGTAATTATATTTTAATTTATATAAAGTTTATTAATTGTGAAAAGTGCTTATAAACTGGATAAGGTGGATGACGGGTAAAATAATTGTTGGGGCTAGCAATTTAGAATGTGAAGATAATATTTTATATCTCTTCATTCAACATTTTGAATGACTAGCTTGTATCCATAATAGGTAGTTTATTTTCATGGTTTTAATTTTAGCAAATGATAGCTTGGAAATAAAAGAAGTGCAAAATTAGATTTCAGAATCTTTTACTTAAACTGGTTCTATATAACTTTGTACTCCTATCCCTTTTTATTGCCCATAATGATAGATAATGTAATTAGAGTTTGAGATGATTGTTAGGCATAGAACTGGACATATCCTTACTATTTGGCTAAAGAAGTTAATAATATTTTGTCGATTTGACTAGCTAAAACAATTGCAGTTTTCAAAGGAATGCATTTAGTGGTGGAAGTTAGTATTGAGGCTTTTAGTTTAGAGTGTCACTCTACAAAATATTATTAGAAAATTATATTTTGATTAAGAAGACATATTTGCAATCAAACAAATTGTTGGATTTGAATTTGCATATGTAGATTTACAAATATGGCAATTCATGTTTTTATTTAAACTTGCTATACGTATTCTATAACTATTTGGTTAGATAATGTTTTCATCTATTTGTAATGCTATTAGACATGATTTAAATGGATAGATTAACTCGCTCTTTCTCTCAAAAAAGAAAGAAAAATATGCAAGTTTGTATTTTTTTTTATTGATGTTGAAGATAGTGACAGGTTTTGTGGCTTTCTATATTTTTTCTAATTATTAAAATGTTAGAAACATTATGACTACTCTTTATTTAATTACAACTAAAACTATGCTGCTATTAAACCGATAATGCACTCATAATGGATTTGCTTTCTTTTCTTTTTTGGTATCATTACGTACACATAATATTGGTTAAAAATTCTTTTTCCAAATCACAATAAATTGGGGTTAACTTTATATATGAAATTTCTTTTCACAGCAAATTTTAATTGTTTTTATACTTAATTTTTTTCCTATATTTCTATTCATTATGTACTAAAACATTTGTTACTATGTATTTAACTAATGTTCTAGAGGGCCTGGCTGTGCATTGCACAGCCGAGGTACCTCTAGTTCTTGATAAAAGAAAAAGTAGAAGACAATCAATGTCAAATTCGCAGTGCTAAGATGCTGGTGGAGTGTGACTTGCCATTTGCCATTAAACGAGTGGGCGAAAACCTTAACTATTAAGGATCTGTTTGTTTGGACTGAAAATATTGTCTAGAAAATATTTTCCCCAACTTCCGTTGTTTGGTCGCTTAATTGCGGGGAAAATCATTTTCCGGTGGAAAATATTTTTCAGCAAGATGTGTAAAACAACTTGGGAAAATCATCTCATTGATGGCTCGGACCCCCCCGGAAGGAGGCCTTCTTCGCCTTCCACCTAAGCTACGCAGGAAAGGCCCAAAGCCAATCTAGGGAACAGTGAAGCTTCATAGGGTCTTTCTGTCCATGTGCAGGTAGTCCGCATTTTCACAGACATGTCTATTTCACCGAGCCTCTCTCCAAGACAGTGTCCAGATCGTTACGTCTTTCGTGCGGGTCAGAACTTACCCGACAAGAAATTTTGTCACCTTAGGACCGTTATAGTTACGGCTGCCGTTCACCGGGGTTAAAACGTCACTCACGTTTTGCAAAATAACTTTTTTCATCCCTCACTATTAAAAGTGTAATTTTACGCTCTTTATAAATTCACATTGGGCAATTTTGGTCCCTACTTAGATTTTCGACTAACTTTTGGTCAGAATTCATGACGTGTCTTGTACGTGAACATTTTTTAAGGATAAAATTGTCAAATCAGTGTGTATATAATTCTATCCATAGTCTCTCACATTTTACAAAATAAATTATCTCGTCTTTCATATTTCACAAAATGATTTTTTCATCCTTCACATTTCACAAAATGAATTTTTTCATTCCTCGTTGACTATATGTATGAGTAGTTTTTTTTTTAAAAAAAAACTCATGTATATATATTTATTTGATCTCACTTAACAGTACGAATAACATATAATATATCTCTATTTAATTTCACTTAAACAGGCTATTTGTAGTTGTACACATGCTATTCAATAGATATATACAGGGGGTTTAAAACTAATAATTTCATTTTAAACCCGTGTATATATCTATTTGATTTCATCATGTGAACCTGTTCAATATTTGTGACCTTTTCTCTTTTCGATAATAATTCATTTATTAAGTTGTATAATAAGATCATCTAATTAATGGGTTCTAATTCGAATTCTATAGTCATGCTAACAATTTGCAGTTTAAATATGAAGTTTCTATTCGCCACTTTTAAGACTAACAATTGAATTACTTGCCTTGTGATTGTTTTAAAATTTGAAAATGCCAATCACTTCTTTTTCTCATACTTTTCATTTCTTTATTTTTTCTATTCAAAATCAATTCGATATAAATACTCGACAATATTTAGGATTAAATATCTTCTTTGTTTTTAATTTTTGAATAAAAGAAAATGAACATGAATAAAAAATTAACAATTTTTTTAAATTCATGTATATATTTATTTGATTTCGCCTGAACAGACTAATTGTAGTTGTACATATGCTATTCGTATTGTTTATGTGAAATCAAAAAGATAGATATATGAGTTATAAAAAAATATTTGTACACATGATCAATAAGGGAAAAAAATTTATTTTATAAAATGTGAGGGATAAAAAATTCATTTTGTGAAATATGATGATGAAAAAAATTATTTTGTGAAATGTGAGAGACTATAGATTGGGTTATGTAAAATTTGATTTGATAATTTTGTCATTCAAAAATTGTCAGGTGCAAGACACGTGGTGGATTCTGGTAAAAAACGAGTCGAAAAGCTAAGTAGGAACCAAATTTGAACAATATAAATTTATAAAAAACATAAAATTACACTTTTAAAAAGTGAGGGACGGAAATAGTTATTTTACAAAATGTGAGGGACGTTTTGAACGATTTTTCCAAACAGCTTCACTTTGCCTTGCTACTGAAAAATTAGCATTTTAACATATATACTATAGAAATACACAAATAAAAACATCTCCAAGAACATCGCATCCACAATATATATAAAAAATAACTCATAAATATACAAAAATAAATTCTATAATATCTTTTTCTTCCATCTTTTACTATCCCCTCCTTGCTCCTTTCTCCCCTCCTTCTTCTTCCTTCCTCGCCTTCTTTCTCCTCTCCCTCCCTTTCCTATTTCTTCCTCCTCTCCCTTTTCCTGTCACCCATCCCTCCCTCCCTCCCTCCCCAGTTTTGGCCTCGACTAGATCGAGACCCTTGGTCGCGACCAAGTCGCTGGCAAAACGTGATTGATCGCGCCCAAAACACGACCAGAAGGTCAAGACCTTTTGGTCACGAGAGGCCGCAACCAAAGGTCTCGATTTGGTCGAGACTAAATTTAGGAGGAGAAGTGCTGAAGGTGATGGGGAAGGGGATAAGGGAACAGGAAATAGGGAAGGAGAAGCAAGCAAGAGGAGGAAGAAGATGGCGAAGGAAGAGGGAGGAGGATGAGGAAGAGAGATGAAGAGGAGAGAGAAGGAGGGAGGGTGGTGGGTGGTGGTGGTGGACTGTAGTGTTAATTTTTAAAGTATCCTAAAAATTTTTAAATATATTTTAAAAACACCTCTAAAAACATCACTAAAACATTTGCAGTAAAAAATTTTCATAAATATTGCTATAATAAAATATTTCAAAAACATTTCAAAAATAGTTAATCCAAACAAAGTGAAGTTGTTTTCCAAATCTTCCTACCATTTGATGTATGTCTAGTTATAGTACCATCGTAAGGGGTCCCACCAGCAAGAAAAAGAGCTTTAACGTGTAAAGAAACGAAACGGAAAGAAGAGGGACATATGACCTATTACTTTTAGAATAATTGACCACCAAGTGAAGTTTAAGACTTTACTTGGATATCGATCAAGAAATCTAATCTCTTGACTTACATTCTAAATTTAGATTTTTTGAAAAAATTTCGCCAACGAATACGTTGGCATCTGTCTAAATCGATGGTGGTTCAATCCTCTCGAGTTTTCCTTTTTACCCCTTTGAATCCTCCCTTTCCCTTAGTATAGAGTAGTAGATATAGAGTAGTAAATTTGTCACCACCTTTTCATGTATGCAGGACACTCTGTCTTCTTTGGGATAATCAAGTGTTTTTGATCTCATATGGATAGTGAGTAGTTTTCATAATATTCAATCAAATAATCGAAAGAAAAATATGCTATAATGTTTTAAAATCTTTATCTGTTATTTGTATCTACTCAATAAAGTTTCATTTCTTTCAATTTTAAAGGTGCGTTCCTTTTTTCTCTTCTATTTATTTATTTATTTACTTTTTGAAGTAGAACCAACGTTTGGTTATGTGTTTACCTTGCCAACAAATTTCCAAGGGTATGTGAGGATATTGGCACTTTACCTAACCGATCAATCACCCTCAAAGTGTATCCTTCCAACTTGAGGAGGAATTGAACCATAGTAACATTGGAAAACGAGAATTTGATTTCATACCTTCATCTACTTCATTAATGAAGAAGAAGTGTTTTTCTCATTTACTTTTTGTCTCTCTTTCCTTCTAAAAGACTCAAAACATATCTTGCTTCCCCAACCTCCAGAGTAAGAGATCCATGAATTTTCCTAATCTAAGAAGTAATAATGGAACAATAATAAAAAGACAAAAAAGCCCACCAGTCAAAATTTCCAAACGTTTCTGAGTTTCTCTTGCCAGAATATCATATAGCCAACCACACCATGCGGCACCAATCCTGTCCCTGGTCCGACCTTTTCCCTTCCGAGTTCCAAGCGCCAATCCAAATCCGCCATTCGCCAACCAAACTGTCAAGACTCATTAGATCTCCCGTCTTCTCTGCTCTGCTCTGCTCTGCTCTTATGCATTCAACCTGCCCCTATTCATCTTTTCCAAATTTATCAATTTCAATCAATTACTTTAACAACAGTCAAAAACATTCCATGATCCCAGCATGATTTCCAACTCACTCCGACGAACATAACATAGATAAACCTTAATTAATCCAACAAAAAAAAAAGACATCTTTCTTACAAATTATTGCCATAATAAAAATGCAACCTCAATTACTTCCTATATCTAATCCAAACCCGTCTTCATCATCCTCATCATCATCTGAGATAATCCCAATAACGTCTTCCGCCTCAGCTGGGACAATGTTGTTTGGATCAGAGGATGATATGGCCGCCGCAACCAGAATTTTGATTTCTCCAACTTTTGAGGATGAGATGAAAATTGAGACAAGGCCCTTAATTTCTAGGACGTTGAGTTACACTGATACTTTATCATCTACTTCTGGGGGTTCAGGATCTCATCAGCAGCAGCAAAGGAGGAGGAGGACTGCTAGTGAAACCAGCCTTTTTTCCCTCTCCGGTGGCGGCCGCCGTCACTCTTTTCGACAAAATATGGGCAGGGCTGCCTCGGATACTTATCTTCTTACTCGCCTTGGCTGTAAGCTGTTGAGATATCTTGGGTAACTTTCTCAAAGGTGCTTTTGTTCTGTATTCTATATGCTGGATTTTATGGACTTCATGCAGGTTCTGATGCAATTGATAAAAGGTGTTGACTTTGAGAAATTAATGAGCAGATTGGAGTTGTACACTGCCAATTGTGTACTGCTTAACTCTGCCTTTTAGCTGTGAAAGTGAAATGATATTCTTGCATAATGCTTACCTTCCAAAGTCTAATAGCACATAGTATATAGGCAAACTTTGTAGGATGTAGTAACTACTATTTCAAATAAATTGATTATCCAGAAGCGATTTGGGTAAGCGTTAGCTAATTCTAGTAATGTATAACAACGGATTGAGCTAGGTTCTCCATGAAATGAAGAGGTAGGTAAAGCTGTCCTTCAGTGATTGAATAAGTTCTCTAGCACTTGTTTGGCAAAGAAACACTCAAATGCCTTAATCTGCTGACGACCTTCCAAATAGTGTTCTCTCTTCATGTCTATGCCTACATCTCATTCATTGTCCCCATTATGAGAGCAAAGTTTTTCAAAGGGATTGTTCTATATCATACGATCCTGGGATAGGTATTGAGCGTACAACTTTCTTGTGCACTTTTATGACCCTCGTTCGAACTTTTTAAGCTAGCTAGATCACATAAATGGGTGACTTCTTTAGCATTCTTTTACTTTTCTCACTCCGTCTACCTTCATTACATTGTTGATGTGGTGCTCTATCTACTCACAACGATTTGAAGATTTTTTAACAAGAAATGCACAGGAACTTCCTACATTTATTCTAGGTCGTGCACTTGGATGTCTAAGTTAAAACGGTTCAAGTGATTTTATTTTGACTCAAGTGCTCCTTTTTGTGGATATATTAATGCTACTCTCAATGAAGTTATAGAATTGTTGATTGGGGATCTCTTTAGGCTTATGCCTCAACAAGGTTGGTGATAGTATTTAGAGCATTGTAGTTACCTTGACATGTGTAGTAATCTGACATTATACCTACATGCGTGCATAGATGTTCCTCTAGTCTACAATTTGTTGAACCGGTAGCAATATCTGCTAGACTTCTTATATGTTGAGACATATGTCAGCAAAGCATACTAACACCCTTTTCAAAGTGAAACTAGTTCAATGATGCAAAAGTGTGGTATGTTAAAGCAAATTTAGCTATCTGAGACAAGAAGTTCCTCTTCTTGGAGTTATGCCGATACAACCTGTTATCAACATAATATTTAGCATTTATCTAAAATATCTAAGTATTCTGAAGTATTCAAATTTATATAAAACCAGCTGTTCTCTCCAGTCCCCAACCCCCCCCTTCCCCCCCCAAACAAAAAAGAAAAAAAGAAAAGGATAATACCTAATTGGCTTAAACAATAGTTTAGTCTTCAAAGTATTGTTATTATACAGCCTAAAGAATGCTGTCCTTGGCATATCTGATATTTTGCTACGTAACCTGAGTGCAGTTTGATGCACTGTAGTGATCTGCAGTATATGCAGCAGGTTGAGGCTTGTCAAGTACCTTTCATTGTTGTTTTCTTTCTGTTGTTTCTGTAACTAATTGACATTCACCATTCATAGGGTTATAGATGTAAATAAACATGAAAATTCAGTGTTTTATCTTAAATTGTATGGAAAATTGACTAATTATTTTTTAAGTTTGAATAATGAATTGAGCAGTGATATCTTGATTGCTTTGCATTGTATGTACACATTTCTCTCTCTTTCCTTTTTTTTTTTTTGAGAAAATTGGATTGGCCAATATTTTATGAACTGGACTGAGAAATACAAATAGCACCATGCCTTGTACCTGGACTGTGCAGATAATAGTGGAATGAGAACAATCATAATTAAGAAACAAGCATTATGATGATCAAGTGTATGATTGATTACTGCTTCCATTCTTAACTATATAGAGCAAAAGATTGTTCATTTTGATATTGTTATGTCCTTTTGAAAATGATAATCTTTTCTCCTCAGTCTATTTTAACGTCTACATGATTTCTGATCATTTATCTTATTCAGGGTAGGCTACAGGTGGGTGACCAGATTTCTTTCACTTGGCTGTTATGCATTCCTACTCATTCCTGGTTTCATTCAAGGTTTGGATGTTTAATGATCTCTGTTAAAGGAATACTTTTTGGCCTCCATCTCTTTACATAGACTATGTGGTATCCCACTTGTGTGACTTCTGTTATTTATCTCTTATTTCCTGATTTAAATAGGTATATTTTCATGAGCCAGTTATAGCTGTTGAAATGCTATGCATAATTTTAATGCTTGAATGTTACAGTTGGGTATTATTACTTCTGTTCCAGTCAAGTGCAGAGAGGTATTGTTTACGGTGACCAACCAAGAAATAGGTATAACTTAAGTATTACTAATTTTGTTTTCTGGTAATGCATTCATTAAGCCAGCTCACTGCATTTGCCTTCTTATTCAATCATGCATTATTTGCTGAGTCCTTTGCTTCCGTTCCATGGGTTTGTTAACCGAAGAAAGATCTTAATGATGCAGGTTAGATTTGTACTTGCCGAAAAATGGTGATGGACCAAAGCCAGTTGTTGCCTTCATAACCGGTGGAGCCTGGATAATTGGGTGTGTGGTTATGCTTTGGTTTTCTCTTGGTCAATATGCGGGAAAACTTATCAAATGTCATAACTTTATAGAAGTAAATATGCAAAGTCTGATTCATAAAATGGTCAGATGCACATATATTTGATTAAAAGAAAAGGAAGGATAAGAAGACTGAAGAAGTAACATTGAGGTCTGTAACACTGACTGCTTCAGAAAAGTGAATATTTGGTGTTTGTGGTGGATGCTAAAATTACATTAAACATCGATAGGCAGGTATTAGGTACTGTTAAAAAGCTACCAAATTTTCAAACTTCAGTTGATTTTTGATAATCTTGATTGTCCAAAGTATAAATCTCAAGAGACAGGTTTCAAATTAAAGCATACAGCTTTGTGAATATTTTATCATGCTTCGCCTTTATTGCCTCATCTGTCCTCTTTATTTTCTTCACAAATCTAAGGACTTTTTCCTATTGCAGGTATAAAGCTTGGGGTTCTCTTCTGGGACAACAGTTATCAGAAAGAGACATTATAGTGGCATGCATAGACTACAGGTAATTGTTGCATTCCACTAGCATACCAAACAAATACTGCAGTAAGAATCAGGCATATTTCATCTATTTCCTGTTTCTTTTATATCTGAAGACTTACAAGTACAAATTGAGCTTTGGCACATGAGAATTTTAAATTTTCTTTTTGAATGCTTTTAGGAATAAAGCTGTACCATTAGTAACTTTACTTACTTTGTAATGGACATTTTTTCCTAGTGCATGCCATGCTTTTGGTTACAAATCAGAAAGTTTAGCTGGCAAGATCCTCATTGAAGTTTTAGCACTAGAATATCGCACTAACTAACTGGCTCTAACTACATCTGATGCTGGATTGCTAATTGCAGAAACTTCCCTCAGGGAACAATGGGTGATATGATTCAGGATGCTTCCCGAGGTATTTCATTCATATGCAACAACATTGCTGAATATGGAGGTGATCCTGATAGGTATTCACCATCTGCTGTTATCTTATGGTCTATATCCAGATGACATAGTAGTTCTGGTTTTCATAATCATCATTTTTATTGGCAGAATCTACTTGATGGGACAGTCAGCAGGTGCTCATATTGCTGCTTGTGCACTTGTAGAGCAGGCAATCAAGGAGGCTGGTGAAGGAGAAAGCACTTCTTGGAGTGTCTCTCAAATTAATGCCTATTTCGGTCTTTCTGGAGGGTAAGTTCATGCTAAAATTCTTGACATAGAAAAGTCAGCACGTTCCAATTAGCAAGCATGATAGTCAGAGGATCTGCTCTACACATCTTTGTAATATCAATAGCTGATTGGATCTGCTGGGAATGGACAAAAATAGTGGCAAGCTAATGGCTCTGGATCATTTCCATCATATCTTTTGTGTCTTGGTATAACTTGTGGTAATAAAAAAAAAAAATCAAAGCCTTTACTATTCTGAATGGGCTGAGCAAGCGCAAGTAGTATTTGGCAATTTCTGTAGAGCTTTCTCCTTTGTTTTTCTTTTTCTTTCCTTGCCTATTTTGCCTTTTTTCTCTTCATTTGCTTCACTAGCTCTTGGAAAGTTAGGTTTAAGTGGTTCATGCTTTCTGCAAGAATTAATAACTACTGGGAAAATCTTTGAAACTTTTGTCAATGAGCCGGGAAAAGGGTCGATGAGGATTTAACAGTTCTGTAAAGCTTTTATAGTTGGCAGAAGTTTGAGTGCAAACTGAATATGACCAAAAAGATGGTGTTTGAAAATGATCACTCCTCCTCCTGCCCTGCTTTTTTTGATGAAATTATATTTAGTTATTTATGGTTGCAATTATGTATGGTATTCGTAAATTGCCAATTCCTGAAATATGCTTTAAAAACCTTTTTCATGTAGCAAAACTCAGAAGTATTTGGACTCTTAAGGCAAAACTTAGAAATATGCTTTAGAAACCATTTTCAAGTAGCAAAACTCAGAAATATGCTTTTCCAAAAATATGGCAGTCCTAGTTTTCAGATATTGGTCAGACCGACTGAATTGTTGTTGTGGTGGTACCTTGAGTTTGATGGCATTCTGATCTACAGCTTAAAAGTGGAGTCTGGATTTGAACTAAATCATAACACCTTTAAGTAGTTTATCTCTGCTGTGATATATACATGGCAAAGTAGTATCTAGTTCATGAGGATGGAAAGCTAAATGACTTGTTTTGCTTAATGTGAACTAGTAGCCGAATTGGATATGAGCATGTACTCCTCTTAACTAGTGTTTCCCCATTCCGCAACCTAGAATCATGCAACTTATTCACGTTCTCTGGTCAACATTTTTGGACAGATACAATCTCCTTAACCTGGTTGATCACTTTCATAGTAGAGGTTTATACCGTAGAATTTTTGAAAGGTAATCGTTCAGTACCATTCCAACCCTTGCTTTTTAAGAATGCACTTGTTCTTCTCTAGCCTCTCATCTTACTCATGATTTGCAATTCAGTATAATGGAAGGGGAAGAAGGTCTACGGCGATATTCTCCTGAAATCAAGGTACAGGACCCAGATATTAGAAACGTGGTTGCTCTCCTACCACCAATAATTCTATTCCATGGAACTGGAGATTATTCTATTCCCTCAGATTCAAGGTAGGAATCTCCCCTCAAGTGCAGTGCAATTACAAAGATTATTGTTACTAATGAGTACGATATGCAATTTCGGTAGTTATTTAAAGGAATCATTGTTGACTCACATGCTTCATGAATTTGATCGATGCATATCATTTATCCATTGTGCAGTAAGAGTTTTGCAGAGACTCTTAGGAAAGTTGGAGTTAAAGCTGAATCTGTTTTATATGAAGGAAAGACTCACACGGACTTGTTTCTTCAGGTACTTGCTCTTACACTTACTTGTTTCTTGTATTCTGTTTTGCTGTTACGTAGATTGAGCCTCTTTCATACTTTTCACAACGAATCTTGCTTTGATTTCAACTTTAGACTGAATCTCATTCTTTTTCTTTCCTATTCCATCAACACACTGTTATTTCTTTGTTGCTCATGCGTTGGTTGAAAATGTGAAATAGAAAAACTTGACCTTTCACGTACTTCATTTCATTAGCAGCATCACTACTAAAACTACATTTCACCTTTTCCAAAGTCCACAGGAAATTATGCATGTAGTTCATGATTATTTGTTTTGCTGATGCATTATTTTTTTCTTTGCTTGACTTGTCTACTGTTAGGACCCAATGAGAGGTGGTAGAGACGATATGTTTGAAGATTTGGTTGCCATAATTCATGATGGAGACTCTGAAGCGCTTGCCAAAGATGCAAATGCTCCCCCAAAAAAACGCCTAGTACCTGAATGCATGTTGAAGTTAGCCCACAGTGTCAGTCCATTTTAGCACTCATTTGATGGATAATTATATCCGGTACACCCTTTTTTTTTTTTTTCTTTTTTTCTGTAAACTTTGATTATTGTACAATGTAAACAGGGAGCAAAGTTTTTAATAGAAAAAACTGATCACTAGAAAGGTTGCAAGCAATCATAGTCAATCTTTTTTTCTTTTTTGGTTCAAAATTGAGCGCGCACGCACACACCCACACACACATATGTGGTTTTTTTTTTTTTTTTTTTTTCAAAATGTATGTTGTGTGTAAAGGATTAGCCTTTTTTCTCTGGCTTTGAACTTTTAGTAAACGTGCTGACCATTTTAGTATGCATACGTTTCTTCTTTGTTGTTTTACCTTTTCTGGAGCCCTGATAAGAATTTTGGTATTTTGAAAATAAAATGGGAGTAAATATTAAAAACACACACACACACACACACACACACACAATTTTATATGTTCAATGAAGTTCTCAGGATCCCTTGTTTACTCTTATTATCCACAGGAAAGGGATGCCAAAATGAACACATCTCCGCCAACCATTGATCAAATGATGTTTTAATTTAGAGTGTAGTAAACCCAAAAGATTAATGTTAATTCTAGATTATAAACATTATATTTGTTTAGTCAGTTGGTTTAGGTGGACCATGAATTGTTTTGTAATAAAACAATTTTCAGGGGATTGTAACCCACTTTTGGGGTGATAGAATTAGTATTGGATTTGGATTTGTTGGTCAATTCATCATGGTAAGAATAATGAATAGAAATATTCACTTGAAATATTCCATCTGAGTTTGGAGGATGGAAAATGTTGCCATTTATAAGTAAACTATTGAACTAATCTCAACAGCTTTCACTTAACTTCCTTTCAAGCACAAGACTCCAGAGTCGAAGTCTTCCAAAGTCTTTGGAAAACCTTCGCTTAGTTCAGGGATGAAGTACAGTACACCACTTGGATTAAATGCTTCATATAAATTAACCAAGTCATTCATGCCTTATTACACAAAGAAAGAAAGATGATTGAACAATTGAGCAAGAGAAGAAGGAACTTTAACCTTATGTTGCATGGAAAAAGTCGGTTTCCTCTTCTCTTTTGCTTCTTCTTTTCCTGATTCAATCTTTCACAGAATGGTGGTGTGGGCGGTGAAATTGGGATTCCATTATCAGCAGGGAAATTGGAAAACCCAAAATAAGCCTTTTGATTATTATATGTGTCCTATTATATTATGCTGAATGAAGTTGTAGTCCGTAATTGTAATTTTTTTCAGTGAAAAAAAGAATTTTTAAATATTAATAAAAATTCTAATTATTATATACTTGCATTAACAACAAAGCGCAACGTAATTCACAAGAGAGAACTATAGCTTATATGAAATTCTTTAGTTTCCTATATTAAGTATTTGTAATTCAAGAATATTTAGTTCCTAAGTGAATTACTCCCTACAATTGCAGATTTGTTAACAAAACAAAAAAAGAGAGGCATAAGATTTTCATCTTTTTTGGTTGAAAGAACAGTTCAAATCAAAATGTAAACGATAGCTACCCCTTCGAACCCCGGTTAGACTTTCAACTGAGTCCAGAAATATGGTAAACTTCTTTCACTCTTGAGCCTTTTGATTTAGTGGAGGACAGAAAAGCCAAAGTAGATAGAGACGAAATAGCATATTATTAACTTCCAGGTCTGCTAAATACCTTAGAAGTGTCGAAAAATAAAAATTACAACCTTTTGATCATCTTCCTGAAAAATCGATGGCAAATGAGAAAGGTAACGGCTCCTTTCTCCAATCTTGCAATGCATCTCGTCAAGCAAAATGTGGACTTTGAGGGGAGGCTGGTACAGGTACTCTGTTATCAAACAAGAAACAAAGAAATGAAAATATACAATCGTTAGTTCTGTTGCAGATGAATATATGTATCTTCCTAAATTTACAAAAGAAAAAGAGAGGGATTCTTGTGATCCCCCCCTCTTCCCCCCTCAAAAAAAAAATTCCTTGTTGATTTATTTATACTGTCCTGAAAAATATCTGGAGAGGTTCATAAAGTTAGCCAACAGATGGTAAACGACAAAGAATAGAGCCTTTTTTTTTTGGGGTTTTGAAACATGAAGAGAGAGAGCTAACAAATCACTGATACTTACTGGCTGGGAGAGGGAGATAAGGCAAGAAAACGGACGTGATTGCGAGCCGCCAATGATTGTTCAAACAAATGGAAGAGAATGGCGATCCAAACGAGGATTAAGACCAAACCAATGGTTGCTCTATGCACCATATTTTCTTTTCTTGAGAATGCTACTAATTTGCTAAGTTACCTCAAATTTGTGATATCTCTTCTATAAAAAATATACCATCCTTCAACCTTTGTGTCGCCTTGCTTTTATACGACACTTTCTCAGCTTTAAACATCAATCCCTCAACCTTTGTGTCTCCTTTTTTTCACTATTAACATGAACCATCTTGCGGTCAAATTTCTCAGTCAATGATGTCTCTTTTTTCTTTAACGTGCATGCATTCATCTCAACACAATTTCTATCCCCTGTACGTTATGAAAATTTTCCATCATTGACCTGTTCTGTTTGAATGAAAGAGAGGGATGAAGTCGAACGAGTACGTCGGAATCCACAGTTTCATTCAAGTACTAATATTTTCTTCATTTGAATGGAATTGTGAAATTCAGTGGAAATTTCACGTTTGTCTGGTACCAATACGTTAATTTCAAACTTCAAAATTCAATTACACACCTGTAATACGTTAGCATGTGACTCACTATTGTTTGAGACTCACTATTGTTTGAGTTACAAAGGGAGGGAAACTAACTTGTCACTCAGACTTAACGTATTTGTTTTTTGGGGGGGGGGGGGGGGGTGTCAAGATAAGATAATAGCAGCCAGAAAAGACCGTCAAGTCTTTCGGAGTTTTTCATACGGTCCACGTAGCTTTTCCTTTTAAATCTTTCTCCGAATAGAAGAATCACAAACCAATATTAGTAAGTAGTATACACTGGAGCTTGCAGAACGAGTTTTCAGATAGAAGAAATAAACAATATAATGATGAGCAAGAGGAAGACTTTTGCTCCTCCTATTTTCATCTTCTATTGGCTTTTGATGATTTCCATGATTTTACCCCAACCCGCTCTCTGCAGTGGTAAGTAAACACATCTTTTTGTTTACATTTTTTTTTTTTTGTTTATTGCTTAACCGCGAGTATATTTTAATCGAAAACATTTCACGCTTAGGAAATTGAAGTGCATGGACTTAGCCCTTTTGATATTAATATCTAATCTTTACTTTAATACTAGTAAATTTTTGTATTTGGCAGGTGGGGGTAGAATGATTGGAGTGCAGCACAGGGATTCGCCCTCTGCTGGCAGGGCAACTGGCGTAAGTTCTCCTCCTGCTAACTCTGCTCCTAGAGGCAGACCAAGCATAACTTACCCGGTATTAACGAGTCGGCCAATCTGCCGTAGTATTCGCTACTCGAATTGCATCATCCGAGGCTCTAATCGAAGTCGACCCTGTAGTTTTGCCAGTCGTTGCGTTCAGCACAGGCAACCCTGAACCCCCTACCTAGTAATTAATTGGGCATCAGAAAAATGGGGTTTTTAATTTTATGCTAGGAGGTGTGGCTGTTTAATTTTTTTTTTTTCAAAATAATTTTTCCCCTTTTAGCACAACTTTTGGGTTTTTCATACGGTTTTTTTCTTTTTATATGCCATAATAGCAGGTTTGTTTCTTGAGCACCGTAATGAGGCAGAACATGTTGAAGACAACGCCCGTACTTTTTGTAATCGTATATCTTTGGAAAATCTGTATGTATCCACCAACCATCGTATGCTATAGACCTTTTCTTTTTTGGGGGGCACCATAGTGTAGACTTTAATAACTTGAAAGATGATCATTCATTCTCTAGAAGTGCTTTAAATATCTTCGAGGCACCACAGCATTCTCTGATCGATCATATTTTAATTAATTTTACGAAAGGATGATTCAATTTGCAAATGTTTGTTTATCAGCGGCCATGGACCACTTAATATCACATCTCTGTTCCATCAATAAAGATTCGGGAGCATCACCACTCTCAGCTTAATTGGCTGGCTCCAAATAAGAAAGTTTCCTAATACGTGTGACAATTGATGTAGCTGAAAATTGCTGATATATATTTAATTGCACAAACTAAAAGTTGCATAGCTCCATTACATTGATCAACCACAGCGCTGAACACTTGCTGTTTCCAGCAGTCACAAGAAAAATCATAAACGCTCAATTACTATATGTTACATATAACAAATCATAGAGCACCTTCGTTCTTCCATCGGAGCCTGGTATAGGAACTCTGCAGTATCGATCCAAGACATGAAAATTAGGACACCGTATCCATAACTAAAGCCAACGGATAATAGAAGATAAAGGAAAAAACGAGATTGATTAGGGCACCTATTTATAATTTTCTCAAGTAAAGAACAATTTCCAATTCAATATCCCAAAACCATTTGACCTCCATGACTCCATGCACACAGGCCTCATGACGCAATTGTGGCGTAGTCACGTCTGAAGTGTGAACAGGGCTAAGAAAACCGGACTTGACATGTTCCCGTACAAATTAAAGCTGAGCCGAGAGTGATCCAATCGAAGCTAAGCCCAGATAAAACCGAGCCCATGCAAAGGAAATAAATGTTATTGTGTGCAAGTGTGTATAGAAAATTAAATATATGAAGAGGTTGTGTATCTGTCGATCATAATTCAGTAAATTCGTATAATGCAGAAACTATCAGACTAATTATTTTACTAAATTATTGTGCATAATAACTTTCGGCCTTCACAATTATCTATCTATCTTTTTTTTTTTTTTTTATTTTCTGCGAAACGTTAGATGATATGTATTGATTGCGAAGAACTTTGCAGTAATAAGTTAAGGCTTGATCAAAATTATAATTATACAAGGAGTGTTTAATCTTGATATATGCTGAACGAATAATAGCAAATTCTTTTGCTAGTCACGTTTTTGTTTTCTCTAACTAAATAAAAGAAAAGGAGCACACTTGAAACAACAGCCTCATGCATTTTGACAAGATTTGTTGCAGTTTGGTCAGTCATAGCTACACCTAAACAGTGGTGATGAATCAAAGATGAGGATAAGTTCCTTTTCAGTGGAGCTGGAGTTCAGTTTGGTTCCAATAAATACAGCCACAAAAGACGTTCGTTTACCTCAGTCAAGTCAGTAACTGAAATTGATTGACAGCATTACCTATGGCAACCAAGTCTGCAAACTAATTTGAGTTATTTGTGTTTCAAGCACTGGGGTGGGGAGTAGAAGATCAGATCTTGTATGAGTTTCACAGAGAACAATCTACCATAGCAACCCAAAAAAAAAAAAAAAAGGACAATCTTCCATAGCAATCCTTTCTTTAATTTTCGCCTATATTCATCGTTTTTTTTTTTTTTTGGTTGGTTAGTTGCCGATAGATGATGATTTGCGCACATCTCTGACGACCATTGATCAACTAGTCCTTCAAGTTCTCTGGCCGATTACTCTCTCCCACAAAAGAATAATGTTAATCCGGGTTATAAACCATTTTATCGTTTAGCTAGTTTGTTTATGCGGGCCACGAATTGTTTCGTTATAGGATGTAATGTCTCGGTGGAGGGTTGAAGAAATAGAAAAGGGAAAGAAGAAGAAACTGGGGGAGAAAAGAGAGAATTTTATTGAGAGGATGAGAATTGTTTACAACAAGAGTCAACTGTCCGTCACTTCTCTGATTTCCCTTATTTATACAAAGCAAATGGCGGTTACTAATGAGATTCTCCACACCTATACAATTGCTTACGTGGAAACACTCCCTGACTGACCACCGACTCAACAATCTTGTAATGTTTACTAATTGGGATATTACATAGGATTAATTGGCAGGGGATACTAATCCCGTCTGGCGTAATCTAATTAGTTTTGGATGTGATTTTGGTGTCTGTATAATATCCTTGTAATCCTTTCAGACATGCATTCAAGAGTAAAGACTCTTACACACTGCCCAGCAATTAGATGATGGATGAAATTTGATTATGGCCCTAAATTACACAGCTTTTGGGCTTGGAGGTCTGAATCAAGAATCCTCTTGTTGAAACTTCAAACTTCAATTTTTATTTTATTTTTATATCGCAACCAATGAAAAATTGAATGATCGCAGCCCCACTTGAGAAATTATTGGTACCTTCATTTTAGCAGATACCACAACAAGTTTCATTCAGTTTAAAACACTTGAGAAATTATTGGTACCTTCATTTTAGCAGATACCACACAAGTTTCATTCAATTGAAAACTCTAGATTGTCCTGTCATCAATTGCCACTCTAGGTGACTTTTTCAAATTCAATGAGTTCCAAAGGACACCCGTCTGATTTAAAGGTGGTTTTGTCCTTCCAATTTCTAATGATCTAGCTGGGTCTATTTTTTTTCCCATAATATAGAAGTAGGAGTCGGTATAAATGTAGGTAGTTGACGTTTACCCAAAACAAAAAAGATATTTAATAAAGTCAGCATCCATGAAGACCACGAAAGTCGTCGGAGTCTTTCACTTAATGGACCGCTTCATTTATCCATTTCAGAGGTGTGGTGTATGATCCTTGGAAATTAGGCCGAAATCTGAGCTAGGGTCTTTTTGGGTAAAAAATCCAAGTATCTGTTTGGGTGATCAACTGAGGAATTACAGTAGATAATACTTCTAAAACAATAGGTTGAAGATATTTAAACCTCAATACCATCACCAATAGATCCCACATCTCCCAATTATCATGAACACGTACGGGTTGATGGAGCTTTTTATTTTTCAACCCCGTGCATTTATATTTAATAGCCAAATATATACGTGTACTAAGAAATTAAGAATGCAAAATCCCCAATAACTTCAACATTGGAGTTTTTGTTTCATAACGAGTTGAGCTAATCTCAAAAGCTTTCACTTTAACTCTCCTTCATTCAAGCACAAGACTCCGTCCAGAATAAGGAATCCTTCTGGTCTATAGGCGTCTGATCCGTCCTAGTCTTTCAAGTCTAATTTCATTTATAATATATGGGGTCAATAATCCTTCAAGTCTAATTTCATTTATGATATATGGGGTCAATAAAATAGCAGCCAGGAAAGACACTTTCATTCGGTTCACGTAGCTTATCCTTTTTAAGTCTTGCTCCCAATAAAATCACAAATCCTCAATTTTTTCTCAATCATTTTTCACTATTATATGTAACGGAAGAATAACACTGTGTGATGTAAACATACCATGTCAACTTTAAAATTTCTAATCTACCCTTAATTATAAGAACAAATTAATTGATCTCAATATATTCCCAAAAAAAGAAAATAAAGCTCCCCACAATCAGCAACCACTAAGATCCAATTATAATTTCCCCGCACTAACTCCCTCACATCCCCATTTTTCTCTCCACCAGGATTTTAAATACAATAACTTCCTTTGAAGCAGTAACTATAGAATTTTCAGATAAATACATATATGTCTACAATGATATGTTGTAGTTTAATATGAAAAAATAAAATAATCATTTTTCTTGAAACAAGCACACACTTAGGGTGGGCCCAAAATCACTAGTATAAATAACACCAGAGCTTGTACAACGTTTCAGGCAGCCCGCAAAATGACGAGCAAGAAGACTTTTGCTTCTCCTATTTTCATCTTCTATTGGCTTTTGATGATTTCCATCGTTTTAGTCCAACCCGCTCTCTCTGGGCGCACAACTTGGCAGCGGCGGTAAGCAATGCATACATCTTTTTTCATTGACATCATTGTGAGTATGCTTTAATCGAAAACATTTTTATTCACTTCTCTATTTGATGATATGATGACAGAGTACAAATCATTGATGCATGAAAGCTGTTGATTTAGCGCTTTTGATACTACAAATATCTAATTTTGGTGGTTATATTAATTTCTGTATTTTGGATGGTGGAGGTCGCATGATTGGGGTGGATCCAAGCTCTGCTCCTGCTCCCGGGGCAACTGGCGGAAGTTCTCCTACTAACTCTGGTTCTAAACCCGGAGCCCATGGATCCCCAGGTTATCGTGCACTGCAGCCGCGACCAATTTGCAACAAAGTGCGATACGCGAACTGCATCCGGGACCCACCAGAAGCTAGACCATGTGGGTTCCAGAGCCGTTGCAGCCGTCATGTAGCACCCTCACCGCCCGCACCCAAATAAAAGTTCCCAAGAAAACCGGACTTGACCCGTTCCCCTACAAATAAAGTTGGACCGAGAGTGATTCAATCCATGCTAAGTCCAGATGAAACCGAGCCCATGTAATGGAAATAGATGTGTATAAATATATATATATATATATATATATGTATGTATGTATATTTTTTTGTAAGTAGGAGGTTTTGATTCTTGAATTCAAGACCTTTTATTTACAATTTCTTTCACTTTTTCACCCAACCCTCCTCCGAAAATAAATGTACTTGCTTTCAAGTGTTTGTAGAAATATATATATATATATATATATGTGTGCGCGAGCGCGAGCGCGAGCGCGTGTTGATTACAATTTAGTAAATTTGTATAATGCAAAAATTCTTAGACTACTTATTTTACTAAATTATTGTTCATGATAATATTTGCCCTTCACAGTTACCTATCTTTAACGGATAAAAATGTGTTTTCACAAGATCTCATATAGTTTGGTCCGTCACAATTACACCCAATGGTGATAATCAAGTCCAGAGGTCTATATTTAATTCGGAACTTTCACCTCATATAGTTCACTGGGTTGAATTTTGACTTTTAATATAGAAAGTTTCTTTTGCCACTGCAGTAGCCAAAAACAAAAAAAAAGTGCTTTTGCAAAGATTTTATGCATGGAGAAAAAAAAAAACGTGATTTCGCCTCAAAAAAAATGAAGAAAATTTGTTTCATGTGAATTTCATCTATTTTTGCCTTAGACAATATTAAGCTGAAGAATTCTAATTGCTGACTATCAAGAATTTCGATATCTTACCAGGATTTCTCATGCATAGAAGTCATTTCTAATAAAGCACTCTGCAGATTGATGGACGGTATTTGGCATAGGCTAGAGCATTGAAATTTGATGTTGAGAAAAAAATTATGAAGCAAGTGGTTTTGTAATGTGATTTCCTTTTGGTCTCTTCGTTTTCTACAAGTTCTAACTTTAGTAATAAGAAAGAAAAAAGCTAATTGATGAACTCGCAACTCTTGTACAATGGATTACCAAAAAAAAAAAAAAAAAAATTTATTTCACAATCCTAACTTGCTATGACGTAGCCCATTCTGATTGTTCTACGTTCTCCTTCCGGCGATCGTTTTGCCTTCATAAAAAATTCGTAAATTCAGAAATAGCATTTGGACCTAACGATGAGGTCCTCGAGGGGAGCCGCCTATCGGTACTTTGTAGTTTAAAAATGAAACAAGAAGAAGAAAAACAATGTAAGTAAAAGAGAATTATAAAATATTTTACACTAATAATGTAAGTAAAATTAACTAGCAATTGAGACATCAAAGTAATTGTGAAGGGCAAGCAATGGTTTAAATTATATGAAATTGAGAAGGCTCATGTTGACTTTGTCACATGTTCCAATAGGGGATACTTGAGAACATTTTATTTCACAACCATACGCAGGAGAGTGCGTTGCATAAACTCAGAAACTCTTAATCTCAATGCGTATATAACCCCATAATTTAGCTTATAAATGAAAACAAAAACTGTCAATTTCCTATTCCAATTCTTTTTGCTTTTCGACTCTCCTTTTCATCCTATTATTCTTTTGCGTGTTTCTTGTCATTGAACTAATTTTTTTTTTTTTTACTTCTAAAAAGGGGGATTTGACCTTTATACATTAAAATGACTGTATGTGGGTCAAATAGTGATTTTAACTTAAAAAGTGATCGAAAACTTAAATTGAAAAAAAGTTTTGCTAACTTGAATTTGTAAAGGATGTAAAATTAACATTTTAAAAGTGAATAATGGAAAATTATTGAACAAAAAGTGATGAACGTTTTGAAATTACCCTTTCTAGAACATGGATAAGATTTCATGTGGAAGTTTAAGGCAAAATAATTTTCGAACTACTTTATTTCATTGGCGGTTCCCTTCTTGTAGAGAAGAAGGTGTGTTTGATGTTTTCAATAGGAAAATAGCTGATAAATTTTTGCCAAGGAATCACATGTGCTACTGGTGTGTAACAGAAACTTCATATTATGTCCTCCCGATCGAAGAGCATCAACCTGTTGACCTATATATAACCTAATCTTCAAAGTGATACCAAATAGAGGGAATTTCCCTATAATTGGTTGCCTATAAAAGAATGCAGAGGCCCATGGTAAAGGAAATCTTATGTTTTGATTATTTCACATTGTTCAATTAAAAGAAAAAAAGGAAGAAAGAGCTTTGCAAAAATATCATGCATAAACAAAAAAGAATTATGAAAACTGTTCCGAAGAAATGAAGTAAGAAACAATAAGCGTGCGGGCAATTAAATTTCCTTTTGTTGTGTGCTAAACTATTGTCAAGGATACTTGTATAGCTCGATCTATTCTTTCTGATCCCGACTTTTTTGCGTACATGGTCCCGTAAAATTTGTTTGTTTCACATTTGACCCACATTAAAAGATTAGGAGCATGACCAGTTTAACAAACATAAACTTCACTCCAACTTATTTTACTTTTGGATTGGAGCGAAAAAGGCTGAGTCCTTTGTTACTTTTGGGTTCTAACGGTGAGCTATTCTTTCGTGCATACAGCAATACCCTCGAAGTTGAAAGATACTTACTTAAATCGACTTTCGAAGCTTTTCTTGTATTTCGGAACAATATGGTCACTAGTTAATCAAATATCAGTTTTTGCAATTTTGTTCGAGAATACCCACGCACCTGATTGACTAATTGAAGGTATAGCCACTTTTGCAAAACTGGTTAAACCTTAGGGGCAGTTGTTGTAATTAATTAATCCTAACTGTTATTGAAGAAGATCTGATTTAAAAATCAACACTAGAAAATCAACTTGTAAAACACCACAATGAAGCGCGAATTAAGAGTTCAGAGGAATTGGTTCCAAACAACGGCTTTTATTAGTATTATTTTTTCCAAGTTCCGTCACTGTGGACTAGAAACAGTGTTGGATGTTTTTAACAAGAACATAGCTGATTCAAAACAGGTGCTATGGTATTGTAACCGACTAAGCGCTACAACGTCTTCCCTTACGTCTTACGATCATCCATGAACAGAGGGACTTCCATAGACGAGATGCATGGTGGCATACGGAGAAAACAAAACACTGCCCATTTATATCAGTGTGGAAAAAGAAATCTTGTGTTTTGATAGACCGTATACCAATATTTCAGATCATATTGAGTTGTGAAGAAATTTGTATCATCGAATTTCATGGAGAGTTCAATGTCTCAAAAGCAAAGATATCAGTGATTTTTTGCCCTTCTATTTTTTTGGGGTTAACATCGTTATATGATAGATTTGATCAACCATTAAGATAGCGCATGCATGATCTTCCCCAAATGCGATCAATCGATCTAAATCTATTCAAGATATCCTTCGTCATTAAAGAAGAAATCAAGAGTCAAAACTTTAAGAAGATTTTTAAGAATATCTGCAGTAGAGAATATCCTGAACCAAGTAATTCTAGCCAGTTAAAAAAATGTGGTAAACTAACAAGTATAAATTAATGAACTTGCAAGTCTTGTACAATCAATTACAACAGCTAACAATCTGACTAATTCATTCATAAGGCATACACACATATATATATATATATATATATATAAGCCCATTTCGATTGTTCTACTTTGCCGTTTGGCTCCTGTTTTCCTTGTCACCGGAAATTCCGAATGCACAGATAGCCTATGCCTTGTGGTCCTAAGGATGAGGACCTCGAGGGGAGTTGTCTCTCGGTACTCTGCGTTCAAAAAATTGCAAAGACACAACAATGAAGAATTCTTTAAAAGCAAAGCATACCGTATTTGCTCAGATTTTGAATTAGCTTTTAAATTCGTTCTTGGAGTTTGCGTCATAACTGTAAGTGACAATATGAAAGTAAGATACCACCCTTTACATTCACACACACACATCTGTGTATATATATATATGTATGTATGTATATCTGTGTGTGTATGATTAATTGATTATAAGAAATTCAAATTAAAGATTGTAATTCAAATTAGTCCATAGATGATGGAACTATACCTCAATATCACTACAAACCAACTTATATAAAAGTGGAATAAGAAACTCGACTTGAACATAAATCCTCTCAAGTCTTGAAAGTAAAATATCTTTTGGTTTTAATCTTTTTGAGTTCTAATTAATTAGTTTTACTTTGAGGAACTGCTCTAAGAATTTTCTAATATTTTTATTTTTATGATGCTTAAAACTACTTTTCTTGGACTACTAACTTATGAGTAAGTAATACCTTTCAAGGTTCTTGGCTGTGAACTAGATGTAAAATGCAGCAGATAATGCATTGTCCTAATGAATCGCTTTCTAATTCCGAAGTTGTCATCGTGGGGTAGCGCCATATTCACTCCAAAATATCATAACACATTATTAACATTTGTTCAACAGATGAAATTAAACAAAATGAGAGTTGGAGTCTTGCAAATTCGAAGAGAACCCATTATCCTTGAAGTCTTAAGGTTAAATAATGATTGCTGATGATGAAGAACAGTTTCGATTGGAAAACTTGAATAACTGAAAATATTTTTGCTATTGTTTACTCTTAATTCCACCTACAGACTTAAAATTATTTCCACTTAATTCTTCCATTCTTCATGTTAATCACTAAAGGCTCATCAAAACCAGTGGACAATCAACAGAAATTGAAGACATGGATCAAGACAAAAAATACTAACCGGCCACCATTTTGAGATCTCGAAAATGGTGTTCGAGCAGTTGAAATCTCGAATAAATAAAAGATAATGACAATCCACAGCAGATTGATTACCATAGCTAATGCTGCTTTCTGCCCCATTCTTTCACTTCTGTCCAAAGCTGCTTCAAATCTTTGCTTAATATATAGGCCTTGATGTCCCACTATTTTGTTAAATTCGTAAATCATGCTTATAAATAATATGGGTGGCTGGTGGTATGATCCAGTAACACTGACGAAGTCTTCACAAGAAATGCGACTTTTTCAAGTCAATTTTTCTTGTCAGATGCAACTTCAATATCTTAAAAGAAATTATGACTTATCTTCCAATACATATATTTTGCACAAGAGGTTCACTCCTTTGACGGAATCCTGTACTCTTGGCATTTACTGAGTATATTGATTTTCCTAACTCAGCAATTGAGACCTCGAAGTGATTGTAGGATGCAATTAATAGTTTAAATTTATAGAACCCAAATTTAGGTTTCTAATAATAATTAAGCATGCAGGGTTATAGAATTGAATGGATAAAATATTCACTCAAAATATTTATGTAAAAAAGAAGAAGTAAATAACTCATAATATTATCGATATCTCAAAACAGCGTAAAAGAGTCGCATCACAATAAAATCTCACAGATTCCT
Source organism: Coffea eugenioides (assembly GCF_003713205.1). Taxonomy (NCBI): domain Eukaryota; kingdom Viridiplantae; phylum Streptophyta; class Magnoliopsida; order Gentianales; family Rubiaceae; genus Coffea; species Coffea eugenioides. Next base: position 29,446,198 of record NC_040042.1, on the reverse strand, counting down.
CCGGACTTGCTTGAAAAAATATTACTATAACTAATATCTTATTTATAACCTATTAGATCTGTTGAATAAGAAACTATTTACATGAACAATTATCAAATAAAAACACATACTCCTAAATGGCACAAGTATTAAAAATTTGACTCCAATAAAACTAGTAAATAAATAATAATTTCTAGATTTGGTTTATTTTGCCAACAAAATTTGATTTTTGTACTGGAACAATGCTAATATTGACCTTTTTACATGTTTTATTTTCGGGATAATCAATGTTCAGTATATTACAATTGTACTTTTATTTGCTAAATATAGTTGTCCGAGCAAATGGATCGCACCAACCTACGGTGATTGTCAATCCTCTTCTTTTTTCGGGATTCTTGTCTTTGAACTGATTGCCAGTACTTTGGTCTCTATTAGAATCCTCCTGAACTCATTGGAAATCCCTCTTCACCAAGATGTTATAAAATGCTAAATGCCCTTACCACTTATCATCTTAACTGGCAACATAAATAATGTACATACTACGTAACTCAGTCTGCCCAAACATTTAAGTACGTCTTCAAGAACAGTAGTGTGTTTGAAGTTTCATTCTCGTATATCATTATGGGTCTAACAAACTACTTTTTCCCGATATTTCTACACTAACTCAGTTAACCGTATAATAACTAGTGGAATTTGATTTCTTTGATTGATCCACTCCGTTTCTCACATTGATCATTTGCGAGGCAAAAGTGAAAACTAGTAATTTACCAATCTGCATCGGCGGGCTTTTCAAAAGTTAATTATAAAATGGATTAGAGCAGCATTTAGAATTTGTCTTAAAAATTGATAGATTTTAAGAGTTAGAGTGATGATGTTGCAGCTTCCCTAGGCTTCTTAAGCTTATCTCTGTTAGATATATACTGTAAACTACAGCCTTGAGTTTTCTTAAACTACATTGCTTTCAAATAATATGATAGATCGCTGTGGTATGCACTAGCATGCATCCAAAACTTACGAGTAAATTAGATTTGCTTTCCGATCTATTTCGAAAGTAATAAATTTCAGAAATTATATTTCACGATTTGGTAGCTTCTCAGAAATTATTTGAAACCACACTTGTCTTTAATAGTATCGATCGATGGACATGTAAAAACTAAAAAGACAAATGTATTGGTTGGCCTGCAACATGTAACGAACTTGACGTGACCAGAAAAAAAAAACATATTATTGATCTGGAATATAATTATCAAATTCTAGGTGTATTAGTAATTTAGAGAATACAACTTTGTCAAGAGAGAGAGAGAGAGAATACAACTGTAGAAAAAAAATTAGTGTAGAACCTGGTAGAAAACCTGTAGGTGTAATGATTCTTATAATAAAGCAATTGCTTATAAGTCCCTGATCTGAAGAACTAACGCTATGGATGTGGACCGCGAGGAGAGTCGCCTCCTTCTACCCATCTGCAGTTTTAGGAAATAACAGAGTAAAACAATTGTGAAAAGCAAAAGTTTGCCGAGGAAAAAAAAAAAAGTTAGCCAAGAGGAATACATGCCCGCACGCCAGCACCAACATGCAAGAAAAGATAAGAGGTGTGTTTGATTGGACTGAAAATACTTTCAGGAAACATGTCTCCATTCTTTTGAAGACAAATAGTCAGTAAAAATTTGCTCAAAATACTATCCACACATGGAGTGGCCTAAAAAATTCTCAACCGTTCATCCAAGTTTTCGTTGGAATGTTATGTAGGGTGTGTGCAAATTAAGAAAAAAAATAAATTGTTTTTATTTTTGTGAGAGTAAAATTGAAAAAAAATAAAAGATGATAAAAGTTTAAACACCAAACTCATGCTTCATGCTTTATATATATGAAAAGATGTATGTATGTATACCCACATGTAGGTTATTTATTTACTCAAGATACATTTTCCCCGAATTTTTTCCTGCCCTCGTGGCTCCAGGATTATAATTGCTTCAGTTCTTTTTTTTTTTTTTGGCTGGGAGTCACTGAAAGTTATCAATAATATAAATTTAAGCAATAACGAGGCCGTAAAAAGAGTAGGTAAAGCAAGAATAATGATACTTACCCATAATGCGTACCCCTGAGAAGGCCAAAAACAAGAATAATTATACTCGGAATATAAAAAAATATAAAAAATAAAAACAAGAAGAATGATACTCACTGAAAAGCAGACCAAAGTTTCCTAGGTTGAGCTGCGAGCGGCGTCTGAAAGGAATTGAAGAGAATGATAACCCACAACATGATCAAGACAACACTCAAGGCTGCTTTTCCAAGCATTTTGTTGCCCTAAGTTTTATCTTCAGCTTCAAAATTATGTGGCTTACAGCTTTAGGTTTGTGAGTTTATAAATTTTGGCTTACAGGCTTATATACAGACGTGGTTGCATTTTTATTATATCCTCAGGACTTAATGGCCTAAGTTAAGTCTCTTCATCGGCTTGACTTGCCAAGTCTAATGTTTCTCTTTCACCATTCAAAGTCAGTTTGTGTAAACTACTCGGTTGTCAGGTCTTCGCCCGTGTCAAATTTCTTCGGGCATTCATAGGAAGATGGTAGGGTTAGTTTGATAGATTGACGTGGATGTTTGATCATTTTCTCGATTGTTTATCCATCCAATTTTGTCGAATGCCCTTGAAGAGACTTTTTTGTTTTTTTTGGGTCAATGATTAATATTTACACGCTGCTCTTATTTAATTATAAATGACAACATCAACAAAAATTTTATATCATGTAATTTAATCAGTCGAAAGAGTTGATTATGTCCTCGGGACTTTTAGGTTTAACGTTTCATTCGCATGGTCATAGACAGACATGTATCATTGTAAACTAATTTATAGACAGAATAACAAACTACAGTTTCACGATATCCGTAGACTTGCTAAACCAACTAGATATAATAATTCCATCATTTGAAACATTCGGCTATAGATTCTAACGCATACAATTAAACTATAGATTTTTCCAAGGAGAATTCACTGGATACTCGTTCACAAACACTTGAACTATCATGCGAATGCATGATGAGGCAGTGAATTTTTTTTTTTTTTTTTGGCTTCTTACACTTTGTTAAATGTACTAGCTAGCATTCAAGTAGAATTACAGGCAATTTTTGTTGCTTTATTGGGAGCTTCCACTAGAAAAATTTCTTTGCTGAATCGACTTTAGAAGCTGGGACATAATTGCGTTGCAACACACCAAGTACTTCAGAAATCACAACCATGGTCCCTTTGAATCTAATTACTCCAATTAATTTATTATCCTTTTCCATCAATCTATTCTTTCTTTGGGCCATTTATGCGACATGTATGTTTTGTATTATAAAACTTATTAAATGTAAATTTTTTTTCTATTTTTTTGAAATTATGGATCCAAACCCACTCGCCAAAACTGTAGATTCTCTCCAGTTATTTCATTTTTCTGAGTTCTGACTACATATTTCCGGCTATATTTTTCTTATTTTTGGAAAACCGGAAGATAGTTAGTTCGAATCATTTTTCATTTTAACAAAAACTTGGCCTGATTTAAACTTCAATCATTTTGATTTGGAATCTGGGATTTACCACTGTGGAAGCAGGTTGAAGCTAATGAATGTTATATTTTCCTTTCAATATACGGCCAGTATATGGAATATTATGTACACTCATATTATACAGATTCTTTTCTAAAAGTATGACTAAAAGTTAAAATTATACACATAAATTTGTAAGCGTGAATAGTCGTCAGTATGTATTTAAATGTTACGAGTAAAATTATTACAATTTTCCAAAGATTATGCTACATTAAATCTGTATATGTATGGCTTCCAAGCATTAAGTTTGAAAAATTTTCTTTTCCGGGGATCGTCTTTGGAAGCTGGGACACGATTCAGTTGTAATGGTCAACTGACTATTCATTGTCTTCGATCTTTACTTTGATTTCAAAACTCTGAATTTTAGTGCTTGTTTCTTTTACCTTTTCCTAAAAAGAAAAGACCAAATTCCAGCTCACAAACAAAATACACAAAACTTTATACAATCAACATTTCCGACATATATAGAGAAACTCCTTTTAATATATCTTGAAGAAACTGAAATACAGCAGCACTCTGCATGGAAAATATTCTCTTACCACACAGCAGCAAGAATCTAAATTGTGACACCCATTAATGAATTTGATATAATTGTCAAACGACTGTTCACTAAAATTACTGGTGTAAGGACCAAGATGTTGGAGATGCTAATTAGCAAAATCCCCTACGGATGTGGACTCTGTGGAGAGCAGCCTGGGTCTACATAGCCTGGCTCTTGGCTCCTGTAGTTTCAGGAAAATAAGAGTATTATATGCATGTAAATCTAATGAGCATAAAAATCCTGCAATATGGCCTTGGCTTTATCACTTTTACGGCTATCCAACACAGAAAAGGAAACTGTCTTGAATGTGTTGTTTATTAAAACTGTTTAAGTGAATTGGAAAATTACTAAATTTCTGAAATAAAAATTTTCAAAGAAATTTGCTATAAATATATAGCAGTAGCTAACATCCGTTATGCACACCAAAAGGGTATGTTCATGAAAATGGGAATGAATGTAGGTGATGGATTCTAAAGAAGTCATCAAACATTCTAACAGGGTTGCCAAATAATTCATGGGGTGGGCAAAAGGCACTTTACAGGCAATGGGGATAATAAGATCATCGATTGGAGACTATGACTACAAAATACACAGTTTTGTTTTCTTCTTTTTTTTTTCTTTTTTTTTTAACTACAATATAAAGTTGAATTGCAGGGATCATGTGACATAATAAGAGAAAAAAAAAAAAAAAAAAGAGAGGGAGAGAGTTATCAACAAACTAATTTAAGCAACGGGGAGAGGCCAGGGTCATACACAAAGCCAACCAACATGCATGTAATAAAAATAAAGTAGTAAAAAAGTATACTCACCCCCCACATGCTGCTGAAAAATTATTGAAGAATCGAATGGCCGCAGCCGTCTCAAATGAGTGGAATAGGATGATAATCCACAACAGGGTGAAGATTACACCAAAGGCTGCTCTTCCAAGCATTTTGTTTTCTCAAGTATTACGGGGTACTTCGAAATTATGCAGCTTACACTTTTAGGTCTGTTAGTTCACAATTTGCAGTTTTATAGGCATTTTGCCAAAAGTCCATTGGAATTAATTCCCTGGTCTACTTTTATCTTTTGAACATTCTAAGTCAAATTGCGTGAAGAAATTTCTTCAGCAGTGTTGTGTACACATCTAAATATTGAAATTAGGGGATGAGATGACATTATGAACATTTTCTAACAGACTAATGTGTATAACGTTATTAATTTCGCATTCTGACATTCAAAAACTATTCCGATGTTGGATATACAATGTGTGGATCATTTTTGGAAAATTTTTGTGTTGGATGCTTACCCCTTCTTAGCCAAAGGGCAAGTTTCCTTAAAAAAAAAAATTTTTTCAGTGATAATTAATCCTTGACAAACTCTCCAAGTCCTAAGTACTCCGTATAAATTATGTTATTAAGTAATACTATTTTCTTTGGGCTACTTATTTATTTATTTTTAAATTTTCTATAAATGACATGTGCTTTTTTTTTGCTAGGAAAATGATTCAATGTACAATTTTTCCATTTTTAAACAAAAACACTCACCAAAACTGTACATTTTGTCCCCCATTTTCTTCCATTTTCCTGAGGTCTGACTACCGATCTTGGGCACACACGAGTCTTTGATTTTTCTTCCGTGTTTTATCTGTAAGAAACTCGTACGTAGCTTGTTTGAATCAGTTTTCGTTAGCAAAAACTTTGCCTGATTCAAATAGAATGATTCAAACGTCAGTTAAAACCAACTATATATCTGTCGGTAGAAGTCTTCAACAGTACTCGTCCGTCAATCACTTTGACTTGGAATCCTGACTCGTGGTAACTCACCTACTCCAAGCTACCAAGTTGACCACAATTACCTCCACATTCAAACATGGACCAAAATGATAATCCACATCAAGACCAAGGAACTGAAGATGGCTTCAATGGTTGTTTTTCCAACCGTTTTACTACTTTCTAAGCTACTTCAGGTCTGTTATGCTGTCAAGTCTTAGGCCTCAACTGAAAGTACACAAGTGTAATACCATCAAATAACGGGGAAATTTGTGGTTCTTCTTTTCATATTCACCAACAAATTTGTAGGCATACATATAGAGCTGTGTTTTTAAACTCGGATCGGACCGGCAGTCGAACCGGGAACCAGTCAAGTGTTCGGTTCGAGTTGTTCTTCAAAACCGGAAGACTAAAAATCCGGTCAAAAACCGACTTGGGAAAAATCGGAAAAACCGGTTAAATCAAAGCATTTTTTAAAAAAAGGTTAAACTTTTTCAATATTATGTTTTGACCCCTAAATTGTTAAAACTTATTAATATATCTCAAATATTTCATACTTTATAAATGTTGTCCTAAAATTTGATGTTATTTTTCAATCAAATCCATAATTTTAATTCTAAACTTGTTAATGTTCATTAAATAATATAAATTGCTACTTGATTGTTCTAATTTCTTTGCATTTTCTTGTTAAATATATTTGAAACATCAAATATATATGAATATACTTTTATTAATATTAACATACTTTTAGGTATTTTATATACAATATTTTAATTTTTAAATAATTTTTATTTATGACATCATCCGGTTCAACCCCAATCGAACCCGGGTCGAACCCATTGACCCCTGACCCCTGAGCCCGGCCGGGTCGATACCCGGTCCGAGTTTAAAAACATAGATATAGAGGGCTTGTTTGGCAAGCAAGTTTTTGGCCAAGTTTGTCTGCTACAAGTTTTTAAACTACTTTAACTACAGTAATCTCAAAAAATTTCTCAAAATTTTTAAACTATACACTTCAATATATTTAAAAAAATTTTCTACAACTTCTACAATAAGTTATAGTAAAATTTTAGACAAACATTCAAAAAACTCATTTGCCAAACGGGACCGGAATTTTAGGGGGCTTCAATTTGAAATTTTTCTATCCAAATCTTTTTGGAACCGGGGACATGATTAAGTTGCATTGCATTATTTTCTTGTTAATTTCTAATGCTATTATTCTTGGACAAAAAGAATGCTATTATTCTTGGCCAATTAATGCATTTCACAACAATTGATTATTCCCTGTTTTTAAGTGTAGTTGTCCTAGCTTGTGTATTGCTCGGCCTCTTGATTAACAGGAGCACATAAAGGACAGTTATGTCAATCTCAATAATCCAATTAATGCTTTTCAGCGCTCTCAAAATTTTAATTTATATTTTAGTACGAAAAAAAAATGATTAGTTGTGGCAAACAAACATGTGTGATTATGAGTCAGCCCAAATTCCAGTCGGATATGAACTGAACATCTACTAGTATTTATGGGCAGATATGGACCGGTAGGGCTAGTACTAATTTGATTTCGTTGCCTGATTCCTATATCGCATCGAGTTCGGTACTTTTTGTATCTAGTTTCCAGTTCTTCGGTTTACATGGACCTTTAGATGAATAACAGAAATAGCAAACTCCAAACTTTGGTTATGGAGAGGACTATATATATATATATATATATATATATATAGCTTCATTTTAATTATAGGGGAAGGATAGGATTTAGAACGAGGAGAAAACAACAGGATTCGAATCAAAAACCTTTAATTCCTCGAGTCTCAATTTTAGTCGGAAAAAATTTTACATTTGCTTGTATTTAAGACCAAAAGAAAGAAGAAGAGTCATTCTGTTTTAGCCATCCAATTTCTCCTTTCAAAGTCTGGGATAGCCTTAACAGATGTGGAGCTTGAGGAGAGCCTGGTGTAGGTACCCTGCAAATTCAACAAAAATAAAAATGTAACCAAACCAATAAAGTAAACGTCAATTTCACTTGCTCTCTAAAGACTTTGTAACAAGTATACTATCTTTTCTTCATTTATATTAACTTCAACAAATCTGGTATTCTGAATATTGCCTTATTGTCTAAACCTTTTATATTTGAAATGTATCCTTCGGTTTTAGTCAGCTTTTTATGGAATGCTTCAGAAAAGAACTAAGAGAAGTACGAGGATATAAAAGTGGTGCAAAATGGAGAAGTATTAGAAGAACTTTATGAGAATGTCCCTCCCAAACGTGGATAGACCATTCGATTTCTATGTGTGAACCACAACCAAGAAATTTAAAAAAAAAAAAAAAAGTAAAGAAGAAGAAGATACAATTTCCCAAAACTCACCGGCCACTTTTGAGACACAATTTTCGAGCTTCTGGTGTCTCGAAGAAGTAGAAAAAAAAGATGATCCACAGAAACAGAAGGTAGAGGATTGGAAATGCTGCTCTCTGATCCATTGTTCTTGATTATTAACCAAGCCACTCCGGCACATCTGTGTTCTACCATGAAACCATAGTTTTTCCTCGTATATATATATATACACTCAAGCAACATGGTAGAGCAATGGCGACTTTCACTTCTTTTCTGTTTCACACGAGCGGCATAAAATATGGCTTATTCGTCACAAATTGACCGCCGCAATATCTATTTCCTGTATGTAATGATGCTTGTATTACTTTTAATTTTGGGTAAATAGTTTATTCAAGCAGTATGAGGGAAAGAGATTTTGACGGCTTCACCTTCCCCACAGTTCCTTGCAACAATGAATAAAATATATTACAGGACATGCATATTTCAAACTTTGGGTGCTAAATACTTGAATAAGTAAAGAAGGTGGGGGTTGAATTTTTCCTCGTGCTACATTGGTTTTCATTTTTTTCCTTTTTTTTTTTCTTCCAAAAAATATTAGAAGGAGAAAGGATTGCTTCGTTGTAAGGTTTGGAGTGGCCATTAGCCCACTGCTTACTAAACTCCATTTGAATTGAAGGTTTATGGAGATACTTACATCGGCTATCATTAAATAATTGTAGACAATGAAATTTACATCTAAACTTTCTGTTAGGCAACGTGTTCATTCCTTAATTATTTGAGCCAATGGATTATGCCATGTTTTAATCCCTTTGATGTCTCAATGGTCTTTGATTTGCTACTTCGGCTGGCATTTCTTTCTTGCTTACTTGATGGCGATTTCAGCATTAACTTTAGTTTTCTTCTCCCTTTATTACTGTCGCTGTTGCTGGTTATTAGAGGTGGCAAAATGGGCGGGATGGGCGGGATTTGCTTGGGTTTGTGATGGAACCGAGTCATATGGGTTTGGGCCCAACCTTACCCATATGTGTTTTGGGACTAACTTGGGCGGGATCACTTTGGGATGGGTTTAGATTGATCCCGCCCAATACCCAAATCTATTTTCTACATATTTTTTTCCTTTAATTCATTTTTATTTTTTATATAATTTTAATATTTTTGATTTATTAATTTTTTTTTAGTTTTATTAAATAAACATGCAAGTGCTTTATACTCAGGATTCCCATAAAAAATTGGATTAACAAATAAAGGAAAAAATAGATATACAGTCATATTTCAACATATATCAAGATGACCAAGGTACTTAAGGTGTTGAATATTTATCCTCATCATTGTCCAAAGATGACAGGTCTAAATTGACTGAAATGTTGAAATTCTTGTGGATAATGACTAGGAAAACTACTAGATTATATTCTCTAGTATGACTATAAAAATTGTTAAAGATAATTTTTTAATCTAAGACTCCGTTTGGATTGGCTATTTTTTCAAAAAATAAGTTTTTCAAATACAATGTTACAGTAATATACAATAACTCAAAAAACATCCCATCCATATTAGTATATCAAATATTTCAAAAAAATTTTATAGTAAAAATTTTTCATATACACTGCTATAATAAAATATTTCAAAAATACCCCCCAAAAATAGCTAAACCAAACAGAGCCCTTGTTATTTGAGCCCAATGGGTACCCAAGTATTTCCCAAGTATTCCCATCAATTAATGGGTACAATTGGGATTTGTCCCATTTTAAACCCAATATCAAAATCCAATACCCATCCCGCCCAAAGTCCCCATGGGCATGGGTAACCCATTGGGACTTGGGACAAATTGCCACCTCGTTAAGCTATTTTTTTTCCTTTTTCATTTCTCTCAACTCTTTCTTATTTACTAGCAAAGACCAGAATATGTCTAATCTAGCCTTTTGAGAATTTTCAATAAAAGAAGTCTTTAAGGTCAAGTGGAACACGATATTGATTTTTTTTTTTTGTCAATGCTAATAGATAAAGAAAGACTAATTTTTGCTTAATTCTTAAACTTTAATTTTAGATATTTTACTCTCCTAAAGTATGAAATTCATTCACTCAGTTCTTAAAGTATGAAATTCATTTGGCCGCTAATCAAGAATTAGGTAATCAAATTTTAATATTTATTTCCAAACTTTAAAGATTTGATATGAATCAATATTTTAGTTATCCATTTTACCGCTGTCCAATACTGATCTAGATAAAATCAACTGATTTTTAAGCTGATTAAAAATGACCTTTAAGCTGATTAAATTCCAAAACTTAAAATGACTATTTCATTGTTTTCAATTTTAACTTTTATTCAAAATTCTGAAATTTAGTATTTGTTCCTTCCTATTCCTTTTCTTTGTTAATCAAACCATGCTATAAGTTATTTTACCGCCATGAACTTCAATTAATCCACTCACAAACCAATAAATAAATTTTTATGACATTGAAAATTCTTCCATAATATCTTGAAGAATCTAAAATATCGCAGCTTGATGGGGAAATTTTTCTTACCGTAGTAGCATCTAAATTATGACACTGATTAACGAACTTGATACAAGAAGAAAGGTTAACATGTCATTCATCTGAATATACAATTCTTAGACTCTAAATGTATCCAGAATACAGTGAATACAAGTGTACAGCAAATTGCTGCAGAACCAGGTCGAAAACCACTAGGTGTGAGGACGAGATCTTGGAGATGCTAATTAGCCAACAACCCTATGGAGGTGATCCATGTGGACTGCGAGGAGAGCAGCCTGGGTCTACTCCTCTGTAGTTTGAGAAGATAACACAGGAAAACAAATGTGAGAAGATAGTATACGTATGTAAATCTAATGAGTAGGAAATTTCTGAAGCACGATTAAAGCTGTTTAATTGAAATGAAAACATAATTGATTTTTTTCCAATCAGCATTGTAAATGAAAAAAGTTGCTCGATACTTGCCAGGAAGGAGAGTAGGAAGCGATTTTTTTTTTTCTATTTTCTACCGCCTTGTGAAAAAATTGTATAGTAGTTAATATCAGTTGTTTACACCAATTACCAAATGATTATATTCTTCAAGAAACGAGAATGAATCAAGGTGATGAATTGCATTCTCAATTCTGAATCAATTACTAAAATCCATTCATGGAGTGGGGTAGAGGCAGTAGATAGATTAGGTATAACAAGATCTGAAAAGAGAGAGTAGAACTAGGGATAATACTCACCCCCTATGGCATTCCATTTGAGTAGCAACGAGCCGACGTGCGACTGGTGTCTGAAAGGAAAGTAAGAGAACGATAACCCACAATAGGGTGAAGACCACACCTAAGGGCACTGCTTTTCCGAGCATTTTGTCTTCTTAAGATTTATCTGCTGCTTCAAAGTTATGTAGCTAGCTGTTTTAGGCCTATGAGTTTACAAGTTTTGGCTTGCGTTTTATAGGCATGGATGCATTTCTTTAGTGAAGATTTAGTGGCCTAAATTAAGTTGATTTGCCAAGTCTACTGTATCTTTTCAACTTTCAAAGTCAATTTGCTTAAACTATAAGGTAGTTGGTGCTCTCATGAGCCAAAATTTCTTCGAACATTCACCGAAGTTTACATTGATATATTTTCTTGACAGAGTAAACAAATTTAAATATTGCAATGATAAGATTAACAAAATTGTTGGTTCGTCAAGTTGACAAGGATGTATGAACAGTTCTAGCAAGTATATTGAGACCAATGAGATTGTTGAAATGTCACTAGCTACTTACTTTAATGTGGATAAAGTTATTATGCATAGTTTGAATTTTGAAACATAGAACAATATATCTAGAGTCTATTTTAGATATTAAATAGATCACAATATGTAAATCAATTTTCATTTTGTGTGGTTCTGTAATAAGCAATTTTACATGCTTACACAATTTATTTAACAAATAAATATGGTACGTAGATGCTTATCCCTTCTTGTTGAAGGTGTTCCTCAAAACTTCTTGCTGATATTTCTTGAGAAATCACTGCTTAATTGCATGGATCAAGCTGGCAGGCTTTTATGTGAATCGTCAATGGCATCATTCAGTACATGCTATTATTCACTGGAAATGTGATCTCTTGGAGTGGAATCAATACCTTCCATTTTTGTAACAAAAAACTCTTAGTCAAAGGTTCAACTTTATTGTTCTGAAATCCAATTTAGTTGGTGGGTATATAAGGTACTTGGTTTGACTTTCAAATTCCATTCTTTTTCTTCCTCCCTTTCTCCTTTCAAGTTCCCTTAAAAAAAAAAAAAAAAAAAGCCGGGTTCAACTTGATTTGCAAATGGTTTAACTATTTGCACATAAGCTCACCAGGTGCTCACTCCTCTAATGAAGCCCCTGTATTAGTTAGCATCCATCGAGCAGATTTATATTGATAGCAAACATTAATATTATCGTTTAGCATCCTTTGTTTTTTGTTATACCCTTTTGCTACGGTAAACTAGCCCTCCAAAAAAAAAAAGAAAGAAAGAAAGAAAGAAAATGCGCTTTGTGCAAATGTCATGCACAAGAAAAATCTTGGTTACGAATGAAAATATTTTTCAAAGACTTGAAGTATTAAAGTGAATAGAACCGTTTCATGTAACTTCTAGTTAGTACTTTTTGTTTCTGTAGAAGTCTTAACCGAAATTTTCTGATTGCAATTGTCAAGAATCTGGATGCGTTAATGGTAATGTAAGGCATAGAAGTCACATCGAATACAGTTGTTTCAGATCACTATCTCACAAATTGGGTAATTAAGCTTCATTAATCCAGGTATAGTGTAGTAAACTTCATGGACCGGTTAAAAAAAAATGAACAAATTAATGAAATTGCAACTCTTGTACAATTGAATTCATAATTCTAACTTGTTATTGAAGCAATCCATTCTGATCGTTCTACTTTCTCCTTTGATTGATCGTTTTCCCATGGCCGGAAATTGGCAATGCAGAGAAGACAGAGAGAGAGTCTTTCGTCCTAAGGATGAGGGCCTCGAGGGGAGTCGTCTCTCGGTACTCTGTAATTTCAGAAATGGATAAGCACAAAGAATGAAGTAATCCTTAAAAGCAAAGCATATTGTATTTCTTGAAACTTTGCTGAGATTCAACTTAGCTTTCAAATTCGATCTTAAAAATTGCTTTATAATAGCAACAATTAAATTGTTGTATGACATTTAATATATGCTTGTTGATTTTTATGATGCTTTTTCTTGTACTATTTTAAGCAACTAATTCTCCATTTAAGGTTTGGATGTGTTGTGTATTATATATATATATATGTGTGTGTGTGTGTGTGTATTATATATATATATATCTCACAATAATATTTTGTTTGGATACCTCAATTATTTCAAATAATATTTCGCTTGCATCATAGACACATTTTTCAACTCACCTTTTTATATTTCCAACCACATTTTTATCTCACATACATCACATCACAAAAAGTGCTACAGTAATTATTCCAAATAATATTTCAAATAATACACTATCCAAACACTGTAGTACATGCACCAGCACCAAATTTAGTCCAAAATTGGCCGGGAAAATTTTGAGGTCACGTACTTTATTTTCTTTTCCTTAAATCGATTACTAAGAGCTCAGGTAAAAACCACTTGAAAATCAATTAAAAAGGAAGACAACCGAGAATCTTAAATACTCACAGGGCGGACTGAGACAATTTGCGAGCAGCTGAAATCTCGAATATATAAAAGAAAATGAGCAGATTGAGCACCCAAGCAATTGTTGCTTTCCGACCCATTCCTCCTTCCCCCCTGTATCGATCCAAAGCTTCCTCAAATCAATTCTGAATATTTAGGCCTTAATTGCTCGCTACTAAATTCTTTACATTCGATCAAATATATATATATGGGTGGATAGGGGCAATTAAATGTGGGACGAACCAGTATTAGAGCTGACAAAGTCTCAACCAGAAATATTGCGACTTTTTCAACTGAATTCTTCCTTCTGCTGTTCATGTAACACCTTAGACCTAGGAAATTAACCTATCTTCCTCACATTTGAATATTCATACTCAATCTGCATTTGACGTGTCATCCTTTGACGGAGTCCGGTAGTCTTCGGCATTCGACCTTCATAATTTTTTTTTTCTCGTCTTTGATCCGATTGTCAACTTTTTGGCCTCTGTTAGACTCCTCCTGAGCTGATCGAAAATCCTTCTTAACTAGTAGGATGTTGTTGAATACTAAAGCCCTTTACCAGTGATCAGAGATCTAATCACAAATGACAGCATAAAAAGTGTATATATTAGGTAGTTTAATTAACCTGTCAAACTGATTATTGTACTTTTGACTTGTCTCTTTGAGGTTTCATTCCATTGATCAATTGGCTAGTTCCGAGTCGATAAGAGAAAAACTAATAATAATATCCCTTGCTAATTGATTTGTTAAAACTGAAAAGGGTAAATGTAATAATACTTATTATTAAAAGAAAATCAGCACAAACGGTACATTTTGATAATAAATGGTTTAAAATTGCTTTCTCAGTTGGCACAACACCATAAAATGCGTGCATTTAAAAAATGATTCTGTATTGCATCCCAGATACTTTAATGTTAAAGGTTGCAAACAATACATAAAACTCTCACAATCGTTACCTTTTATAGTTTGAAAATTTAAATACTTATATAAGTGTCTAAAATCAAAGGACAAAAGTACCTGAATTTAAGGAAATAAATGTTAGACTTGAAAAAAAAAATTAGTAGTTAAGGACAGCGTTTATGACCTTCCTATTTTCTTTTGAAAAAATACACTATTCATTTGCCACCATTTTTGTAGGTAAAAACGCGTATATGATCGTCCAGTCGGTCCATCTACTTGACAAACAAGGACTTCGATCAAATAAAGGGTCAATTCTCCGAAAAACCCTCTGTTTTCTGGCAAATCCAACTTGTGATTTGTCGCCCCGACCTTATCTCCCCAGACTTTGAATGCGTGGAATTCTATCCACACGACTTGAAGTCTTGGAAAACGTGCTAAATCGTAAACTACATCATTAGATTTCTAGTGTTTCTCGTATACTCGATTTTTCAGCTCCAATTAACGGGTCAAATATTTGTTTTCTCTAACGACCCCTCTCATGTACAATATTGTTAGAACATGATCATCATCATCATACACGGAGGAAAGGGATCCTTGTGCAGACAACTTTGCAAGCTTGCGATTTGCCAAAATGAGAGCTGGAATAATGGTGTTTAACTTTTTATCACGCCTCTACTTTATGAAGAGTTTGCTTGGCAATTGTTATATGATATTGGTCATTGTCACCCAAAGTCAGTTCAAGAGGGAATTTCCCTGATATTTATAAAGTAAGACATAGTCTTTTTCCACAAGCAATGTGAGATAATCCATAAATAACCTAATCATATTAAAATTACATTGAACTGGGATTTTTCACAAAAAAAATTTTATATTTTTCGTAAACATATTTTTTAATTACTTTTTTTATTTCATGTACATTAAATCACTACAGTACATTTTTAACAAAAACTTCTAAAAATAACAATCCAACGAGCCCTTAGTAATTTCTGTTTATCTTTTTTTAAAAAAAAAAATAAACTATTTGGGCTGGAAACTTCACCAAACCGATCTGGCCCCCAACGAAACGTAAAATAATAGTCCAAACAACACACACGAAGCCCTCAATTAAGGGCCAGGATGGAATTTGTCCGATTGCGACTGGAGTAATGGAATTTGCCAAAGGTTGCATACTTCCTTATCAAGATTTGGACAATTTGCCTAATTATAAAATCTTTGCCAAGGCAGTAAATGGAAATTTTATTTCTGATAAATCACTAGACAGTTTTCTTTTGGTTGTGTCTTTGGATTCTATTTAACTAGTAGCCCATAATATATTCTTCTTTTTTTTTTTTTCTTATGATGTCAACTATTCTTTTTAACTGGCCTAATTACTTAAAAATGTTAAAATTTGATTTTTTTTCCCAGCCTCGTAATTGCTTCGCTGTATCATCAGCTTCTTCTATGAATTGAACTGAATTCATAAATTAAAAGTATGATGAAACATATATTAGTATTATTCTAAATAAATAATGTCTTATTCAAACACATCCATTGTGTGCTTTTGTTTTTTTTTTTTTCATTTTTCTCCATTTTCTTTTCATCGTTCCATCTTGGTCCTTGCAACTGGCTCCCTTATTGAATTGAGCTCTGCTCCTATTGCACGCTAGTACTACACCTCCACAGCTGCCCGCGGCCACACCGTCCTTCTCCAAGAACCATATATAACAAACAAACTCAAAGGATTTTTTTTTTTTCTTTTTTGGGGAGCAAACTCAAGGAAATATACGTAACAAAAGCTTAAAAAACAATAATTCTTCTTGAAATCCAACAAAACACGAATTAAGGCCCAAAATTATTCAAACCAAGAGCCAGAATATTTTATTACTCCCCACTTGGAAGAAGTGCCACTCAGAGAGAACCGCCAGGTTCTACTTTTTATTATTGAAATTCGTCTTCTGAGCATCACAAAGCAGAAATAACCCTATGGAATACTTGGAGTGTCATCCCGAGGTGACGGGCTTACTGGTACGGGCCTGTAGTTTTACAACATAATACAGTAAAACAAATGTCAAAACTCAGTAAATAAAATGTAAGTCTAATAAGTTGGAAAATTCTACAATGCGTCCTTTGCTTTACGACGCCTATGTACGGGCCGGTGCATGGAGCAAAAATGTGCAAAAAGGAACTTTCAAGGCAGCACGAACATGCAGATAACATTAGACACCCAAGATTTTTTTCCCACCTAATAAGTTGCTAACTTGTGGCTGAAGAAAACGGAAACCAAAAAAAAAAAAAAGAAGAAGAAGAATAAATGTGCTAGTCGTAAAATGAGTAGCTACTAGCTAGGATGAGTAGGACGCTAAAGCAGGAAACTTGAGGGCACAACGAGAATAATGATACTCACATCGGAGGGCCAAGACTTTCCCCAGGACCAGGAGGCTCCCAAAGCAGCGCACGTCCACCTTTAGCCCGAATTTCCCCATGTGGAATTGCGAATGGTGTCTGAAAGGAATCGAGGACAATGATAACCCACAACAGGGTTAGCACCACACCCAAGGCTGCTTTCCCAAGCATTTATTTATTTCTACAAAAGTTTTACTATCTGCTACTTCAAAATTATGTAGCTTACACTTATTGATGAGTTACAAACTTTGGGTTTCGGTAGTTTTATAGACACCGATGCGTTTCTCTCCTCAAGATTTGAAGGCATGATGTAAGTTTGCCACATCTACTTGACTTGCCAAGTCTACAATAATGGTTCCATATTCAAAGTTGATCCGCGTAGAGTAGTTTCCCGTCGATATCGCCACTTAAATCCATCAAGTTTCCTAGCAGGTTCATTCACTTTCCCGGAATCTAAAATTATAATTAAGGCGTGTTTATCCCATCATGTATTTTTCCTATTGGGAGTTCGGGACCAATTCTTTCAAGGGATAATATCATAAACCTCCCCCTGGGGTTTCTATTAACATCACTTAACACCCTTAAGGTTTTAAAACTATCATTTTTTTTTCTTACTTTTGTTATTTGTGTAACAAAATTTTTAAAAACCCCAGCCTACCCTGTTGCTCATTTTGTTAAATAAAAATACTCCTAAACCACTCTATTTACTCCAAAAAAAAAAATCATCACCTAAAAAACAATCTCTAGTTGTCTCACAATATCACAAAGTTATAGTCCATAAAAATATAAATTTGAAAAATAATAAAAGATATTTGTAAAGAAATATAATAGCACCAATTCAACTCTATATACTTAAAAATCGATTTCTTATTAACTTTAATTTTTTCCCAACCTATCTTGAAGTTGTACTAAATCACTATAAAAGTCAACTTAAAATAAAGGGATAATTTCATTGGGCTTCCTCTAGGTTTCATACACTATACTAACCTCCACTGAGGTTAATTTTCTTGTAACATTTAGACCCAATCGATAATTAAAAAGTAATATTAGGAGAGAGAAAATAATATGGTTTTATCATTGTCCCTCATCTACTACATTATTTAATTAATCTAATACCAATCCACACATTAAAGAAAAATTCTAAAATTTGCTATTTATTATTAGAGATCAAATCACATATAGTATCAAAAAAATAGTATGTCATATTATATTTTTTGCTTAATACAAGATCCAAATTACTCTTTTCAGTTACATACTCATTATCAACTACGATCAACAACAAATAATCAAAAATTTGCAACCAAAATATAATAGAGAATAAGTTTTAACATCATAAATATTCATGTCAACATGTTAAGGTTAGTTACTAAGATTTTTATGGTATTCAAATTCACTCTTTGTAATATTTTGGTTACATATTTTTTTGATTATTTGTTGTTGATCATGTTTGGCAATGAGTTTGTAATTGAAAGAACAATTTAGATCTTATATTAAATAAAATATATAGAATGATATATTATTTTTGATGCCATATGTGATTTAATCCATGATGATAAACAGCAAATTTCAGAATTTTTTTAATGCTTGAACAGGTATTAGATTAATTAAACAATTTAGTAGATTAGGAGCAATGGTGGAATCATATTATTTTCTCTCTCCTAATATCACTTTTTAATTATTGGTTGAACCTAAATCCTACAAGATAATAAATCTTAAGGTGGGTTAGTGTAATTTTTTAAAATCTAAAAGGAGGCCAGTGAAATAGTTAGAAGCTTCAGGAGAGGATTCTGAAACTATCCCTAAAAAAAACAGAGAAATGATACCTTACTATAGAGTTGTACTAAAAGTAAGTTTAGATATTTAATATTATGGAATGTAGCAGTACTATATAAAATGGTAAAAATAAAAAATAAAATAAGTTTCTTGGGTTAATGACAATTTAGATAACATGTGAGCTAAAGTTTAAAAGTAAGCCAAAACAGAAGGACCAAAATAATAATGACTAAAAATCTTAATGGGTCAAAAGTGCAAATCTCAAGACTTGTCATCTTCCCCATCCTCTCATCGTGGCTGCGACTTTGAACTTGCAATTGAGATGGCGGTCAGCTTCCACCATCATTTATTGGCCCTTTTTCTTCATGATGAATCAATTGTAAAGTTCATTTTTTCCTGTGATTATGAATATAACTTCCTTTTCCTTTAAATTAAACTCATCAAAACCCAACCCATGATTGAAACATATAAACAAAGATACCGAAGATTCATTGAGCGACTGCCTCATGCTTTGGGGCTTAAAAAACGCGCCTCTGGGATTGAGGCGTACGCCCCAAAGTCTCAGGCATACGTCCGACAAAGCTTGCACCTCACACCCACTGCCCAGGACATTTTACTAACTCCCCACCTCGGGGCGAACTTCAAGGCGCGCCCCATTAATGCCTTTCAAAACACTTGGGCAGTTGGGCTACAACATACTTCTTGGTGGTTATTGTCTCCAAGCACATTATATCTCAAAGCAGAAATAACTATGCCAAACCCAACTTGTGATTTGTCGCCTCGACCTAATTTCCCCAGACTTTGAATACGTGGAATTCTATCCACACGACTTGAAGTCTTGGAAAACGTACTAAATCGTAAACTACATCATTAGATTTCTAATGTTTCTCATATGCTCGATTTTTCAGCTCCAATTAACGGGTCAAATATTTGTTTTCTCTAACGACCCCTCTCATGTACAATGTTGTTAGAACATGATCATCATCATCATCATATACGGAGGAAAGGGATCCTTGTGCAGACAACTTTGCAAGCTTGGGATTTGCCAAAATGAGAGCTGGAATAATGGTGTTTAACTGTTTATCACGCCTCTACTTTATGAAGACTTTGCTTGGCAATTGTTATAACAAAAACTCCTAAAAATAACAATTCAAACTAGCCCTTAGTAATTTATGTTTATCTTTTTTTTTTAAAAAAAATAAACTATTTGGGCTGGAAACTTCACCAAACCGATCTGGCCCCCAACGAAACGTAAAATAATAGTCCAAACAACACATACGAAGCCCTCAATTAAGGGCCAGGATGGAATTTGTCCGATTGCGACTGGAGTAATGGATAGCAAACCCCGACTAGTCAGTGCCTTTATAAAAGGTTGCATACTTCCTTATCAAGATTTGGACAATTTGCCTAATTATAAAATCTTTGCCAAACCAATCTTTGCCAAGTAAATGATAAATCACTAGACAGTTTTCTTTTGGTTGTCTTTTGAATTCTATTTAACTAGTAGACCATAATATATTCTTCTTTTTTTTTGCTTATGATGTCAACTATTCTTTTTAACTGGCCTAATTACTTAAAAATGTTAAAATTTGATTTTTTTTCCCAGCCTCGTAATTGCTTCGCTGTATCATCAGCTTCTTCTATGAATTGAACTGAATTCATAAATTAAAAGTATGATGAAACATATATTAGTATTATTCTAAATAAATAATGTCTTATTCAAACACATCCATTGTGTGCTTTTGTTTTTTCATTTTTCTCTATTTTCTTTTCATCGTTCCATCTTGGTCCTTGCAACTGGCTCCCTTATTGAATTGAGCTCTGCTCCTATTGCACGCTAGTACTACACCTCCACAGCTGCCCGCGGCCACACCGTCCTTCTCCAAGAACCATATATAACAAACAAACTCAAAGGATTTTTTTTTTCTTTTTTGGGGAGCAAACTCAAGGAAATATACGTAACAAAAGCTTAAAAAACAATAATTCTTCTTGAAATCCAACAAAACACGAATTAAGGCCCAAAATTATTCAAACCAGGAGCCAGAATATTTTATAACTCCCCACTTGGAAGAAGTGCCACTGAGAGAGAACCGCCAGGTTCTACTTTTTATTATTGAAATTCGTCTTCTGAGCATCACAAAGCAGAAATAACCCTATGGAATCGGACCCCGAGGTGACGGGCTTACTAGTACGGGCCTGTAGTTTTACAATATAATACAGTAAAACAAATGTCAAAACTCAGTAAACAAAATGTAAGTCTAATAAGTTGGAAAATTCTACAATGCGTCCTTTGCTTTACGACGCCTATGTACGGGCCGGTGCATGGAGCAAAAATGTGCAAAAAGGAAACTTTCAAGGCAGCACGAACATGCAAGATAACATTAGACACCCAAGATTTTTTTCCCACCTAATAAGTTTGCCTACTTCTTTGTGGCTGGAGAAAACGGAAACCAAAAAAAAAAAAAAAAGAAGAAGAAGAATAAATGTGCTAGTCGTAAAATGAGTAGCTACTAGCTAGGATGAGTAGGACGCTAAAGCAGGAAACTTGAGGGCACAACGAGAATAATGATACTCACATCGGAGGGCCAAGACTTTCCCCAGGACCAGGAGGCTCCCAAAGCAGCGCACGTCCACCTTTAGCCCGAATTTCCCCATGTGGAATTGCGAATGGTGTCTGAAAGGAATCGAGGACAATGATAACCCACAACAGGGTTAGCACCACACCCAAGGCTGCTTTCCCAAGCATTTATTTATTTCTACAAAAGTTTTACTATCTGCTACTTCAAAATTATGTAGCTTACACTTATTGATGAGTTACAAACTTTGGGTTTCGGTAGTTTTATAGACACCGATGCGTTTCTCTCCTCAAGATTTGAAGGCATGATGTAAGTTTGCCACATCTACTTGACTTGCCAAGTCTACAATAATGGTTCCATATTCAAAGTTGATCCGCGTAGAGTAGTTTCCCGTCGATATCGCCACTTAAATCCATCAAGTTTCCTAGCAGGTTCATTCACTTTCCCGGAATCTAAAATTATAATTAAGGCGTGTTTATCCCATCATGTATTTTTCCTATTGGGAGTTCGGGACCAATTCTTTCAAGGGATAATATCATAAACCTCCCCCTGGGGTTTCTATTAACATCACTTAACACCCTTAAGGTTTTAAAACTATCATTTTTTTTTCTTACTTTTGTTATTTGTGTAACAAAATTTTTAAAAACCCCAGCCTACCCTGTTGCTCATTTTGTTAAATAAAAATACTCCTAAACCACTCTATTTACTCCAAAAAAAAAAATCATCACCTAAAAAACAATCTCTAGTTGTCTCACAATATCACAAAGTTATAGTCCATAAAAATATAAATTTGAAAAATAATAAAAGATATTTGTAAAGAAATATAATAGCACCAATTCAACTCTATATACTTAAAAATCGATTTCTTATTAACTTTAATTTTTTCCCAACCTATCTTGAAGTTGTACTAAATCACTATAAAAGTCAACTTAAAATAAAGGGATAATTTCATTGGGCTTCCTCTAGGTTTCATACACTATACTAACCTCCACTGAGGTTAATTTTCTTGTAACATTTAGACCCAATCGATAATTAAAAAGTAATATTAGGAGAGAGAAAATAATATGGTTTTATCATTGTCCCTCATCTACTACATTATTTAATTAATCTAATACCAATCCACACATTAAAGAAAAATTCTAAAATTTGCTATTTATTATTAGAGATCAAATCACATATAGTATCAAAAAAATAGTATGTCATATTATATTTTTTGCTTAATACAAGATCCAAATTACTCTTTTCAGTTACATACTCATTATCAACTACGATCAACAACAAATAATCAAAAATTTGCAACCAAAATATAATAGAGAATAAGTTTTAACATCATAAATATTCATGTCAACATGTTAAGGTTAGTTACTAAGATTTTTATGGTATTCAAATTCACTCTTTGTAATATTTTGGTTACATATTTTTTTGATTATTTGTTGTTGATCATGTTTGGCAATGAGTTTGTAATTGAAAGAACAATTTAGATCTTATATTAAATAAAATATATAGAATGATATATTATTTTTGATGCCATATGTGATTTAATCCATGATGATAAACAGCAAATTTCAGAATTTTTTTAATGCTTGAACAGGTATTAGATTAATTAAACAATTTAGTAGATTAGGAGCAATGGTGGAATCATATTATTTTCTCTCTCCTAATATCACTTTTTAATTATTGGTTGAACCTAAATCCTACAAGATAATAAATCTTAAGGTGGGTTAGTGTAATTTTTTAAAATCTAAAAGGAGGCCAGTGAAATAGTTAGAAGCTTCAGGAGAGGATTCTGAAACTATCCCTAAAAAAAACAGAGAAATGATACCTTACTATAGAGTTGTACTAAAAGTAAGTTTAGATATTTAATATTATGGAATGTAGCAGTACTATATAAAATGGTAAAAATAAAAAATAAAATAAGTTTCTTGGGTTAATGACAATTTAGATAACATGTGAGCTAAAGTTTAAAAGTAAGCCAAAACAGAAGGACCAAAATAATAATGACTAAAAATCTTAATGGGTCAAAAGTGCAAATCTCAAGACTTGTCATCTTCCCCATCCTCTCATCGTGGCTGCGACTTTGAACTTGCAATTGAGATGGCGGTCAGCTTCCACCATCATTTATTGGCCCTTTTTCTTCATGATGAATCAATTGTAAAGTTCATTTTTTCCTGTGATTATGAATATAACTTCCTTTTCCTTTAAATTAAACTCATCAAAACCCAACCCATGATTGAAACATATAAACAAAGATACCGAAGATTCATTGAGCGACTGCCTCATGCTTTGGGGCTTAAAAAACGCGCCTCTGGGATTGAGGCGTACGCCCCAAAGTCTCAGGCATACGTCCGACAAAGCTTGCACCTCACACCCACTGCCCAGGACATTTTACTAACTCCCCACCTCGGGGCGAACTTCAAGGCGCGCCCCATTAATGCCTTTCAAAACACTTGGGCAGTTGGGCTACAACATACTTCTTGGTGGTTATTGTCTCCAAGCACATTATATCTCAAAGCAGAAATAACTATGCCAAACCCAACTTGTGATTTGTCGCCTCGACCTAATTTCCCCAGACTTTGAATACGTGGAATTCTATCCACACGACTTGAAGTCTTGGAAAACGTACTAAATCGTAAACTACATCATTAGATTTCTAATGTTTCTCATATGCTCGATTTTTCAGCTCCAATTAACGGGTCAAATATTTGTTTTCTCTAACGACCCCTCTCATGTACAATGTTGTTAGAACATGATCATCATCATCATCATATACGGAGGAAAGGGATCCTTGTGCAGACAACTTTGCAAGCTTGGGATTTGCCAAAATGAGAGCTGGAATAATGGTGTTTAACTGTTTATCACGCCTCTACTTTATGAAGACTTTGCTTGGCAATTGTTATAACAAAAACTCCTAAAAATAACAATTCAAACTAGCCCTTAGTAATTTATGTTTATCTTTTTTTTTTAAAAAAAATAAACTATTTGGGCTGGAAACTTCACCAAACCGATCTGGCCCCCAACGAAACGTAAAATAATAGTCCAAACAACACATACGAAGCCCTCAATTAAGGGCCAGGATGGAATTTGTCCGATTGCGACTGGAGTAATGGATAGCAAACCCCGACTAGTCAGTGCCTTTATAAAAGGTTGCATACTTCCTTATCAAGATTTGGACAATTTGCCTAATTATAAAATCTTTGCCAAACCAATCTTTGCCAAGTAAATGATAAATCACTAGACAGTTTTCTTTTGGTTGTCTTTTGAATTCTATTTAACTAGTAGACCATAATATATTCTTCTTTTTTTTTGCTTATGATGTCAACTATTCTTTTTAACTGGCCTAATTACTTAAAAATGTTAAAATTTGATTTTTTTTCCCAGCCTCGTAATTGCTTCGCTGTATCATCAGCTTCTTCTATGAATTGAACTGAATTCATAAATTAAAAGTATGATGAAACATATATTAGTATTATTCTAAATAAATAATGTCTTATTCAAACACATCCATTGTGTGCTTTTGTTTTTTCATTTTTCTCTATTTTCTTTTCATCGTTCCATCTTGGTCCTTGCAACTGGCTCCCTTATTGAATTGAGCTCTGCTCCTATTGCACGCTAGTACTACACCTCCACAGCTGCCCGCGGCCACACCGTCCTTCTCCAAGAACCATATATAACAAACAAACTCAAAGGATTTTTTTTTTCTTTTTTGGGGAGCAAACTCAAGGAAATATACGTAACAAAAGCTTAAAAAACAATAATTCTTCTTGAAATCCAACAAAACACGAATTAAGGCCCAAAATTATTCAAACCAGGAGCCAGAATATTTTATAACTCCCCACTTGGAAGAAGTGCCACTGAGAGAGAACCGCCAGGTTCTACTTTTTATTATTGAAATTCGTCTTCTGAGCATCACAAAGCAGAAATAACCCTATGGAATCGGACCCCGAGGTGACGGGCTTACTAGTACGGGCCTGTAGTTTTACAATATAATACAGTAAAACAAATGTCAAAACTCAGTAAACAAAATGTAAGTCTAATAAGTTGGAAAATTCTACAATGCGTCCTTTGCTTTACGACGCCTATGTACGGGCCGGTGCATGGAGCAAAAATGTGCAAAAAGGAAACTTTCAAGGCAGCACGAACATGCAAGATAACATTAGACACCCAAGATTTTTTTCCCACCTAATAAGTTGCTTGCTACTTGTGGCTGAAGAAAACGGAAACCAAAAAAAAAAAAAAAGAAGAATAAATGTGCTAGTCGTGAAATGAGTAGCTACCAGCTAGGATGAGTAGGACGCTAAAGCAGGAAACTTGAGGGCACAACGAGAATAATGATACTCACCCCCGTCTATGCAACGGCACAAACAGCGCACGCCCTCCTTTAGACCGAATTTCTCCATGTGGAATTGCGAATGGTGTCTGAAAGGAATCGAGGACAATGATAACCCACAACAGGGTTAGCACCACACCCAAGGCTGCTTTCCCAAGCATTTATTTATTTCTACAAAAGTTTTATCTGCTACTTCAAAATTATGTAGCTTACACTTACTGATGAGTTACAAACTTTGGGTTTCGGTAGTTTTATAGACACCGATGCGTTTCTCTCCTCAAGATTTGAAGGCATGAGGTAAGTTTGCCACATCGACTTGACTTGCCAAGTCTACAATAATGGTTCCATATTCAAAGTTGATCCGCGTAAAGTAGTTTCCCGTCCATATCGCTACTTAAATCCATCGAGTTTCCTAGCAGGTTCATTCACTTTCCCGGAATCTAATTAAGGCATGTTTATCCCATCATGTATTTTTCCTATGGGGAGTTTGGGACCAATTCTTTCAAGGGATAAAATCAGAAACCTCAACCTCCCCCTAAGGTTTCTATTAACATCACTTAACACCCTTAAGGTTTTAAAAAAATCATTTATTTTTGTTACTTTTGTTATTTGTGTAGCAAAATTTTTAAAAACCCCAACCTACCCTTTTGCTCATTTGCTAAATAAAATTACTCCTAAACCACCCTATTTACTCCAAAAATATCATCACCTAAAAAGCAATCTCTAGTTGTCTCACCAAATCACAAAGTTATAGTCCATAAAAATATAAATTTGAAAAATAACAAAAGATATTTGTAAAGAAATATAATAGCACCAATTCAACTCTATATACTTAAAATCTATTTCTTGTTAACTTTAATTTTTTCCCAACCTATCTTGAAGTTGTACTAAATCACTATAAAAGTCAACTTAAAATAAAGGGATAATTTCAGAAACCTTTCCTGAGCTTTTTGACTATTTCATTGGGCTTCCTCTAGGTTTCAAAAACTATACTAACCTCCACTGAGATTAATTATCTTGTAACATTTAGACCCAATCGATAATTAAAAAGCAATATTATGAGAGAGAAGATAATATGATTTCATCATTGCCCCTCATCTACTATATTATTTAATTAATCTAATACCAATCCACGCATTAAAGAAAAACTCTAAAATTTGCTATTTATTATTATGGATCGAATCACATATAGTATCAAATACATAGTATGTCATATTATATTTTTTACTTAATACAAGATCCAAATTACTCTTTTCAGTTACATACTCATTATCAAATACGATCATCAACAAATAATCAAAAAATTTGCGACCAAAATATTATAGAGAATAAGTTTTAACATCATAAATATTCTGGTCAACATATTAAGGTTAGTTACTGAGATTTTTATGGTATTCAAATTCACTTTTTGTAATATTTTGGTTACATATTTTTTTTATTATTTGTTGTTGATCATGTTTGCAATGAGTTTGTAACTGAAAAGAACAATTTAGATCTTACATTAAATAAAATATATAGAATGATATACTATTTTTAATGCTATATGTGATTTAATCTCAGATGATAAACAGTAAATTCTAATATTTTTTTTAATATTTGGGCGTGTATTAGATTAATTAAACAATTTAGTATATGAGCAGTAATGGTGGAATCATATTATTTTCTCTCTCATAATATCACTTTTTAATTATTGATTGGACTTAAAATGTTATAAGATAATAAATCCCAAGGAAGGTTAGTGTAATATTTTAAAATCTAGAAGGAGGCCAATGAGATAGTTAGAAGCTTCAGGGAGGTTTTTGAAATTATTCCTAAAATAAACAAAGAAATGATACCTTACTGTAGAGTTGTACTAAAAGTAAGTTTAGATATTTAATATTATGAAATGTAGCAGTACTATATAAAATGGTAAAAATAAAATAAGTTTCTTGGGTTAATGACAATTTAGATAACATGTGAGCTAAAGTTTAAAAGTAAGCCAAAACATAAGGACCAAAATAACAGTGACTAAAAATCTAATGGGTCAAAGTGCAAATCTCAAGACTTGTCATCTTCCCCAACCCCTTATCGTGGCTGCAACTTGCAATTGAGATGGCGGTCAGCTTCCACCATCACTTATTGGCCTTTTTTCTTCATGAAAAATCAACTGTACAGTCCATTTTTTCCTGTGATTATGAATACAACATCCTTTTCCTTTAAATTAAACTCTTTGAAAATCAAAACCCAACCCATGATTGAAACATATAAACAAGGATACTGAAGATTCATTGAGCGACTGCCTCATGCTTTGGGGCTTAAAAAACGCGCCTTTGGGATTGAGGCGTACGCCCCAAAGTCTCAGGCATACGTCCGACAAAGCTTGCACCTCACACCCACTGCCCAGGACATTTTACTAACTCCCCACCTCAGGGCGAACTTCAAGGCGCGCCCCATTAATGCCTTTCAAGACACTTGGGCTACAATATACTTCTTGGTGGTTATTGTCTCCAAGCACATTATATCTCAAAGCAGAAATAACTATGCCAAACCCACTCATGGAAATATTACTGCAAGAGGGTGTTACTTAAATTACATGTAAGATCATCGATCAAAGTGTATTCCTGCAAAATTTTGAATTTTGTTTTTTTTACTACAAGATAAATATGAATTGCAGGGATCATGCTCTTCCAAACATTGCGGTTTCTTGAGTTTTAGCCGCTGCTTCAAAATTATGTACTTAGCTTACAGTTTCAGAGACCTCGAGTTTACAAATTTTGGCTCTACCGTTCTATAGACATGGATGTATTTGTCAATTCAAGATTAATGGCCTACATTACAACAAGTCCCTACATCGACTCGACTTTCCAAGTCTACCGTATATCTTCAACATTCAAAGTCAATTTTCGTATTATCGGTCCTTTTATGTTGTGCCAAAATTTCTTCAATCATTCTTTGTATCCACATTTGTATATTATAACTAGGAGATTAATTGTTGACTGTCACAACTGAACGTGTACAACGTTGTTATGAGCACTTTGTAAACAGAGGACAACGTGAAAGCCATCCTAGAATTAGATTGTAGATCACAACATCCGAACAAAACTAAGAAGACTCTTCCACAGTTTTCACCCAGGTGCTTTAAAAAATTTCCAATTCTTGGCAAGTCCTTTGATGTCTCTTTTTATTTGTTTATTATTATCTTTGCTTTCTTGTACGCTATATTGGCCGTTCGGTGTTGATTTAGTTTTCTTCGTTTTTATAACCATGCATGCTGCTCGTTTAATAATTATTTCTTTTTATTTATCTTTATTTCTTCCTCGTTTACTGCCAAAGATCAGAGTTTATCTATTTTAGCGTTATGAAAATTTTCAATAGAAGAAGAGTTATTAACGTCAATTGATATATCTTTATATATATAAATATATATATATCTATATATTTAAAGATTTGACACTAATACTTATTTTTAATTTATCAGTGCGAGTAGATAAAGAAGCTAATTGCAAAATAAAAGTTTCTTTTGTAAGCTAATTACAAGTAAATTAATTAAACACAATTGTGCCACGCCATTTTTGGAGCCCTTCAAACCTCCGTGCTAGAAAGGGTAAAACAAACGTTGCTTCCCATCTTCTTCTAGCATGCAATTTCAACTATTAATCTTTTATGTGCATTTCCTGACAATTTTAAATTTGTATTCTCTGTCTAATTAATTATTAGCCCGAGAAATTTGTTATTTCCTTTTTATGGGTGTTTCACAACGCTAATGTAAGATTGCTTTGAAGATAAACGTTTTCTGAACCTTGTGAAATAGTTAATGAGAAACTTAAGCACTTATTTCTCCCAATAGTAGATGTTAGGAAATTGGTTTAATTTCTTTTAAACAGGGTTCTTGTTTTATGTGGAAGTAACTAATTTTCTAATTAGTTTTAGTTACTTGAAATAGAAGTTAAGGAATTTCCTATTTTGTTTAGAATTTAGAGATTATTTCCTATTCTGTATAAGTTTAGGAATTAGAACTGATTTTCTGTTGTTATTTGGATTTTGGTCAAATAATATTTCTTATAAATAGATAGATTGGCAAACTACAAAGGACACACAAAGGGGCACACAAGAGACGACGTGTAACCTTATTTATACATGGGTGATAAGAAAGAGTTCTTGAGAGATAAGAGACGGTATACAAGAGTTAGGTTTGGATTCAAATTGTATTGTTGTATAGAGTTTTTCTTTCATAATAAAGAACGAGTTTCTCTCCGTGAACATAGTTTCAATGGAGGACTCAAACCATATTAAATATTATGTGTCACTTATCTTTCATGCCTGTGACTTATTTATCATTAAATTGTTGTTTACTTGATATATCAATAGTTGTTTGTTCTGTGTTTGGATCTTAATAAATGATATCAGAGATTGGTTGCGAAATTGGGTTGCTCACAAGCACTTGGATCCCAACAAACTAAATGGTTGGATCAAGAGTTTGGTTGTTCAAAGTTGGATCCTGGTTAACTATTGAAATCAAGTGAGTTTATGGCTATTACCAATTGAACAATTTAATGGATGGTATCGTCATTCAAGAGTTTGGTAAAAAGTATTGAAGGTAAAGGATGGAAAGTCAAAAAGTATAGAGACATTTGATGGTAAATTTAGACAGGTGATTCAAGAATAAAGGAAAATGCGAAGTCTAATATTGATTTTGGATGTGAATCGGTAGAGACTTTCTCACACCTTTAACGGTTGATATTTCATCTCGATGAATTTTAGATTTCGGTTATGTTCTTTGGGTGATGTAACATGTGTCCCAAAGAAACAAAGAGATATAATTTTTATACGTCAGAAGATTTTAATAGTTACGAGTTTTTCGTTTTAGATGGAGTCTTGAAAATTACACATGACGAAATAGTCCTGAGAATGAGAAGAAATATGATGATTTTATCACTTGGTTGTTTCAGTGATTAGAGTTAGAACTCACAGAAGGGGATTCCAAGTTGCAAGTGGTGGTGAGAAAAAATCTTGCGAATGGAGATGGTGACTTGAAGTACCTTTTTGCGAGTCAACTGGAGGTTGGAACCCGGGTAACTACACATGTTCATTTGCCGATTGAATTAATTTGGTGTCAGAACTGTATTGATTCGGGTGTGTAGTACGATACCATATTATCTGGTAGTTAAAGACAAATGGTTACTAAAACAAATATTCACTAAAGTGGAGATTTGTTAGAAAATTAGTTTAATTTCTATTAGACAGGTTTCTTATTTTGTGTGGAAGTAATTAGTTTTCTAATTGATTTTAATTACTTGAAATAGTAGCCAAAAAATTTTCTATTTTATTTAGAATTTAGAGGTTATTTCCTATTCTATACAAATTTAGGAATTAGTACTGGTTTCCTATTGTTATTTAGATTTTGATCAAATAATGTTCCTTATAAATAGATGAGTTGGCATACTACAAAGGACACACAAATGAGCACACAAGAGACGACATGTAGTCTTATACATGGATGGTGAGAGAGGGTGCTTAGAAGATGAGAGATGGCATACAAGGGTTAGGTTTGAATTCAAATTGTATTTTTGTATAAGATTTTTCTCTTATAATAAAGAATGAGTTCTCTCCGTGGACGTAGGTTCAATAGTGGAATGTGTGTCACTTATCTTTCATACTTGTGATTTATTTATCATTAAATTGTTGTGTACTTGATATATCAATAGTTATTTGTTCTGCACTTAGATCCTGACAGTAGATATCATAATTCGCACACCATATTGGATGGTAGAAAGCCCAAAAAGATAGATGGCAGAGAGCTCGAATCCATTCGTTCTATCAAGCAAAATTTTCATATCCCAAACATTCGTGCCCCGTTCTACGCTCTTCGCAGATGCTATTGCTATAATGGACCCAACTTTAACGCAAATTCTTGTCGACCCTCAATTTGAAACGATGTAGGAAAAGTGGCATTTAATTTTGATGTTAAGTGAACATCTGATTGTAATGGAGCATTACACTTGCTTAAGCCTTAAGATACAATAGAAAGATAAAACTACCTATGCAATGCATCGATGTTCCCCTTGAGGAGAACCGCCTGTACGTACGCTGTGGATTTTGAAAATAATAAAAATAAAACACAGACACAAATGTAGAAAACCACTAAGGAAATATGGTAAGAAAGGTTGTTTTTTTTTTCTCCCGCGGGGGGGAGGGGGGGTGTGTGTGTGTCTAACATGGTAATTAAGAAAGAAATTTCATAAACCTCTTTTCTACGATTTTCTCTTTTGAGATACTGATTTATAAAACCCTCCTTTCATGAGAGCTGAAGGGATTTAAATAATTAAATTAACCATTATACTTTGCTTAATTTGAAAGATCTTTCACATTAGCACTACTAATTAGGAGTGAAACGTACATTGGCGAAAGGTTAATGCTGGAAATTAAAAGGCTTTGGTATTCCACTACTGACAAAAAGCTTGGGATCAAGAGAAGTGGATGATATGTATTGCACGATTCTTATAGTAAAAGTTTTTCATTTTTCTACTTATCATTCTAACAAAATGTTCCAATATAGATAATACTAGTGACAAATCAAATCAAGATAATTGATGGTACTCACTTGCAGTTCCTGTCCCAAAGAATCCTAGTTAATTTCCGAGCCTCTGGTGACTCGAATGAAAGAGAGAAGACGATGATCCACAAGAAGAATATGCAGAAGACTCCAAAGGCTGCTGTTGAAGCCATTTTTCTTGATTAGTACTAGTAGTTCTTAACTGTTTCGAATTGCTTGCTCTACCAACTGAAATTTCACCTTTTTGTCTCCTCTTATAAGAAGATAGTGGCGCATCTGCGCTCCCCAGTACCTAATGCTTTTTATTATTATTTTTATTTCGCATATTATACAAGTTCCAAATTCAAGTCAAATGCTGATGCAGTCATTGAAATTGGATTAACTCAACTATCTATGCGTATATATATATATATATTGCTTGCTTCTTCTTTGTCTTATTATTTTGTAGCTAAAATATGAAAGGATGAGTGCCACTGGTGAAAAATGGGATGTACGAGATTTCACCTTATTCCAAATAGTGGATAAAGACTCTTATGTCTAATCTGATAAAGCCTTCATCACTAGCAAATGTGACCTTTTCTTCGTTCATTTTTGCCTAAGAAAGGAAACCAATGCTTAAAGTCTTGTAGAATAACTATGACTATTTGTAGACTAAAAAAATATCAAATTTTTCAAATTTTTTTGCAACTGATAATGAAATATCTACAACTTAAACTGCAAATTGTTGGCACGATATTGACTTTTACCTAAAACCAAAGTTTAGCAAACTCTGTCGATTGTCTTGATCCTCTTTGGTTAGCGATTGAACCAGTCAACCTAAACAACAAGGGTGTAATGGAATTTAGGCGATTGGGACTCAAGTAATGACTACCAAACCCAACTACTCAAAACTTTTACCAAGAATGCTTCTCCGTGAAATTACTATCCTGTCTTCATGTGTTGACTTTTGAATTCGATTTAGTAATTTGTAAACCACCAAATTTTCTGTCTCCTTCTTTTCATTCCCTCATGGCTTTGTAAATTTGTAATTTTTTTTTTACGGAAATGATATTTGTATAAGCTAATCTATCATAATTTAGAGGGAAGGAAACCTAAAGAGGCTGTATATTAGGGACTAGTACGTATAAGAATCTACTAGACTAAAGGGGTGCTCTGGCACTCCGACCTACCATTCAAGGAGGGATTTAGTCCCTTTTTGGTGACCAGTGAACCAAAAGTCAGCGATTTTTGTAAATTTGTAATTGTTTCACGGCAAAATTGTAGTAATTCTAAAAACAGTGAGGCCGAGTTCACGCCCAACTGCCCAATTACAAATGCGTGAAACGAGCTACTCAATCAGATACAATTTGAAGGGGGGATAATTTCAGAAACCTCCCTTGAGATTTTCAGCAATTACAGAGAGTTCCCCTTCAAAGTTTCAAAAATTTACACTTACCACCTTGCTTTTAAGGTTTATGTAACAATATAGACCAATGAGTTATAAATTTTCACAAATATCCTAAAATACCCTTCTTCAAAGAACAAAACAAAACAAAATAAGGTTTTAGTCTTTAATTTTTTTGTACGTGTCATAGTCACTAAAACAAACAAAGTCAAGCGACTCCAACTCATCTCAAAATTTATTACTTGCTAATTCTTGCCTAATGCAACTCACTACCACCACTACCAATATTAAACTAAGAAATGCTCCCATGTCCCTAAGAATATAATTTTATCATTGCTTTAGCACTCTTAGAAATCAGAGAAAAAATCTACTTTTATAGTAAAAATCAAAATCAATAGGTAAATAAAAGAGAGAACCAATGAGTTTTTTAATTACTAGATTTTTTTGCTTAAGAAACATAATAGTCACTTCTTTATCTTCCAACTCTCAATTTCATTTTTCCCCTATATCACTGCCACCTTTTTCATCTTCCTCTAATTTGACAATAAAATCCATAGTTTGAACCTTGTTAATTTTGTAACTTCAATTGGTTAACATTTGTAAAGAGTAAAACTATTGAAACAAAAAAGAAAGGGTCTAAAATTTTCTATAGTAGAAAGGAGATAGGAATATCAAAAAATTACAGGATAAATTTTAAAGTTGTAAAAATTGATAGTGGTATAATGTACAGCGGACCGATATTGGTGACGAAGAGAAGGGTTGTAGGAGAAAGAGAAAAAAAAGAAGAGAGAGAGAAGAGGGGAAGCAATTAAAATGAGAAAAAATTGATGGAGTATTTTCGAGATTAGGAAATAAAACATATGATTAAATAAGAAAGTATTTTTCGGATTTAATGTACCCTTTAGATTAATTATGTAGGTGTGGGACATTATTAGTATTTCATTGGACCAAGGAGAGATCTAATGTAATTATTCGAACCTCAGGTAAGCCATGGAATTGTTGAAAATCTCAAATTGAGTTTCGAAATTATTCCCTACAAATTCTCTTCATGCAACATTTTTATCCTTCACAAACTCCTATATCAGTGCACCATCACCGTAGAAAGGGCAACCAGATTTGCTTTTCTGATTCAGTTTTGGTCCTTTCGGAAACTCTCAAAGGGAAAAATTGCTATCTCCACCCCATTACAGCTTGAAGATGCGGCTCGTATAAAGACTGAATTGAATGGAAGATAGGGGAAAGGCCATTACTATCAGTAAGTTTATCTTGGCTTTTTTTTCTTTTATTCCATTATATTTTTTAATAAATAATCTCTGCTTACAAATTTTTGGAGTGACCATAAATTTTGATTAAATTTGCCATGCAATTTTGTTGAATTTATAGTGAGATTCAAGTTCTCATCTTTTGAGTAATTTTTGTTGCAATTATGGCAATACTCTTTTTTTTTGGTTTGCAATTCACTCAAGCAACACTATGAAATTGTAGCCTTTGTATAGAGCTTTTTCAAGTTTTGCATCAATATGAATTTGGGTTCAATTATAAATGATGAATAAGACTTGTTACTTGCATAGGAGTTGTTAATGAATAGGATATTGTAAAAAAATATGTCATGAGCTATTGGAAATCAACTTAAGTACTGGAAAAATTTTAAATTGCGTTATATTTTATATTCCATCATATTGAAGGAAAACTGTGTGTATTTTTAAAATACTATTTTATATCCCATCATATTGTATCATAGAGGCCACAATGCAACAGGATATTCGCAAGGCAGGATAAGATTAGAGAACAGAAATACGATTAAGATTAGATTAGAGAATTTCAAGGAGTATCAGGGATACTTGAGAGAGAAAATAAAAAAGGGAGAAAAGGATAAACATGTGAAATGAATAGTGTGAATTGCTCTCAAACACCAATAATAAGTTGAGGAAAAAAAAGGAAGAAAACTGATCTTCTAAAAATACAAAACATATTAAAAACAAAAAACCCAATTTTAAGTCTAGTGAACTACATGAATTTTGGACCTTTCATGAATTTCTACATGAATGTTAGAGTTAGACTTCACTTTGGTTTGCAAAATTACAAGAAAACATTTAACCAACGATTTTTTTTTTGTACTTGTTTTTTGCAATACTTGGTAGATTTCTATATTGTTTACTTTTCTTTTTTATTGAAAATATTCCCTTTTATAGGTCACAAAAAATTTGCTAAAAGTCTTTTCCTTTTACATGGACCAACTGCAAAAAAGAAAGTACTTTGTGTTTTTTTTTTTCCTAAAATGAAATATGTCCAAGGTCTTTAATTCTTATACTTACCAATGGCCCAGGTTTTCATTCTTTTAATTTTTTTTTTTGGCCATAAGCAATTTTCATCACGTACTCCCCTTGTTCTTAGTGCATCTCTACAAATAAGTTTTGAAACTAACAACAGCTAGAAATAAATGTCAAACCATTCTGTCCAGTCAAAATTATCAACAAAATAAAACGGTAAAATCAATAAGCAATTCTTTATTCTCAAAAACTTGCTACAGATTATGGGATTCAGAAAAGGTAAGACACAGATTGACTAATTTGCAGATGAAACCTCCAC